>NC_137467.1:156837374-157437374 GCF_964235325.1 Thermobia domestica
TTGGCGGCCATTTTGAATACGACAACCGATGTGAAAATTTTGTGCCACAACGCTTTTTAGTTTTTAAAGATCTAGCGAACGAGATTTCCCTTACCATATGTTTCTATTTAAAATTTTAAACTTGGGCCCTGGGCCTCCATAAGGGGCGGCCCTGGTAGGCGCCGCGACAATACCATTCAATGTGCCTTATGGCGTTCCCTATTCGAGTTTTTGCTCGGTTCATTTATCTTCAACCATTTTCAAAATATTTCCGCGGAAAGATTAAAATGGGCCACCCTGTATATACATTGAGTACACTAACAAACTACGTACAAGAAGTGATTCCTCACATTAAAATAAAAGAAAAAGTTTATATGGACCTGTGGGGGAAAGTACATAGTTTCAGAGCTAGGACTGTCCAAAATCGTCGAAAACCTAAATTTCAACATGCTCTATTTGGAATTCAAGAACCGTAGAGTGGTGATTCATATAAGCGTAAAGAAATTCATACATACGCAACCCCAAAAATACATATTTTCAACAATGTACAATGGATTCCCCACAGCATATAATTCTCAGACATCTTCTCAATAGAATGCTTTGATTTCAGGGCGAGTTCAAAGTTTGCAAAATATAATCGTTGACAACAGTGGATGTGGAATGCTTCGGTGGGAAGTCGGGCTAGGAACCGCGAGGACCACGGTCTGTCTTGTTCGGAATAACACGTACTCCAATGCTTTGTTTCACGCGTATAGGAAAAAGAAAGAAAGATAAACGTGAAATATGCCGTGACAAAATGCATCCTATCATTACGGACAGCATAGCAACTTAAGTATGTTTTCAATAATTTTAATGTTTTTTTTTCTCTCGTTGCTATGCTTTGATGTATAAATGCGGCAAATTTAGTTTCTTTAGCCGGATTATTTTCGAGATGCGAGCTTGGATGTGAAACACATGATTCATGACACACAGGATTAGCTAAACGTTAATTCTCTCATTTAGATAACAAGACACAATGTAAGTTGTAAAAGTTGAGTTGTTATGGAACAAACATAATTTTAAAATTTAGGTAAGTTTTCTTTTCTTTTCTCCTACATTGTCGTTAGATTCGTCCGTTTTTGACATTTTGGTGCCCGAAGTGTCGAGCCTGAGTCCTTATCTTCCATGTAAAGTGTGGTGTGGGTTGACTTGTGTGCCAGTTTTTTCTTTTTCTTTGTTTATTTTAGGACTGCAACTGTCACAAGTCCTTTTCCTTCTTCTGATTAGACTATTGTGGTCCTATGGTTCTCGCATTTTGTATGCTACTTTTGGCGGTGGGGATCTGGTTCCAATTGCAACTATGGCCGGGTTATCTTGAATTCTAGCCCTATGCCAGAATTTAGTTAATTAGCGCTGTGGCACATGATTGAGAGGATGTAGGTCCAAGTGCTCATAGATCTGGGAAGTATTTGTGTCCACAGCATGTTCTATAATAGTTCGGGCGGCTGGATTCTGGATTGTCTGGAGGCGCCAGTGGTGGTAGGCCGCTGCATCCCCCACGCTGAATGGGCGTAGAGTAAATGGGATCTGATACACATGACGTATGCATTGTTTCGGGCTTCATGAGGAAGTTGGTTGCTGAGGAGTATGGACAGTAGAGCTTTGATTCGTTGGTTTGCTGTTTTTGTGATGTGTGGACCAAATGTAAGTTTTCGGTCGAGCACAACTCCTAAATATCTGACTTCAGATTGCTGTTCTAGTGGTGTGTCATGAGTATACCCTACATCTGCGTTTGATAAACGACGTGTTCTTTCTCGGTGAGAGTCGCAGATTGGCATCTGATGGAAGGAAAACCTTACGGATCATCCTGTATCAGTATAGAAACAATAAAACAAACAAATAAATAAATAAATAAATAAATAGAGGGAGAGAGAAAAAAGAAGATACACTGACCCTGAGGCACATCAGAACTGGTCACCGCATTATTTGGTGGCAGAGCTTTCCAACTTGACCGTAGCGTGGTAACATCAAAGGTGTTGAGAAATTGTTCATTACAAATTCAGAATATTAAATGAAAGAATATAAGTTGCGATAAAAGTAATAACAAATTTCCTTATTTTCGTTGAATGTATTAATTGCATGATTGAGATGTTGATTTCTACAATTTTCTCAAGTGAGTTATACCTAAAAGTGGATTTCACATTGTGTAACGATGTTGGACTCCTATAGAGCAGTGCTATTCAACCTTTTTTTTTTCTCGCGTACCTCTAGACACAGTTCGCCATCCAATTGTGTACCCCTGAAGCTGTTTAAAAGAAATTAAATCGAAAGTAACTTGTTAAACGTAATATACATGTTCTGTTGATTAAAAAGGGGGACAAATGGACACATAACAAAATAACAATCAGTTGTCAATCAAGACTATTTACAGAGGGATAAAGTACACATCCGAAAAATTAACATGAAAAATTTCAAAACATGGGAGACATCCAGTTCTAATGAGGGGGATTTTTCCCTCATCCTCCCTGATAATTCACTCACTGAGGATGATGTTAAAAATTCAAAAACTAAAAGTAACTTTAGAACTAACCCGTTAATGAGATGACTGAGTTGTTTCAGGACGCCAAACTCCTCGATTCTTGGTCGAATATTGGAAATATACTTATTTTAGGATTACAAACCCCCAGAAACATCTTTGCGTACCCCTAGGGGTACGCGTAATCCCGGTTGAATAGCACTGCTATAGAGTGATTGATCAACAGAGAAGAAACAGTGAATGAGCGGTGCGTAAAATTATGTGTACTAATAGGGTGTCATCATAAGGAAAAGATTGGAAAACACTGTCTTAAGGCAATTAATGAATACCGTTAATTTGTTGTGAGCTTCGATGGCGGCATTCCATAAAGTTACTGCATTCAAGGACATTTTTATCAAAGTCTTTATGAAGAGTCTTTACACGAATAATAAGCGTAAAAGGTTAAGTTAGACAAAGAAATCCTTATATCTTCCATATTATTCAAAATTGCTATTGAAATGGATTATTGTTTCCTGTTTATCCATCAGATCACTGATTACGCATTTTCAACGCTCGTTAACGAAATACGTTGATCTTAACGATATCTGATTTTCTGGCGGCTGTCGTTTAATCGTTGCTTCTATAATAGTACTTTATTATAGAAAGAAAAAATATCATTGTTTTAACACAAGGCAGTAACCCTTTTGATATATCCATAATCGTCAATTTTCAAGAAGCTTGGTTTAGCAATCTAAAACTCTCATATATATAACATGTTTACTCCGCCTGTCCGAGTATCCGTCCGTCCGGGAGACAAAAATACGAGGAAGTGTCAAATAAATTCCTGCAATCACTTAGAAGGTGACGAACTACGAATTCCCTCAGAGATGCATTGTATAGTTATGTCCTTGTATGTTAACAATGAAAATCCTGGACTTGTTAGAACAACTTTTTCTTTCTTTTTTGGAGGTAAAGCACTTAAGGTGCAATGATTGACAAATTTCAGGCATGGAGCATCATCAAGTTCCTTCATCTTCAGGGGAAATCAGCAAAGCAGATTCACAAACACATGAAAGAAAGCCTATTGTGGGGGGATGAAAGCCCATTCTATAAGATGGTATCCAGGTGAAAATGGCAATTCCAAGCTGAACACATGACCACCGCGGAGACCTCTAGGTTTGGAAGACAAAGACTATCTTTCACTGATGATGCCGCGTTGACGAAGAAAGTTGAGAAGATCATAATGGAAGACAGAAGGGTAACAATTGAAAGTGTTATGTGTGTAATAGGTATGAGTTATGGGTCTGTCTAAAACATTCACAACCAGTTGCATCTTCAGACAGTGTCACGAAAATTTTGTCTGGATCCGTTGCACTTCATATTCGTCCTGATCGAAGTAAATCATGAACATTTCTCGTTCCCCTGAATTTGCGAATTAGTTTTCGTACAGCACTGTCTGTCTCTGGCTCGCGATTAAGATGTTGCTCATTGAAGACGGCTGCTATTATTGCTGAACTTCGTCCTCCAGCCAAAAGGAACTTCGATTCTTTCCTGTCGAGTTAACATCCCGTCCTACCTACAAGAAAAAAATAAAGAGACAGCCAGTTTCCGTCCATACAATGCAGCAGATATAACAAAGTTTAAGTCTAAAATATAACATAACCTATCCTAAATCCATTCACAACTTCAAAACCGTATCAAATTTTGGAAAAAATAACTTTACCGTTGGATTTCTCTTCGAACGAGAATGTTGTTTAATATGTCATACGATTATGTTGCCATTTAACCCTACAATACATGATTTTTTATTTTCTGTAAAAAAAAACAGTTTTGTAATTGAAAACAAAAATGAGTAACGGAAGTACCGGTACACTTAATAGTGCCATGTATGCGGACACTGTGGAATTACAACTAGTTTCGAACGTTCCCAATCTGGTTCAACATGCATTACCAACTACATACCGTATGTAGAAAAGCATAGATCATTTACCACTATGAGACATATCTGTCCCACTATGCATTGCAAGGTTAAAAAATAAACAAGTTGATTCCAATATGGCGACCACCAAGATGGCGGACAACAACCTTAATCACGTCATAATGTTTCCTTCTCTCACCAACATTCATCCCAATTGACTTCCGATCGACTGCATTTACAGTTTCTCAAATACTTAGTCCAGTTCGGACTTTTGGCCATACCCTGTATAGCTCCGAAACTATCGACTTTTGAGCACAGGTCCACATGAACTTTTTCTTTTTTTTATTTTGATGTGGGGAATCTGTTTCCAACATATTGTGACCCTTTTTTGTAACACCCTGTATATTGAATGTATACCTAAATATATAGATTCTGCTTATACTATGGGTTCATACCAAAGATATAAAATAATAACAACAGTATTCCCTTTTTAATAATACTATTATTCAATAAATATGTGTCTCTATAGCACAAGTACGTCCATGGGATGTCCGAGACTGAGCCCGCAACGGACGACGGGACATCCCGGGATTATCGGAATGTGCTCCCGGGACATCCACAGGATTTCCGCGGGAGATCCAGATGTCCGCTAATATCCCGGGATACGGGATATTCAACGGGACCACGAAGGGATGTCTATTGGTTTTCCCTTGGACCTCCTGTCCCATCTGGGACGTCCCGTGGGCATCCTACATGGGAATCCTTCAGGACGTCCCATGCAGGATGTCCATGGGATGTCTTCTCATTGTCCCGATAATCCCGAGAACCGAATGGGATGATTGGGATCAAAATAGGACATCCCAGGGACGTAGTGTGCTATGCGGGATAGTTGAAACGATTCTCCGAATTAACTGCTTGAGAGATACCAAAGTGGGCACTCTTATAACTTCTAAAGAATTCTCTAGTTTTTACGTATATTAATTTCTCTAATATAAGGGCCTGTGGAACAGAATTTCCTCTCGTTAGGGGCGACCTCTTTCCTCCTTTATTTACAAAAGGATTTTAACACATTAAAATTTGCCTAATACTACCCAGTGTTTCCCTTACAGTGGAAGAGCATTTTAAAAGGAAATTTATCTAAAGCTTTAAACAGGATATATTTAATCAGGTAACAGCTTGGTATAATGTAACAAGCTCTCACTGTATTCGGCGAGGATATTCATAAGTTAAATTTGTTATTGGTTTTCCAAAATAAACTTTGGCATTCCAATTGCTTTCTTTCCTAAAGCTAAGAAAATTTTGTTTGAACCCAACAGAACAATACTGAATATTGCGATTGCTTTTGCAGTTACTGTCAACAATCACATTGGAAAACGACAAATGCTAGACGGACATTTCAACCTAACCAACTCAATACTACCGGATTAAATTACGTACTAATAGAAGATTTCATACTGTTACTTTCGTATCTACTTACTTCAATGAATTCTGGCTGAATCGTTGTCGAGTGAATACCTTCGTTGTGGAAAAACTCTTTCACTTTTTCTGCTATTTTCATGTATTGAGAAAGGTTTTTGCATCTGTAAATATTAAAGAAAATATTAAGGATCCACTAGTAAAATCGGAGTTATTTTATTCAGTTTTCTTGAATAAAATGAATTCTTGAAGAAGCAATGGCGCCTAAACCTTCGCAAACCAGTTGCCTTTCACACCATCTAGTGAATGTATGTTTGCTACGGATAATATCCGTATATTCTACGTATGATTGTCTACGCCTTGGGAAACAGCTAACACCGATTTAAAATATATAAATATTATACGTAACAAATCTACGCATCTATAAAGTAGCTCTAAGTACCCAATATTTACGTATAATATACATAAAATGCTGTGTGGGTATATAAAGTGTTTCAAAATAACATCTGAGGAGGTGTTCCTGACACTAGCATAATACAAGAAAAGTATAGACCAACCTGAGTGCAAAAATGCGTCATTTCAGAGTTATACGTTGCCGTAAACATGAAAAATGAACTTTAGAGGTCCATAGGTCCAATACTTCAATAGGTCCATAGGTCCAATAGTTGGGCCGACTTCACTTAGGAACTAACATGTGCTCTTTCCAAAAGTCCATGTTTCAGAATGCTGCGGTACTCACGCAACAATTTTTTTAGAGGGAGTTTGGCTACGGGCATTACTCACCAACTACCTCTACAAAAATTGTTGCGGAAGTACGGCAGGATTCTGAAACATGGATATTTGGGTAGCGCACATACTATTTCCTAAGTGAAGTCTCGACCCGACTATGGTAAATCCCATAGTATTGTAGCCATAGACTTCAGAACTTAATTTTTCATGTCACGGCAGCCTATAACTCCGAAATTACGCATTTCTGCATCCAGTTTGATTTATACTTTTTGCCTTATCTTGGTGTCAAAAATCAGCTTCGATGTTGTTTTGAAACACCCTGTATAGGTTTCTTTCTCACCTGATGTGTGCAGAAGCTATAATTCTGTCCCCTGCAAGCTGCCAAACATGAAATTCATGCACAGAAATCACACCATCAACGTTATCCAGCAGTTTCTTTTCAATCGCATCTACTTGGATGTGAGTTGGAACGGTTTGTAGCAGAATCAAAGCTGACTGTTGCACTAGACACCAAGTAAAGAAAACAGATCATTAGAATACAACTACACAATAACGTAAAGTACTTATCCAGATTCCGTTACACAATGACCTATTACGTAACGTTAGTAAGCTGACTTATCATATTACCATATATCTGTTTATAATGCATTTTATTAGAAATTATTAACAGATACTCGCTGAACTGATCTCAGAAGGTCCCGGTGTGCAAAGCTGTGTAATGCAGCCTCTGTTGCCGAGTCGAGCCGATGTCGAATTTGGTTCAGAACCGACCAGCTGTTTTCCTGAAATAAAGTACTAACGGGGTACTTCCTAACGAACAGAGAATGCGATTTTTTTAGACACTTAAGTGATCCAGATTTTCAAAACAGAGTGGTGGAGGACATAGGTGTGGACCCAGAGTACAGAGTCTTCCAAAAGTCCTGCAAAAAAGTAAAAGGCTGTAACTTTGTAACCATTTATTGTATTTGTACAAAACTTTTAGTGGACTTGTAAGAAAGGCTGAAAATTTCTTTCCAAACATTTTTTCAATGCCAAACCTCCAGCTGACACATTTACGTCCAAACATTGCTGAAGTCTTTTGGGGAATCCAAGAATGGGCATTTCGACGTGCTTCACCCGTAATATTCCCAATCACATCACGTATCTTCTTCCGGAGATCCTGAACATCTTTCGGTTTTTGCTTGTAAACTTCTGTATCATTTTCTTACGAACGATATTGTAAAGCGTTGTTATTGGCACTCGCAGCTCCAAGGATCTGCGTTTCAACGATTTCTTTGGACTTGACAATACGCTTTCCTGCACGGACTGAATCACATCAACACTGGTTGTTGGCCTTCCGCTACGAGGCAAGTCCAAGGAACTTCCGGTAGCTAGGAACTTATCGTACCCTCTCTTGATACTAGAACCTGCAGGTGGTTGTTTCTGATATTTTTGTCGGAATCTTCTTCTCACCAAAACCAGTAGCGTAGCGTGGTATTCCGAAATGGGGATGCCAAAGTTAGTCACTTGTCTGATATAATATAATATATAACAAAATACTTTGGTTAGATTAAGAATTACCTGTACCTTGGGCAGTAAGTGCTCATACATGTGCACTATACTTCATAGAATGTTAATTTAATAATAACAGAAGAAGAATGTTTTTAAGATATGTAAAAGGTATATTATGGGATAGTTGTTGCTATGTACATGTTTATGGATACCTAGTCAGCAAGTTTGTGTGCTTGACAGTTTTAAGGAAAAGATATTATAAAGTATATCAACTAATAAACCATTTTTAACACCGTTCACCGACTTTATGATTCTAATAGTAAAGGTGAGAATAATAATATATAATTATAATTATTGAAGCTAATTTTTACAGGCAAAGAAATACTACCACTCGAAATTTGTATATCTTACTTAGCCGAACCAGGTTAACGACTATCCAGTGATAAGTCGTTGTAAAAATTTTGGTTTACCTCACCCGGGAAATACTGTAGATTCACATCCCGAAGCAAAAGTAAGGGTGAATTAATTTTTATAATTAAGTTAATGAATACAAATTTGACCATACTGAGAAGTGGTAGAATAATTGTAAGAAAAATGGACAATGAAACAATGGAGCATGAATCAAATAATAGTGACAACGGTGAAACTAGTGTAACACCAGGATTGACATCGGAAGACCGAATCTTGTTAGCTTTACAGCGACAATTGATTCAGATGTCTACCGAGATAAAGCAGACCATAGAACAGAACTCCGAAAAATCCAATAAGCAATACGAAGAATTAAAGCAGACGATAGAACATAACTCTGAAGAATTAAGTAGACGAATAGAACAGAAGTCTGATGAATCTAACAAGCAATATGAAGAATTAAGTAGACGAATGGAACAGAAGTTCGACGAATCTAACAAGCAATATGAAGAATTAAGTAGACGAATGGAACAGAAGTTTGACGAATCTAACAAGCAATATGAAGAATTAAGTAGACGGATAGAACAGAAGTCAGATGAAACGAAACAGACAATTGTCCAGGTGGTGAATGACATATCCTCACAGTTCGAGGAAAAGTTAAAAAGAATATCCGAGGATTGTCAGGAGAAGCACAATCACCAAAACCAAGAAATCAGTGCTGTAAAAAAAGATTTAGAAGTAATAGAATCTTCCGTTCAACAGCAAAAGATCCAGGTCATCAACAATTCTAACAACATACGTGTAAATACGCAATTGTTAGCTACTATACAGGAAGAGATTAGAACGCTACAGGTTAAGGACAACACATACCGTAATAACTTGGGTAGTGATCGCTTGGAGTTTCCCCACTCACCAGTGATGAACTCACCTTCGCCGGGGTCTGATGAGGATATTATATTGGACGAAATACATCCGAAGAGTACAGATGGGCGAAACATAGATGGTGTAACAACACATCACGTAATGGATAGGAACTATCACTCAACAAGTACACGGAATGATAAAAGGAAGGTAAAATTAAGTGTTAAGATGAGTGAAATACGGGCTATGAGTAAATTCAGTGGTAAGTGTAACGAGAATGCTACTTCTTTCTTAGAGAAATTCCAGGACGAGTGCAATATTATGTGTATAGATAGATCACAATATATGAAATTAATCCCTCATGTATTACTCCCACCTTGTTCATTATGGTTTAAAGCAGTACGTGATCACATCAGTACTTATGAAGAATTCAAAGCGGCACTAATCGCAAATTATGAAAATGACTTTTTGCTGGCAAATAGAGATGCCACCATTAGAAATCAACACTTCAATCCTCGATTGCATAAATCTGTTGTAGAGTTTGTTGTAAATACATACAACGAATTAAAGGTCGTTAATCCGTTGCAATCGGAATCGAGAATAATAGCATCGATTCGAAATTTGCTTCCATTTAAGTTACAACAGATCTTATTTTCCACCCAGTGTATGAGTTTCAACCATTTATTAATGCTTGTCCAATGCTATGAAACTCAATACCATGCTATGAATCAACAAGCCGGAATGGGTAAAAATAAGAATAATTCAGATCATTTTGTGCCTGTTCGGAATTTGAATATCCGAAGTGTGAATAATACGGAACATAACCTAAGCCGAGTAAATTCTAGCAATCAAAATGAGCAAAATAGGCAAAGTTATGTAGGGAATCCGCCTAACCTAATTAATCGTAGCAATCCATATGTTAGACCATATAATCAAAATAGGTTTAAAAATAGACGTAATGTATGGCGAAATTCCAGGAATACAACGAACTACGTGGATAGACGTAATTGGAGAACAAGAGATGGCATTTCATATCAAAATCAGAATCACGACGTAATACATGTACAAAATAGTACGGAACATACTAATGATTGTGCAGTACAATGTACTTTATTAGATTCATATGCAAGTATGAATGTAACCTGATTACCGTTAATGAAATTAAGTTAAATTCATATCAGTTATAGATTTTCATGAACATTTATTTTATTTTTATTCAATTTAATTCTCTTTAATTCTCATTAATCAATGATAATTCTCAAATGTTTTTAATATATGTAAGAATTATAATTCGATTCATAAATGATTAAAAGCAAAGGTTATTTATATTAGATTGATTTGTGTAAAAAACTTAACTGTCAAAGATTATGTTAAGAAGAAGATCTATTCTATAAAACTAAATATTCGACAACTATCTTGAATGAGATTCTTCTATGTTGTGATGCCTTATTAATCTAATGTTTATTTTAAAATATCACTTAAAATGATTATCATATAATGCGCCCTGACCATTTGTAACTAATGTTTGTCCTTTACGATTTTTGAATTCGCACCCTTCAACGATTAAATAAATGAGCGACGATAGTTTTAATAAGAAAATATAGTAATAATGTAATGAATAATAATGAAATAAATATAATTATTGTAATAAAAGATAAGTATTGATGAAGTGTAAGATTTGTTAAAAATATATATATGTGAAATGTAATGAAGAGATATACGAGGTGCGATCAAAATGTGATGGACATATGCAATGTAAGAACACTATTGTAAACGGACCAGTGGTTCTTGAAGATAAAAGCCATGCACTCATGACTTTTATATTCAGTCCAATTGTCGGGCGACATTTTATATAACAAAATACTTTGGTTAGATTAATAATTACCTGTACCTTGGGCAGTAAGTGCTCATACATGTGCACTATACTTCATAGAATGTTAATTTAATAATAACAGAAGAAGAATGTTTTTAAGATATGTAAAAGGTATATTATGGGATAGTTGTTGCTATGTACATGTTTATGGATACCTAGTCAGCAAGTTTGTGTGCTTGACAGTTTTAAGGAAAAGATATTATAAAGTATATCAACTAATAAACCATTTTTAACACCGTTCACCGACTTTATGATTCTAATAGTAAAGGTGAGAATAATAATATATAATTATAATTATTGAAGCTAATTTTTACAGGCAAAGAAATACTACCACTCGAAATTTGTATATCTTACTTAGCCGAACCAGGTTAACGACTATCCAGTGATAAGTCGTTGTAAATACAATGCAATTCAATATGTATTCTCCTTAACAAGTGAAAATATTCACTATGCAGCAAATGTTGTTTCGATGACTCATGTTTTTCATAGCTTTCTTCATGAAATTACCCAAATCAGAATCACCGTTTGAACACCACTCCGACTCCTTTGCCCCAAACATAATGCAGACGAGACATAACATTTTATTCCCTACAAAACACCCAGAAAAAAAAACTATCATCATACCACGAAGACTGAAATATTCGCGACTGATTGCTAGTTGTTGTTTTTATGGAAAGCTTTGGGGTAGGTCGTATCCCTTTCAGAGAGCAGCGCTGCTCGTAAGTCAACCGAGATATGGTAGTTGTTAACAAAAAATCAATTAAATTTGTGTCTGGTACTGTTATCGTAGTCATCATTTGCTAAAAGTTAGTAAGGTACTATACCTTGTAGCAGCCGAACACTTTCCACAGCTTTGTCTCTTAGTTATAAATGCAATTTTCTTCATACTACAGTAAAACAATAAAACAAATATTCATTTAAAATCACAAAGCAAAATAAAACTTTATACCGCCAATTTTTCTAGACCATCAACGATCAATGTTGCTAAACAAAAGCATAAATCTAGTACAGAACGCAAGGGCATAGCCAGGGAGAGGTGAGCCAATAATTTATCACAAGAAAGGATTGTAAAGCCATGTTCATTAAACAACTTGCAGAAGCTTTATATTTAGCACGGCATAATTTGCAACCATCCCATACTATTACACAACACAAATAGAAGATTAACAGGCTGAGTCTCTCATTAAGGCCCTCAACCAGCCATTAAAGTTTAGGAGAGAGGCACAAATATGCTAGGGGGTCCAATCATCACAATTCTGGATATCTTTTATCAATAACTACTCTTAATAATTAGGAGGCCAAAACATTTAGAGGGCCAGGGTCCCCTAATTGCACGCCTGGTGGAGCATACAGGCAAATGCGTAGATTACGTTAGACGCCAATAAGCAATTGTCTCAGTTCCTTTTCTGCCACTAGCATTGTGACGAGAAAAACCGGCTCCACTTTTGTATGAATTCTCGTGGGCAGCTTCTTTCTCCGCATACCATACTTCAATCTCGTTTTTTTTTTTTTTTTTTTTTTAATGTCACCCCTAGAAATTTGTCGTCTAGGGTCCGGACCTCAGGTGCCCGTTCGTGAATATGGGCCTGAGTGTGTACCGTATATCATTTGAAGATACAAATAGAAAGCACTTAAAGCAACTCTGGGGGCCTATTTCTGTGTATCTACTTCATTGTGAGATATCCAAATACGGAAGAGCCCAAGTAAACTTCGTGAAGGGCGGAGGGTGGCCTACCAGATCGGTGACCGTGATTCTACAGAATGCATTATAGTTATGCTTGTGTATGTGAGTCCTCTCAAAGAGTATCTGGCTACACTCTGGGACATGATATGTATTTATGATGTAGATTATTAGTTTGCCTTTAATTACGATTACAATTACGATGCATTTAATTACGATTAAAGCATAACTATTTTTATACTATCACTTACATAAGCGACATGCTTCATAATGGCGTTGAACTAACTATTTATGTTTTGTTCTATTTCCTTGACAGCGGTCGTACGTTCTATACAGAAACCATAGCTTAGTTCAAAATATATAGAGTTGGCAATACGTGAGCATACGCCAGCTTATATCTAAAGCAAATGTTCGGTTCCAAGGGATGGCGGGGAGTAGTAAAAGAAGTAGTTGGGCATGCGCATTCGACAGAAAGCAGACGAAAACTCCGATGCTTGCAGTAGGCCTGGATGCCCAAGGAACATAGCATACAACAAGAGGAAAGACAGAAAATGAGTGATGCGCATGCGTAGGTTCCGCTTGCCAAAGTAAAGCGAGAGAGCGTATCCAGAAGATTGCAGTGGAAATAATTGTGGTAATTATAAGCAAACAATTTATAAATATAATGAAATGCGTACTTTTGCTTATTAACAGGGGATGCCGGGCATACAGGCGTTCCTTTACGCTACGCCGCTGACCAAAACACTAGATTTTAACTCACAAAACCATGCCACACACTGCACTTTCTCTTGAGTAGACGCCATATTTGTCACATGATTTTGTGGTTATGACGTCAACGTTTACATCCGCTCATTGTTGCCAACAAAAATTTTAACATTTCCACTAAACATTACAAACAAAATACAAAATTGTAAGTAGTACTTTCAAAGTTACAGCTTTTTACTTTTTTTGCAGGACTTTTGGAAGGCTCTGTACAGTGTCTGTCATATTTTCAAAAGTTCTAGAGAAAATAGTAGAGGACGCCCCCTTGTGGATTATATTCACATCAACTCTTGCTGAACAGCAGGCAGCAATAAATAAGTGGCGCCGGCAGTACAATTTTCCGTTCGCTATTTGGAGTCATCGACTTCACACGTATGGAAATCAAACTGCCTCATGAACACGGAGATGACTACATGAATTGTAAAATACTTTACAGCTTGAATCTTCAATCTACTTTTAATTGGGACGAAGAATTCACGACTGTGAATGCTTTCTGGCTGGGTTCTGTGCACGATTCGTGAATATTAATGGAGTCAGCTTTTCACATGGTCATGACGGAAAACACATCAGAGGCCTTGATTCTGGGAGACTCTGGATATGCCATTGATCCTTGGTTTATGACTCCTTTCCGCAATCCAGCTACGGCAGCAGAAAGGGGATTCAACAACTACTTCAACAGGGAACGCGTTATAATAGAAAGATACTTCAATCAAGTCAAGCAACGATTCCCTATTTTGGAAAATAAAATAAGACTGTCAACCAGTAAAGTGCCTTCGGTACTTTAGTCTGTTTTGTTGTGCATTATGTGGCTAAATATCTGATAGACAGAGATTTTGAGATCACTGAGGTAGGGTTTGAAGATGACTCCATTGCAGAAGATGAGACACCGTGTATGAGACAACGAGGGCAAGAAAGGAGAAATACTATTGCCAGGATAATTATTGAAGGTTATTAAAATGGCCAGTATGCTAATGTGTTTTTTAAATGTATTTTGTTAAATATTTGATATAAAATATTAATGCTGTACTCCATGTAGCCCTACTACTGCATTTTAGTACATATTCGTTCGAGGGAAAGGATTTATGAATGGCGACATATCACTCATTTTTAACATGTTTGTTTACATTACATACACATCTGACACTACTTGCTGGCGTGGAGCAAACTCTGTGAGCATGCTCGGGTTATTTAGGAGTAAGTTCTCACAACTACGATATTTTTTGTTCATAGGCCTACGAAATTTGAATGTTTGCTTACGAAACAGAGCTTACTCACCTCACTCATGAGCAAAGTGAGCAGAGTCAAGACTCCGTCTTATTCATAAGACCCATTGAGTATTCTTTTAACTATGTGAGACGGGACATGCTGTTTATCGTGAGATACAACCCACTAATACTTGTATCCAAAACAAGTGGATCACCGCCGGGGCGCCCAAAGAAAATTTTCTAAGGGGAGCTCATCTCCATGGTTGCTATATTGCGTCTGGTATTTCTGGAATTTAATATATGTGGTTTGCTATATTACGTATATATTTTCGTGAGCCAGGGGGCCCGGGACCCACCCTGCCCTCCCCTTCGGGCGCTCATGGACCACCGGGAAACGAACCAGGAACCACGTATATGGAAAGCACGGCGGACTTCATCCCTCAAACGTGAAGGGCTAAATGGCCTTAGATGCTGAAAGCCCAGAAATCAAAATCCTAATCCTAATTTTTTGGAGTGCATGTGGAAAGCAAGATAACAAAAAATTCATAAACTGTATCTAATAAGTCAAATAATAATAATAATAATAATAATAATAATAATAATAATAATAATAATAATAATAATAATAATAATTCTTAAATTTTGCAAGAGATTTAAGTAGTGTGCAGTAGAACAATAAGGAATGTATTTTGAATTACGGCGTGATTTAGATCGAACCGTGATGAGCATCTTGGATAACTAGAAGTTAAAATGTTAATTTGTCTTGGACATGAATATGGAGTTGTATATGAACAAACCAGTTGCATAGAAGATGAAGATAAAGATACTGATGAAGAGAGAACTGGAGACTAAGATCATGGATGGTAGTAATGTCCAGAAGAATAGTATTATGGGGCTTTCCTGATTCGAAACTGATAGCCAGGTAAGCAATAGACACAACAGGCCAAATCTGTAAGCGAATCTGTAGTTAGATTAGCCTATTTTAAAATCAGTTTTGATTGGTAAAAATCAGGGATGGAAAATTAACCGGTTCCTGTGAAAACGCTCCGCACAGGTTCCTATCTTTAGCATGGGTTCTTGGTGCCTGAACTGATCAAAAGTGGGTCAGAACCGGTTCTTTTTCTATCCCTGGTAAAAATACCTCGTTGCATTCAATCCACGAAAAAATACCGTAAACAGTAGATTATCAAAAAGTTAGAAAATCTAATAAATTTACGTGAAATGTATATAATTGTCTCTATATTCAACTGGATTTGGGACTGAAGGAAGAGGATTATTATCAATTGGCAAAGCTAGAGGGTCTACTCATGGCCCCTGGAAAGAAATACTGGAGGAGAAATATTGCCTGTTTTCTGATCTGTGCTTTTCTTGTAGTTAAGTATAAGATGAATTTCTTGAACAGATTAGGAACCGTACTATCCTGGATGTGGCTATCTCTAAGATGATACAGGGACGAAGGGATGTCTTGGTGTTAGAGATGTTTGAGAAGTGAACAAAGTCTAAAAATTGTATTCATTTGTTCATGAAATATACTTGATATTGAACATGACACATCAATAAATTAGATAGAACTATACGCTGGTAAAAGAAAACTAGCAGTAGGTCTAAGTCAAACAAAAAGTGAGTTTCTTGATATCTCGTACTAAGTGGTGAAGCTGGGTAGAGGCACGTTCATATTTTAAATTGTGAAATAAAGTACGACATTTGAGGACCAAATTCTAACAAAAGGATTTAAATTGTAACTCCTTTCGACGATGATTGAAGAATTTTTGACAATCTGAACTCCATCCAAACACATGAGGGTGCTTAGAAAAGATCCAGGTCTATAGTTGAAACAGCAAAGTGCAGAGGACGTAAGGTTGGTCAAAAAGCAACACACAATCCCTTGTGATGTAACTCGCTAATGGTAAGCATTAGATAAATGAAATTTTGTAGGTAGAAGCATTGGTCCTTTATCATCCTAACCAATTTTTATTTGCTGTTCTTGCAGGTAAGCCACCATGGATGATTAACGTAACATCCTACTACGCCAACGTGTAGTGATTGGTCAACTGGATAAGATGGTGACAACCTCCATACAATCAGGACCTAGTATCATCAGATTTATATGTGTTTCAACGACTTAGGGCTCCTCCACGTGAGAAGTACTTTTAAGACAGCAACGAGCTCATTGTGTATATGAAAAATGATGTAATGACCAAGCTCAAGAGTTTTACAAACGTGCACTCGTGCCATGGAAACAAAGATAGCTGCAGTGCAGTGAATTAAATGGCTCATACATTGAGTAATATTTCTGAAGGACAAATACTTCTACTTAGAAAATTTTGTTTCTCTAGTGCTTACCGTTACCGAGTTAAGCATTACTTACAGGGCCTATACATTATATATATATAAACGATATTAATATGATAAAAGCTAGGAAACTCGGAAATTAAGAAACAATACTATTCCTATTTATTAATATTAATGGATCACTACAACTGCAATGTCTGGCTTGCAAACGCCTTAGACTGGAAAAATTATGGTTTTTAAACACTATGCGTTGGTTATTTAACACAGGCTAAAAAAGAGGATAGGGAATGAATTATAACGAACTGATGATTGGTGACCAATAACGACTGAGATACCTTAAACTTAAAGGTTCAGTATTTAGATAACCCAATCATAATAACTGTTACTTTAGAAATAAGTAATATTACTATATTATTATTAACAGAGAGGAATATCAAATATACACCACATGAAGAAATATCGTTTGTATGACGTGATAGGTATTTTCTCATTTTATTTTGAAACTGAAAATAGTAGTAGATTTCTAATATTTCCAGTTTCAGTAGAGATTAGATTGGAGATGTAATTGATTGAAGGAGACCGCTTCTCAATTTCTATTACCGTTTTTATTCTATAGCGATAATTTCCTTAAAAATGTAAATTGAATTTTCCTTCCTATGCATACCAGGAAAATCCTTTTCCCTTTAAATTAGAAAGGCTAATTTTCTCTAGACTTAACGAATTGTTAAGTGGGAAATCACCAACAACAAAATATGATAAACATAGTGCAATCATCACATAGCTAATCGCTGGGAAACTGCCTAACTTTAAGAAGTCGTGATCCTCTTTACAATGTTTAGCAGTTTTGTATACATAAAATACATTATGAAGTCGTGGTCTTCTTTACTTTCTTTAGCAAGTTTGTATACGTAAAATACATTGTGAAGGTATGATCCTATTTACTATGTTTAGCAGAGTTTTGAATACATAAAATACATTGTGAATTCATGATTCTCTTTGCTATCTTAACAAGTTTTGTACACGTAAACTACAATGTGAAGTCGTGATCTTTATCAGAGTTTTGTGTACGTAAAATACACTATGAAGTCGTGAGCGTCTTTGCTTTCTTTAGCAGAGTTTTGTATAGGTAAAATACATTGTGAAGTTGTGATCCTATTTACTATATTTAGCAAGTTTTGTATACGTAAACTAGATTGTGAAGTTGTGATCCTATTTACTATGTTTAGCAGAGTTTTGTATACGTAATATACCTATGAAGTAGCAGATTGTGCCTATTCTTGTTTCCTAACGGTGATATTTCTAACAATGACATATACACACTACTTGTTACTACATAAATCACTTACATGTTTTCTGTCATACTTACAAAGTGGCCAAATCGATTTTACGATAAAGAAAATGAGGAAGAGACTGCAAGCGGAGTCAACATGGTATTTGTATTTCCATTGTAAAAGCGAGAGAGTAAGACCAGTAGCAACAACTGCAATTGACCCTACGACGTTATGCAAGACATTGAAAAATACTCTCCGTTTAGTACGATGTTGTGCTGCTTGTTTCTTCAACTTGTCATCGGAAAACCCTCGGGCAGTGAAGCCATCCTGATTCTCCACAATCCAACGAGACAATCGATAATTATTATGAGGCAAACATATTTGGCCTTTTTCATCGGGTTTTGCCTTCTCTGAAATGAATTATGGATTTTTAGGATTAGTAGAGCATGAATTTTGCTCAAACATTTGTTCACAAGTAATGGCCAAATGTACAAAGCCGGACTTCCTTGATTATTTGTATCCTGATTCTCTTATTTTTAATATACCGTATCTTGTTAAAGTAGTTGAACACATACAGTATGTATGACGTGCTTTTTAGGTATTTCTTTTTGTATTTTCTATCTTCTTACTTCGTTCAGCTATATTGATAGTACTAACAGTAGTCTGGAATCCTGATAAAAAAATCTTATTGTTCTTTGTACATAGATTAGGAAAGTGTCTAGATCATGTCACCTTTTTGGAGAATATTGAATCAAACGTGACTATTCCAGAAGACCCTGAAAACCTATGTAAGTGGCTACTTTTATAAGAACTACCGTAACGTAACATAATAGCAATTCCCAAGACCGGCTGAGAAAGAAAAATGACCTGTGTTACAAAGAAACTTTATCTTGTGTTCAGTTCACCTACACAGTAAGCTGGAAAAGACAAGGTTCAGATTGACCACAAGCCTGCAAGGGTCCGCTTAGTGTTACTAACACAGTCTAATTTTTTTATCGGGTAGGTTTGCACAGATTTCCCGCTGTGTATTGCTGATGACACTATAGCAAGGATCTCCTAAAGTTAGTCTCACTAAGCAAGAATTATAGAATAGCTCCTTAAATTAAAAGGATGTTCACGTTCGTAATGAATCAGGTTGCCTGAGACTAACTGATGACAACACAGGAGATCGTTAGCAGAAGAGGAAACAGTTACTTGAAACTGCTGGCGAAAGTGAACAATATTCGATTTTATAAAATGAGAATGCACGCTTAGTGGCTTTACTCTCCTCTCTCTTTATTGGAAGTTGAATCCAACTATTTTCAGCACCAAAAGAATTAGGAATTAGGAATGACTGGTAATGGTCAGTAATTTGATAGTTATTTTTGGGGGTTATTCTACTGAATGTATTAGCACATTTTGCTTACAAAAGAAAGCACAGGGTTGTGTTTGTATTGTCACCAAAGTCTTCTTGCAAGCCCATTTTTCGAGGACAAAAAATATTACCATTACCTTGTGTGTATCTATATAATATTATCTTGTTTACCGAAGTAACAAACACTTATTTATTGAAAACAGTAACATCCATAAATACAATGCTCGATTCGTTAATAATTTGCATGTTATCCCCCAAAATTTCTCGTTTTTTCAAAAAAGCGTATATATTAACTGTACAAAAAAATTTCAATAAATTACCTGACTATTTAAAGCAAAACAAATCATATTCTATGTTTAAATCTGATCTTCACAAGTTCTTAGTACATAAATGTTACTACTCGGTAAATGAGTTTTTTGAAGACAATGTCTAAATGTTTTTTTTTTTAATTATGTTATGAATGTGTAAGCTTATAAAAGTCATAGTTATGTATGTATTACTCTATCTGTAAGTTTTTTATAGCATATATGTAATTATTTTGTAATTTTGACAACTATATGCGTACTCGAGAATACTCTCATTTATATACAAAACAGGCAAATAAATAAATAAATAAATAGATCGACTAAATTGCCACCAGTTGACTCTTTGTTGAGGGAGGATGCTGGACCTTCCCTTGTAACTGAATTATTCAGATCATTAGTGTGACTGCAATAATACTCACGTCGCAGTTCCACACGCTTGGCTTTTGCCCTTCTTTGTTCCTCTTTCTAATAGTGTACAAAGTTTTACGAACTTGTTGGGATTTAACTATCTACACTATTTTATCTTTAAAACTATTAGTTACCGTTACTTCGTAGACAGTCTCTGTCATGAGTGCTTAAAGTCGGAAACTAGCTTATTCTTCAACTATTGGATGTATTTCTTGTACAGAAACTGCATGGGAAGTAGCGAGATAGATTGAGGTCTGAGGACAGTAATAAATGCTGCAAGTTTGCGGGGTACTGTACAATCACACTTTTTAATTTAATTTTCATGAAACATAAGCGGGATCTATTGGAGAAAAACTTTTGGGTAGGCTAAAAAGATGAAAGGATAATATAAAGCAGGAGTTTTGGGAGGTTGGAAACACACAAAATAAAGAGGGGCCTACTACCATATTCACCTCGTCCCGCAGGACGAGATCCGGTCTTTTTACTATGTTTATGAATCTTCTAACTTTGCTGGAGACAGTGTCTTTGTGCACATGGTGCACTATCGAGGTTTGTCCTCAACCTTGTCGCTTTACAGTACCTGACTCATATCTTGCATTAACGGAGTAGGATAGTTCACTGTACGACCGACCGAAGTCCTAAGTAGCTACCAGTTAACCTGCTGGTCGAGGCAGACCTGCTAGTGAGTCAGGATCTACAATGTTCTGCAAGAATTACAGCCGAGTCTTATAAGACAAGCTCATATCCCCATTGGGAGCCCAAGGAGGTAGATCATTCCCAGCCCTGTCTACCTCTGTTGTTCAATGGCTACGGCTTCCCGTATAGAGGTACCAAGAACATGTCGAAATACTTTTGTATCCCATCCCGGATTCAATGGTATCTCTCAGGTCATCATTTGTGTTTGAGACCAGTCCGTTCCCAGTTTAGTTCCTTCCTTCCAGTTTGACACCTTCTAGGTAGTGGACTAAGTTTTTCCCGTTAGGATTGTCTAGGCAATACAAGACTGTCTCTCTTTTACATATTGAGGTCCATGTACATGTTGAGATACCTAGTATCCTCTCCTGGACCCAATAATTTGTGTAGGTCACCATTTGGGAGATGGATCGTGACCTCTGCTCTCCCCCAGTAAGGGTGCCCACAAATGAACAAGGTCTCTTTTTTACTGTACTGAAGTACGATGTACACTGTCAAATTGGAAATATGTTAGTCTTCTGTGTAGAAGTCAGGTTCCCTTTTCATTCCCTGGCAGAGTTGGTAGGAAAAATCCAGATTAGATTGGATTTGCATTGGACAGAGTCCCATAAAAATTTTGTTTCTTCAATTCCTTAATATATTGCCGTCACCATCATTAGAACGGTAAGTTAATCATGACTATTAGTCTTAAGTCTTGATATGGTACAGCCAACTTCATAATGAGTAAATCCTACAACTAACCCACAGCAGGATTTAGAACTTAATCTTCCTTTTTCTCCTAGAAAAACTACCTCATGACCAGCAGTAGGGCAGATGCGTTTTCGCTCTTCGTTCTTCAGTTTTCAGCTGGAATCCGCAGTTTACCGATTCTTAGAAACTAGATGTGGGAGAGTTCTTGATTCATCTAGATTCTTCTAACTTGATATTATTAAGTAATCGTTTCTTCATCTTGTGCTTCTGATCTCATAAATAACCTCTCGCAATGCTAGAAGCCGAGAAATAATTAACAGTCCTGACACCATTGTATGAAGCAGAGATGGGCATTTTTGCTAACCCTCACTCACCCTCACCCTCACCCACAATCGACTCCCTCACACTCACACTCAGCCAACCTCACCCTCAATTGACCCCCTCACATACCCTCACACTCACTCTCACTCAATCGACTCCCTCACAGCCACCCACAGTCACACTCACCATCAATTGACTCCCTCACTCTCAGCCACCCTCACCCTTAATTGACTTCCTCACACTTACCCTCAGCCACCCTCACCCTTAATTGACTCCGTCACTCTCACCCTCACCTTCCAAAATGAATGTGAGTGAGGGTGAGGGCGGCCCTCTTGAGGGCAAAAATGAATGAAGGTGCCCATCTTTGTTATGAACTTATTTTAGAATAATTAATTGGAGAGCAAGGAATTACATTAAGGTCTGTAATTTGCACCGGGGTAATTTGCGACAGAGTACCAAACACAAGTTTCTGTTCCTGGCACGGCCTATATAAAAGCCAGTTTAAAGTCGATTGCACATTGACCAGAGGCAGAGTAAGGTGGGAAAGGGCGAGCAGAGAAAATCATTAATGCATGGGCCGTGGCTGAGTCATAACATTGCAGAGGTATTTGTTTAGCATGTGCTCGAGTGAATATGAGGTACGAAGTTTCATAGCATTGCTGACAATACTGAACCTTGGAATTGTCCTGTCCTCTGGTCAATGTCCGGTCGGCCTAAGGACAACTAGGACAAACAAAGACAATATGGAATATCTCCGTACTCCTGACAACACAAGTCAAACTGGAACAGCTGTTCCTAATAAAGACAGCATAGTCAATACCTTAAGTCATGTAGGAACAAATAGTATCCCTAATGAACTTGACATTTTATCAAAACACATGTCTAATAAATTCAACATTTTTATGTGCAAAGATCCTGCTATAATAGTTTTGTCCCTTTCAATTAGGAACTTCGCTATCCAAGCTTTTAGGTGTAAGTTACAACCAGTGCCATATTTAGGAGCTCGGTAGCACTAGGCACTTTTCCTGTCGGAGTCCCCAATAATTAAGTGTTTTTCCACCCCTTCAACCCTAGCTTAAAAATAACACTTAATTCAATTATGCTTAATTAGTAAATTAACAATTTATTACAGTTAAATAGCACTCACTAGATGCTACAGCTACAACTGCCTAACAAAAAATAACAAATGGGAGTCATGTTTTGAATATTTTTAGATTTCTTATGCTATTACCTATGTATACGAAGTGGGCGGTGTTTATATCAAATGTAAAAATTCTCTATTTGCTCTTGATTGTTTTACTTTTTCACATGAAAAAATAAAAAAAAAAATACTTAATTTTCATATTTTGCGCCCTTCAAAATTTTTTGTGCTCTAGGCACGGGCCTAGTCGGCCTAATGGGAAATGCAGTAGTGGTTGCAACTGTATAAGGTAGTAGTACATAACTGGTGTATTCGCATATGGCATTTCACCAATTTTTTAAAAAAGTGCCCTGTTTTTATTATTAAGATTGTTGTTATTAATTTTAGTGGTAGTAAGTTGTTTGTAATAGTGTCAAAATGAAGACTGTTTAAACTCTTGGTGCTGGGTTAAGGGAGGCTGAAAAGGTGTGGTCTAATTACCACAGTCTTCATTCTAACTTGCTATTACTACCACTATACAAACAATTACAAGCATTTAGGACTACAAAATATTTTTCAAATATGTTATAAATTCACAGGGAAAAATTCAGTGCAATTTAAATAATGAAAACTTAAAAATATTCAATATCGTTTCTTCTAAATATATTGATAATGGAAAATGAAATCCTTCAGTTTTACGTCCCACGGTTATGCCGGTTAGGCTAAAGGAGACGGTGATGATGAGCAATGAATGAAATGGTGGAATGAAGAAAGTGGGAGGAAACGGGAAAACCCCGAGAAAACCCACGCACACGGTGGTTTCCACCACAAAGTTCACTTGGCGCGGGCTGGGATAGAGCCCAGAACCCCAAGCATAAGAGGTAAACGCTCTACCACTGAGCCACCGCCGCCCATAATGGATATATTGATAATGGAAACACATTAAAGGGCTTGTAGTGGAAAAGATGATAGAGCTGTAGCGACATATTGGCAAACTGGAAATATCTGTGATGTCTGCTCAGAGGTGGTAGAAATTTGATTCCAAGTGTATTTTCATCATGTACGATATTTCCCACTTTTCAATTCATATGAAGAAGTCACAAATGACTCGAAATATAAATATGAAACTACAAATAAAACACGAAGCGGCAAATGAGAATTGACATGTCGCTAATTGTGAGCACAGTCCTATTAGCATGAAATACAGGGTGTTTCAAAACAACACCGGCAACGTTTGGGAGGTGATTCCTGACATCAAGATAAGACAAAAAGTATAGACTAACCTGGGTGACAAATGCTTTCCTTCGGAGTTATAGGCTACCGAAAACGTAAAAAATGGTCCATAGCTTAAAAACTATAGCACCAACCGTAGTCAGGTCAAGATCACTTAGGAACTAATATGTATGCATTCCAAAAATACAAGTTTGAGAATCCGAAACAATTTTCACTTCCGAAACATTTCGGAAACAATACTCACGAAACAATTTTCATAAAGGCAGTTTGGCTACGGACATATAATTTGAAGTACGCACCAACTACCTCTATAAAAATTGTTGCAGAAGTATCGCAGGGTTCTGAAACATGGATATTTGAATAGGGCACATACTAGTTCCTAAATGAAGTATTGATCCGATTACGGTAGGTACTATGGTATTGGACCTATGGACCTTTAAAGTTCATTTTTTAAAGTTTTCGGCAGCCAGTAACTCCTAAAGGAAGCATTTTTGCACCGAGGTTGGTCTATATTTTTCGTATTATCTTGGTGTCTGGAATAACCTCCCAAACATTGTCTGTGTTGTTTTGAAACACCCTGTATATTTCAAATTGGATGAGACAACTACGGAATTGACAAATTTAACATAAATATTTCACAAACAACCAGCTGATTAAAATATGGTGACGTTCGGGGAAAAGTTCAAAATGCTCTGTGAGTTGCCCAATTAGTGGTCCAATGTCCAGAGTTCAGCAAAGTTTACCGCAAGAAAGCTCCGAATTACAGAAGCACTAAAAGGTGGTTTAAGAATAATGCACTTGGTTGATATACGGCACAAGGCTTTGTTCTCAGTTTCCTGTTTATAGTTCGCCTCGTCTTGGCTGGGCTATCCTCCGCTCAATATGTGAGGAGTCTTATATAAGTGTGACTGAATTAGCGAAGCAATTCTGCTTAGAAATTTCAAAAAATGCGTCAGAAAGAAGACTGCAGAATTTGGAGCGAGTGTCAGTACTTGAATAGTGATATATAATTGAAAAGTAACGACCGGACTACTTTTCTTTCAAACCTCTCAATAATATAGATGTTTTAGTGGGATGTCTTAAGTTTTAAGTAGTTACAGCTCTGCGTTCATAGATGGCGTGTCAAATATGTACCTATTCAAATGATTTGAAAATCATAAGATTCGATTTCGATACCTATCAATGTTGTGCTCAGGCTCAGATCGATCATTGTTCTTTGTTATCACATAACAATTAAAATCGAGCACAATTTAATGTCGCGTGTTCATTATGAAGTATTATTGGTTTGCTAATTCTGTTACTGCCACAGAAACTGGTTACCGAAGTATGGTGTTGGTGATGATCCTTGTAGAAAGAGAATTCTACGGTTAGTGGAAAGCTGGAAACAATATTGATGGAGACAATTTAAAGCATGAATCTGGCAAAATGGTGAACCTAAAAAAATGTGTCCGCAAGAAAAGGGGGACACTCCCAGCATATATTTTAACTGTAAACTATTAACAACTCTTAACTATAAAAATTTCTCTATAATTATTACTTGGTCTATGTAAAAATCTTTCAACAATATACCTATTTAACAAATGAGACATCCCACTGAAATAAGCCGTATTTTCTGTCTACATACCATGAAAGAAGAGCACACTAACAATGTTGACAATGAACCCAATCGATCCAATCATCCAGACCAACTTTGGATACCTTATTTCTTCAGTTCTAATGAACCTATAAACAAAGAAACCGATTATTTTGGGCTAGAAATCATTGCTACCGAGAATAATCTAATTATCACTATATGAGTTAAACATAGGAAAGACAAGCATCCAAAAAAAAAAAAAAAACTTTATGCGACAAAAATGTTGATAGCTTCGTACAAAAAGTCTTCAAAGCAAGAAGAAAACTGGAAACATACCGGGACACAATAAAATGTCAAGACTTTTTTAGACGTTATAAAACAGTTTATGATCGTGTCCTGCCTAATATAATGTGAATAAAAGAAGGGACACCACTTTAGTCATTCAAAAAAAGAAGTTAATTATTTTAGAAAATTTCATATGTGTATATATCTAATGAGCAATTTGCTACCGCATTTTGTCAAGTTTACAGGTATTATAACGATATGTAATCAGATTTGGGCAGGTCATTTGAGAAACTGCACTCACTGTTGTTCTTATGAGAGTTATTGCAGTATAATCGCCAGCGCGGAACAACACTGGATGCATTACTAGGGTAAAATTAAGTTGTTATGGCTTTACATTACACATAATTCTTCAGTTATTGTCTTTTGAATGTCGTTTGTTCTCCTTTGTCATTTGTAGAGGGTGAAGTGTTTGTGTGGCACCAAATGCCTTCTATTGCCATCGTATCTAGCCGAAGTAACTTTGATCTCATCTTGGTATTTTTATCTCACACTTTAGAAATAAATGTATTTGTACAGACATGATTAATATTGGCTTCAATGTACTGCTTTAGGGAAGAATCTAATAGCTTAAGTAGAAAAACTAAATGAAGAGGTTAGTGATAATTCTTGTTTCTCTAAGTACGATTATCTTCCCTCCGTTATCTTTAGTTCCTATTGCATTCCTAATAAGTAGACTTCGGATTTTTGCATATTTGCATGTTTATTACCTGACTAGCAGCGTTCACCCCGCTTCGCTGGGGTCACCCCGGAACGCAATAAACTTTGTTACTTAGATAATTTTTACTTTTTCGCTTTCAAGTGATATGATAAAAACCATAGAAGATTGCAGTAAATGTTAACATTATATCGCCTGTCATTTATGTTAACCCGCCGAGTGACACGGTCATGTGGTTGCATATAAATACGGTTAGATTTAGCTATGATGAGCTAACAAAGGATTTCTACGTTATGGACACTTGAATGGTCAATTATCTCAAGACACTGGTAATTGAAAATTAAAGTGATATGATAAAAACCATCTAGGGTCCAAATCTTAATAACCCCCCAAAAATGAAAGAAATTGGTTCAGCCGTATTAGCGTGATGAGCTAACAAAGGATTTGTACGTTCTCTTTTATATATATAGATATGATATTGATATGCTCTTTAAAAAGAAATTCGTTGGGGTAAAAGAGCAGAGTTTTATAGTGCATATATTTGCATATTTCGGAGGTTAGTGCATGTTTATGTCATTACTGGATATAAATGCGTATTTAAAGGAACGACCAAATTGATCATTTTTAACATCCAACAACTTTCCTCATAAATGAAATTTCAACTTTCTAATATAGACGCAAAATATGTAAATGATAGATTGTTGTCGGCTTAGAATATCTTTCAAGATCATGTGAAAGGAGAATAAAAAGGGGCGAGTGATTCATCCTCCCGGCAATGATGCATGACTGTCACCTTTTGGAAAGAAGATATAAATAACGATGTCAAATCACTTACGACAAAATTTTCACGTTACTCACCTTGGAAGTTAAAGTTGCTACACTTGTGTGTGTGTGTGTTGATTTTAAATTAGTGGTCCTGTGGCAGTATAAGAATACGAAAAGGAAAATCTGGGTCTGAAGTTGTAGTGCGACATCTTCAAACTTGACTTTTAACAGCTTAGAATTTTGTCCAATTTTTGTCCACCTTTGTCCACCCAAGAAAAATTCTGCACCATCCAAATAATTGAGGGAGGGCCATTTGAACATTTCGGCCACTTCATCAGCTGTAGTGCGCCATCTTTAAATTTGAATATTAACTAGCTCAGAATTTTGTCCATTTTTGTCCACTCAAGGAAAAATTGTACCATTCAAATAAACGAAGGAGGGCTATTTGAAAATTTGTGGGCATCGATCACCTGTAGTGCGACTTCTTCAAACTTGAATTTTAATTAGCTCAGAATCTTGTCCAATTTTTTGTCCATTTTTGTCCACTCAAGAAAGAAATTTGTACCCTTCAAATAATCGAGTGAGGGCCATTTTAAAATTTCTCCACATCGATCACCTGTAGTGCGACATCTTCAAACTTGATTTTTAACTAGCTCAGAATCTTGTCCAATTTCTTGTACATTTTTGTCCACCCAAGAAAAAATTCTACCATTCAAATAAACGAGAGAGGGCCATTTTAAAATTTCGGCCACTTCGATTACCTGTGGTGCATCTTAATTCGAATTTTAATTAGCTCAGAATTATGTCGAATTTTTGAACATTTTTGTACCACCACGAATAAATTCTGTACCATTGAAATAAACCAGGGATTGTCATTTAAAAATTTGGCCACTTGGATCAAGTGCAGCGAGACATTTTTAACTTCGAATTTTAACTATCTTGGTGGTAGAAAAATCTACAAAAATAGGGAAAATTCTAAAGTAGTTAGAATTCGAATTTAAAGATGTCACACTACTGGTGATCGAAGTGGCCAAAATTTTGAAATAACTCTCCTTTGTTATTTTGAATGGTACAAATTTTTTGGTCGTAAAATGTATGGAAATTGGGCAAAATTCTAAGCTAATTAAAATTCCAATTTGAAGATATACTACAGGTAATGGAAGTGGATAATTTTCTAAATGACCGTCCGTCGTTTATCTTAATGGTACAAAATATTTTGTTGCTGGTACGTGAATGCACAAAAATTGAACAAAAATTTAAGCTTGTTAAAATTTGAATTTACATATGGACAAATTTTGGACGACTACAGGTGATCGATGTGGACAAATTTTGAAATGTCCCTTCCTCGTTTATTTGAGCGGCTTTTTCTTGGTTGAATAAAAATGCACAAGAATTGGACAAAATTCTGAGCTAGTTAAAATTCGAATTTGAAGATGTCGCACTACAAGTGATCGAAGTGGGTGAAATTTTGGAATGGCCCTTCTTTTTTAATTTGAATGGTACAATTTTTCTTGGTGGACAAAAGTGGACAAAGTTCTGAGCTAATTAAAATTCAAATTTGATGTTGCATCACAGGTGATTGAAGTGGACGAAATTTTGAAATGGCCCTCCTTTGTTAATTTGAATGGTACATTTTTCTTGGGCGACAAAATGGACAAAAATTGGACAAAGATGTCGCACTAAAACTAAATAACCTAAAAATCCTTCAGAAGCAATGGATTGAAGTTGAGAGATGTTAACAATTCAAGAAGAAAATATATTTTGCAGTGTATGCTAAACAAGTAATAGTTTCAAAATAAGCTTCAGAAGAGTACATTTCTATTTTGTTCGACAGCAAAAGGTCAAACTTCAGTAGCGTTCTATTTCTTGGCCATATTATATTTTCAGAGCAGTTTCAAATCTGCTAAGGAGTTTTACAACTATGAAACAACCCTGATTTTTTCTTGCATACTAGACAGAGTTCGTCCCAAAGAAACCGTTGAGGAATGTATTTCGGGAAGAAATGAACCCGTTTAAAATGAGCTCTAATTTAATTAAAATATTTGCCTTACGAAATCTAAAACTTGTCACAGCAGTTACTTTCTGAGATAAGGAGGTAGGTTCCCAAGTTTTCATTTAAGGAATTTATAAGAGTATTTAAATATAAGCTTGTGTTGCTTTGATACGCATCTCGGTCTCTCGAAACGTAACTTTCTTAGTAAGTCCCCTGTTATGTTTTCAATAACTTTACCTTCTTCCCATTTATGCTTCATGTCTCGCTTAAATCAGTTTATTCCATTTAAATTATCAATATTACGCATTGTAAATTATTGCTGTTTGGAGCGGACAATGCTATGCTAGAAGAAAATATTCTAGAATTTACACTTAATTGGATACAAAAAGTAATTTCAAGTTGATTTACTTTTTTCTAAACAACATAAGGTTTTTGAATATAGGCTTTTAATAGAGTAAAAACTACCTTCAACCGGCCTCTGATTAAACGGAAATTAATTTTAAACTGATATATTTCTTGGTCCCATGAATTTAAAGGTAAAAATGGTTAAATTCTCCTGATTAGGCGGAACCTGTGTTGCGAACAACGGATATTAAAATATACATTTTAACGGATTTTTTTAAGTTCCGGAATGCAGCGTTTAGAAAAAATTTAGACATTATGTGAGAGGCTAGGTATATGAACTATGTTGTCTGTACAGGTCTTAGTTTACTTGTTACCCTACATATTTAACCTTTAGTCCACCCTAGATACCGTGCGACTTTCTGAACGAAGTGGAATCTACATAATAATTTCCAAATAATCAATATCTCGTTCTCTTGCTGATCTAGAGGCATGGAACAAGAAGCATAATTTACACAATAGATCAAAAGGGAGAAAGAAGTAGAGGGAGGAGCGCTGAAAAGGTCATTGTATTTACTTTTTGAAACCGTATGTAGGCTTTTTCTGTTCACTGTAAGCTTTATGTGTATTAATTTGTAGCATAAATACATACTGTAATTGAATACCGTAGGCCTATGTACATTTTTATCTGTATGCCCATTATGTATATGTACCTCATTTATTTTTTCATAGATCTATCTTCGTTAACTTTAAAACCTTTAACAGAAATTTTTGCGAGTCCTGTTCAATTTCGCTAGGCAGGTTTTATTATATGCTTATGCCAGAAATGTTTATTTACTTCTCTGAATATATTTATTTTTTATTGGCAGATATTTGCGCATTCTTTTTCATTTGTAAATTTATATATATGTTATATAAGGAGATGTATTTTGATTTCACATACTGACTGAGCTGTTTCAACCTGAAGAAAACAAATATATTCAAGAAGCCTTGGACGCTTGCGCAGCTCAAAACATTAAAAGCGACCTTGCGTTTATCAATACTCATTTCAGTTCAATTTCAAAGATCGTAGCGAGGTTAGAAGAGCAGTGATTAGGACTTTCTAGTGCATTTGAGCTCTTTGCTTCAATAACGAAACAGACGCCACCAAGACCAGTCGGACAAGCATTTCTTCAAAATGCGCAGTCAATAGACGCGAAAGAGCCTGGCATAAAATTCTTGTCTGATGTAAATAGTGTTCCTTGGAACAACGACGCACGAATTTCAGATTTATCGGCAAGTAACATTGCTTTTTTGATATACTATTCCTTAATGACCCGTGACATGGAAGAAACGTTTTCGATGTACAGTAATGTTTTGACTGACAAATGCGGGTTTTTGCCAGAAAACACCGAAAACTACGTAGTTGTGTATTGTAGCATGAATGTATCATAGTCAAGATAATAAAATTCATTCAACTTTAGCTTTTGATTGGTGCATATTTACAATTTTTAGTGTATGTTTGTGTATTTGCAGTGAATATCTTAGCGCATATTTTGCTATTTTTGGTGCATATCGATCCGAAGTCTACTAATAAGGTATTTTAGTACATTCGTATTTGTTTCATCTGTTTGGTTAATCATACGTTGAACGTAATTGTATCCACAAATTCAAGTGAAAAATAGTTATTTCAGAGGTAACATACTAAAGTAAACCAGATTCTACTTGTTATTTCAGCTAAACACAACAACAGTTTTTCAATATATACTTATATTTAAAAAACTTCATTTCAATTCTAGTTCACTGCTTTGTAAATTCATTACTGGCGTAGCAGCATAAGGCAATGAAAAGTCACCTACATCACAAGTTCTTGTGAGATAATACAATGGAACAACATATTTAAAACAGGAATTGTATATTTGGATCAGCATGTTCGGGAAAGCATACTATATATTTGGAACAGCATAAAAACTCTTGATCAGAGTAGAGTCGCTTCAAAATGTATATAGGTAAAAGTATTAAAAACTAGACAGATTACCAAACAGAAGTTTAGAGGAAGCAATTTAACAACTTTCATGAACAAACTTCTCGGTTCTGTAAAACGCTTCGGTCCTGTCGATGTTCTCCTATAATTGATCAATGTAGCTTGAAGTAGATGATAATGTGGAAGAAAGATAACATCATGTTGAATATGACTAACTGATGGTCTTCGCAATAAATTTTAGTAGGCACCAATATGTTATGTCTATCAGTGTCAGCATTAGCATACAGTTCTCGGTACGATTAGAACCACAATAACTACCAGTATATTGCCACGCAATAGTTGTCCCTGCTGGTCTAATAGCTAGCGCGCTCGCTTTGTTATACATAGTCTGGGGTACGATATCCGTTAGGAGAGTACAAAACTTTAATTTCACAATCAATTACTTTCATTAATTATTCGACTTCATTAACTTAAAGAGCATACTCATGGAAGGTTAAAGTTTAATTTCTATAACCACACAAAGTCAGAGTGTACTTGACTCACAGAGTGATTATCTCAAATTAAGTATGTTGTAGCCAACCCACCGCTGCCACCAGATTTGAATGGTATTGATAGTACATAAACGACATGAACATTGCATTTACGCCTGGCATATAATAATGCTCTCTACGTTTTCTAACATTGATAGAAAATGCTGATAGTGGATCCTGTTGAATGTAGAATCCCAGGACAGAGTCTTTTGTTGTTCAACCAATTACTGTATGGTGCTATACAGTAAGGAATAATTAGAAACCTGATTCTGATTAGTGATTTACTCTCTGTATTAAGCATAAATACTTTAATGTAATATCTTTCTTTACAGTAATAGAGCACTATGAGGTTCTTTTCCGCTCAGCAAACCACATAGGGTGATTGCAAAAGTTGTACAATCATGGAAAATAATTTATGATTAAAATACCTGAGTTACACGTTACTAGAATAATAAAGCAAGAACACCTAAAGAAATATTGCAAATAGTTTAGCCTATTCCTAAAACAACTAATGTAAACATATACACGCGCTTTGGGTAATGGATGTTTTTTTCGTAACTAAACAATTTGCAAGTCGGTCAGAATGTTCAATAAAATGTTCGCTTCTTTAGCATCTGGCTATTTCCATCAAGCATAAAACGACAACTGTTGATAGGAACACTTTGATCATGACACTTGCTTTTATTACTTACTTTTTACAACTGTTTGACAACGTAAAGCCATATATACAACGGTTTTATTTTGATGGTCATGTACAAGGCGGAGTCATAAATCTTGCAATATTCTAGTACACAACATATCCGTATGTTGGTACATTGCAGGTTGTTGATGCAGGTTAACATTCAAAGTAGACCTTTAGTGTGGAACTGTCTGCAGTCACCTATCAATACCGTATCTCAATTCAAGTGGTTATTACATTTTGTTCTTAGAGGCAAAAAATCAATGAGTGTTGTTTCCACCTCCTACTAGTTGGTGAAGCATTGTGATTTCAGGAAGTGCGCAATGTACCGAAACAAATAGTAATCCAAAGGAGAAAGGTCAAAGCAATATGTCGGGTTTGACATCAGTTTGATGTCATCAAGTTCCCGAATATATTGTTGCTTTCTTCGAGACAAGTATAGTTTTGCGTTGTCTTGTTGCAGCAGGGAAAGATTTTGGTTCAGCAATGAAGGATATTTTTGGCGTAGTGCAACATACATCCGCTTCAACTGTTTGGAATAAGGGTCGACATTGATGGTACAATTATTAGGAAGGAACTTGAAGTGTATTACCGTCTCGTAGTTCTCTCACACACAGAGCATGACCTTATATTTGAAAGACCCTGTTTGACGACTGGTTCTGGAAATTGGCACTTGCTAAACCACTGTTTTTGCACATTCGGATTTCTCAAAAACATTCCCTTTTTGTCGTTTGTGATAATCCGTTTCAAGAAACTCACTTTACGCAGAATTTGCGGCAGTTTTCGGCACACATCCATTGTCGTCTGGGCCTGAGATAGTCAAGTCATCCTACACAGTCCGGTAGTTCCTGGTGTTTTTCCCGAGTTCGTAAAGGTGACGCATCACAATGAACTGGGTTAGTTCACAATCGTCGTGTGAACAAAAGAAATAACAGTACCATCCACAGCAATGGGGCCCTGGAAAAACTCTTTATCTCAAATTATAAAAATGATACCTGTAACAGTTAAACATAAAAAAACTAACAATAAAAATGAAAATAACACGTAAGTACATATATAACCAAGTAATATTAACCGAAGAGTGGAAAAAGAAGGAAAACACAAGTGGACAACAACCTAACAGAACGTGAATGGGATCCAGAATATCCAGTAACTAAAGAATGGAAGAAAACATAAAAGAATGGAGAAAGAACAGGCTGGAAGGTAACAGAAAAAGTGGGAAAAAATTACATTTAAAAACTTGAAATGCGTAAAATGAACACAAAGGAATTGTAAGAGAACATGTGCGGAAATTAAACAAATTTATTAGGATAGATAGGAAGGAAAAGGAAACTCCCTAGGTTTAAAGTGTATTTCTTTTTCCTCATCAAAAGCATTTTTTAATAGGACTATACACTCCACTTGCAGATAAACGGACACTATCATCACTCTTCTCACTATTAGCGTCATCTTCATCTTCTTCACCATTATTATCATTGTCGGCATTCTCCTTCGACAATTTAATCTTTCGATCAACAGAGTCCATAAACTCGGATATGAACTGGTTACATCCTATACTACCAAAGCTAAATCCCATCTTTCACTTTTATCCCAAACTTTCTCTCTCTCGTACTTAAAATACTGGATCCTATGTTGAGGGATTGCTAGGGTGCCATAATCAACGTGACTTATATCGCTCCAGATATAGGCGTGAACGGTTTCTCAAAACAGATAAAAATCTATCCAAACACTCAATTGCAAAGTATTCATTCTGAAGATTATGGTCCTACTGTAGATGTTTATTACGTCACGAGTAGTTTCCATGGGACTCTTCTGTAATAATATCATCCTTCTTGGTACTGGTATCTATTGCTTTTTCACTCTGTATCTATTGCTTGTTTCATACGTATGGTAGGGTGAAAATTTCGACATTTATTTCCAAAACGACACTACCCTGCTAAATAAAATTTAACAACAAATGCACTTCATTAATATCCACTGGTGGCACAACGATGCTATCAAACTTCGAACATTTAATTAATTCTTGGAAATAACTCGGATTTTTCCTTTTTATCTGTTGTATTGGTACTACTTGCAGTAGGAATTGGATACACTAGATTTTCTGAATTACTTACTTCTTTGGCAGGAGTAATCTTTTGAGCCCGCATGATATTGTTGTTCCTGACAGGCCTTGTTCACAGCAACATACTTATAACAATACCAACAAACCAAACAAGCTTGACTTTATAAAGCAATTAAAAACTCATATCTTGAGCAATATCTGCGTCACTTGGGGAAATAGTGATCATAGTTTTCTAACCCCGTTATTTTATTTTTGCTCATTATTCAAGATGGTTCGGACGTATCTCAGGAAAACTGATTGAGAACGATGGAATCCATCACCAGTTTTTCTATTCGTTAATGAGCATTTTACCTACATAAACAAACAGGGACGATGTAGTGTTGTTGAGTTTCCCACTCCAAAACACTTATCGTTTACAGCTACTTGACGTAACCTTTATGAAAACTCTAAGCGTTTCTATGACTATTCTATTGGCTAAGGTCAAATCCAGAGTGTATTGTCTCTTTGTTTCAGATTGTTAAGTTCAATGGAAATGTATTTGTAAAAGCAATCAATAGATTTCACAAGATTAGCATTTGACCTGTCAACCAAGTAGTTTTTAGTGACCACGATGAGTCACAATCAGAGACTCAGATAGGCCGATAGCTGCGACCGCTAACCCAATCTCAATTCTCGCTCTCTCTGATACCTAATAGCCAAATTCTGCCATTGGAACTCCACAGTTGCTACTACCATCGGAACTCTTCAGCCTGCTGTTGCCATAAAAACTCCTCAGCCTGTTATTCCCATAGGAACTCCCGGATTCCTGATATAAATCTCGCACCAAGTTCTGCGAAATGTATATCTTACTCTTCGTTTAAAAAGTAGGAGTCAAAAGCTCAAGACTACACTTTTGACAGAGGCCCCTTACAAAAACGAACACACATAAATACAAGGATGTTATAAACAGAGGATCTGCCCATATGTATCTTCATCCTATTAAACCGATGAAGCCAAAAAGCAACCGAGCATCGGCACATCTGATTGGCTACTCTCGTTTTTGCCATCGTCTGATTGCTACTTTCGTTTCCGCCATGATTGTTGGCTCAAAACATTGCGATCCTATTGGGCGGAGTAGGGGCGGCGAAACTGTGACGTATGGCTTCGAGATTTTGTTGTAAGGGTAGATCCTCTATTTTATAAGATACTTGCATAAATATATAAAATTAAAAAATCATGAAGAAGAAGAAAAGAGGTAAGAATAATTTGACAAGAGGTATCCATCACTAGAGGCATGCACACTAAAGTATTACATTTTAAAAAAATCTGAGCATAACTGTTGATTCTATAAGCCCCAAATCACTTAGTATTCCATCTTACTCCATTCTTCCGTATATTAAGATATATTAAGAACTGTGTATTATACCAAGTAATATTTTCGACAAAGAGCATATTTACAAATTCTAGATCATCATTGACAGATCAAAACCATAAAAAAAAAAAAAAAACTTTGTCGACTGAAAAGAGGAATTCATGTTATTGTTCAATCCAAGCTCCAATTTCTTCACGAATTCTCTCGAAAAAAAAATAAGTTTAAAACATATAAAATAATAATTATGCCTTTCGTGCTATATTGTTACGAAGCTTGGTCCCTTACATTGAGGGAAGAATGCAGATGAAACATACAGTTGCAAGTATTTGACAATAAAATTATGAGGCGAATATTTGGATCCAAGACGTATAGGTCTGCATTGGCCGGAATTTTTAGCCCGGGCCCGGCCCGGCCCGTGAATTTATGTGAAGCCCGACCCGAGTCCAAAATATGTTTTAGCATTTAGGCTCGAGCTCGAAATAAGCCGAATTATAGAAACTTACTAGGTCTAACGCAAAATTGTATTTTTATTTACAGGAATTAGGGGTTTAATTTTGCAGTTGTGCTTTAAAAGTTCTCCAGGAAGAACAGTCCAATAAACATAATTGTACAATATATTTACGAAGTTAGGCCCGAAAAGTCTTGAGAAATATGATTGTATATTTAAAAATTTAGGGCCCGAGCCCGTCCCGGGCCCGAAGTGATATAAGCCTTGTAGACCCGAGTCCGGCCTGCAGGCCGGGTCTGGCTTAAGCCCATGGGCTCGGCCCGAGCCCGTGCAGACCTCTACCAAGAGGGACGGGAGTGTGAATGGCGGTATCTGCATAATAAGGAACTGCATAACTCATAGCGCTTAGCTAACACTTGTTAAGGGTTATGGAGTGTACGAGGCTCAGGTAGGCAGCATATATCCAGAATGGAAGAAAGTGGGAACGCTTTCAAAATTTTAACTGAAAACCCTATCGGAAAAGACTACCATATAAGGAAGAGTTAGGTGCAGATGGGAGGGCATTATTAAGATGGATTTCGCAGAAATAGGAAGACAAAGTAGAAACTAGATCTAGTTCACTAAGAATAGAATGGAGAGCCCGAGTGAACGAGGCATTGCACTGTCGGGTTCTGTACGCCATAGATTAAGTTTTTTTATTTATATTGTATAAGAGACAAAATGCATTTGTCGGAATAAGAGAAGCTATAGAACATTAGATATAGGATTCAGCACTAGCATGAGCATACTTTATTAATCGGGCTATATACACATTCAGAAAGTAAATTTCCCACGCGTCCCGTAGCTATGAAAACGTATGTTGCGCGAAGCAACTGCGTGCACATGAGCTCCTAGCATGGTGCATGCAACAGTGGAACTTCCCTAGTGCTCTCGGTAGCGTGGTGGCAGTGGTTGAAGATGGACGTTCCTATTCCAGCTCCCGCCGCGTGTAAAGTGCGAGCAATGATAAAGTTTTTGAATATACAGGGCATAGAGCCGATTGAAATCCATCGTCAGCTGTGCTAAGTCATGGGCCTAACGTCATGAGCAAGCATGTGGTGCGTTGCTAGTCTAAGTCCTGGTACAATTTGCAGCAGGACGACAAACCGTGCATGATGAGAAGCGCAATGGGAGGCCAACCGTCAATACAGACGACTTTGTGGACCTTGTTCGGGAACACATCATGCAGAATCGTCGCTTTACAATAATGGAACTCAGCGGTCAGTTCCAGCAGGTTTCCCGCTCCTTATTGCACACTATTGTCACGGAGCGCCTGTTCTTCAAGTTGTGTGCCAGGTGGGTGCCGAAGCAACTGACTCCAGTACACAAAGCAAGGCGCATGCCATCAGCATTGACATTTTTGCAAAAATACAGCTGACGATGGGTTTCGATCGGCGCTCTGCCCCGTGCATTCAAAAACTTTATCACGGCTTGCATTTCTTACGCGGCGGGAGCTGGAATAGGAACGTGCATCTTCAACCATTGCCACGACGCTACTGAGAGCACTAGAGAGGTTCAGCTCGTGCATGCACCATGCTAGGACCTTACTCTCTCTCTCGTGTATGCAGTCGCTTCGCGCAACATACGGTTTTCTAGCTATGGGATGCGTAGGAAAGTTACTTCCTGAATGTGCCTCGTATTACTGAGTACGAACTTAACCATCACTGAAAGAAAAGCGAGACCTTTAAGATAACTTACCTTTTCGTAGTTTGAACAGCTAATGAGAAGCACAAGGCCAAAACAAAGACTGCTGAAATATGTGCCCCGAGAATTTCAGCTCTGGCCCAGCCAAACGTGTTCTGTGTCCACTTTTTGGGTGACATCTGTAAATATATAGACGTACTATAGCTCAAAAGAAAAGTCCAAAGAAACATAATTGCATTTTCCTTCAGCATAATAAAAGCAATATATTAAATAGATATACAGGGTGGTCCAAAAGTGTGTAAACTCCTATGTAAGTGGTTGCTGCAAAATATAGCCAAAGTAACAACGTAGGTGGGGAATATGGATGTGACAAAACGTTTAAGAATACTTCGCAATGACATCGGCCATCTTGAATTTTACGCAGTTGTCTTATAATGTAATTTTGATAGCAAATTTTCGTAGAAATTTAATGGCATTGTTACTTTTGCTTAATTGCTAATACTACAAAGTATGACTGTTCTTTTTCTTGTGTCCCCAACAAAAGACGTTAGTCATACGGAAAGGACCACGCACTGTTACAGAACGTATTCAATGTTTTCTTCATTCCGGTCGGTTATCAGATACATTCTAAGTTCCTACTCACGCAAAACCTCGCAGTAAGTGTCGTCTGTAATGTTGGAAACTACGTCCAAAATTCGTTCCCTGAAATGCTTAACAACCCTAATTTTCACTATTTAAAATACAAACTTCACATGGCCCTACAGCTAACAGTCCAGTGGCATCAGGTCAGGGAAAAGAGAGGGTCATTTCACAGCACCTCACTGACTAATCTATTATTAAACTGTTGATCGAGGTATTCACGGACACAGGTACCGTCATGGAGTTGGGCGCCATCGTGCTGGGAAAACTTAGGGAATGACCTATCCTCCAACAGCAGTGATACCAAAATGTCTTCTAACATGCGCTGATAACTCATCGCCATTAGGGTCCTGTCGTTGAAAAATGGATCCACAACACGAGTCTTCTACACGCCACACCACTCCACTCCACACCACACCATCACCTTGTCTTGAAACCTGCGGATGGTGAACCAATGCAGATTACTATCCGATCAGTGCCGCACGTTCTGTTTGTTAACTTCTCTCGACATGTTAAAGTTTGCTTCATCAGTAAGCAATACGTTAGACACTAATGTGGGGTTTTGTCGTAGCTGCTCTGTAGCCGATTGACGAAACTCCAGACGACGATCCGGACCATCTTGGTGAAGTTGCAGCTTATAAGGGTGTTAGTTATTCACTGGCATAATACGCATGATTGATGTGCGACTAACACCACTTTCACGGACTATACTACGCGTGCTTCTCGTGAGGCTTTCATTGAATAACGCCAACATTGAAACAGTTGTTGCCTTTTAACCAGTCTCGTGTCGAACTGTCACATATACGGATTCTTGGAATTTCTTCTGCACTTTTAACACAATAGCATTTCTGATGGGAGTTCTTTCCGGATGAAGGCGGTTAAAATCACCTGCAATCACCATGGTACTTCGTTATCCAAAGACGATTTCAGTGCACTCTACATGCATGAAGGCCATCTTCTGCTAGTAAATCATCTACAACGATACAGATAAAGAAATAGCCGTAATGTCGTAATGGTTAATGCTAGAACTAAAATAACATTGACACATGACATCATGGTAGATCACGCAGTAAACAATGTGTAACTGTTGTCCTTGTATGTAAAGCAGACGGCAGTGATAAACACCGTCCTTGGATTATCGATAAGTCCGAGAAACCATGTTGTTTTAAGAACATATACATTTATACTTTATCTTGCATCTACTCGCACCATAGAAAGTTTAGATCGACAGCGATCTCATCATTTCGTAAATGGCTTCTTCGTTTTAAGAGTCGAATGATGGCTCAAAATAGGTATGTTTTTATGAGATGCGACAGGTACATACATGATCTGAGTTTAACCAATGAATAGGTTCACTCTCCCCCTCCCTCCCAATGCAACAAGTCGTCTGCAGCATTTGGATCAAAACATTATTGCTCTTATGAAGACGTGTTATCACAAGCGACTTGTGAGAGCTGCTGAAAAAAAGATGGGAGCGCTAACTTAGAGTACTTGATGCTATAAAAGCTATCGCTGGATCCTGAGAGTCCGTATCATCAAAACAAACATAGAACTGTTTTAGCAGAGCCTGGAGACATTAAGACACTAGTCCTGTTGACGAGTTAGATGGTGCCAACCTGAGAATGGAAAATTGTGCAAGACGTTGCGAACCTTTGAGTTCATTTTGAGGACTTTGTTAGTACAGATGACGATGTTACCATGTGCTCCAGTAAAATCTGATATACAAGCTCAGATGTCACCAGTTAACACAATATTATTTAACACAAACTTTTGATTTTTCAGTTCCTTGGGATTTTTGTTAACAAAGGTTTACTGTAGTAAATTTTAACCACTTCTGATTTGGGTAAATTTATTTATTTATAACTATTTCTGGGCATTACTAACATCTATGGGTTTAAGCCCATCACGTATTAGGGATGATGTCTCTCGGCGAGCACAGTATCCGGAAAAGGGGAAAGGGACAAAGGCACGGGAAAGAAAGAAAGCAGCCTGAGATCTGTATATGAGGTACCGTACCATCCTGACATTTGTCTGATGTGAATGAGGAAATTCTAGGGAAACCCTCACTCAGGATGGCTTGTGTCATAAAACTGTTACATCTTTTCGAACGAGTTTCGAACCCGGCCGGTTTTGGTTGAGTGTTGTAGGTGGTGATGGTCGATTGCAAAAGCAACTTGTCGCTATCTATTATCATTTTTGTTTTATGACGATCAACGCTGAAACCGGAAATGATTGATTTCAATCACTTTCTGTTTGAATAGAAGGTTAGCAGAAGAGATGGAACCTATCCTTGGAACGCTGAATCGATTGCAAAAAAGATTTTCGATATCTTTTACATTTTTTGTTCTGTAGGAATCAATTGAAACAGGAAATGGTTATTAATTTCTACTACTTCCGATTTCAATAGAGCTTTAACGAAAAAGATGAAGTATATTCCCGGCAGACACGTAGCCAAGGGGGGGGGGGGTCCGGACCCCTTCCCCTTCGAGACCAGAAATGAAAAAAATAAGGATGGATGAAGCAAAATGAAATGAGAAAAAGAAGGATCAGTGTTAAAAATAAAATTTAAAAAAACTACAGGAAGCTTCTGGTTACTCTTTCTTATGAGGAGATTTGTATTACTTGCAATACATGGTGGCGATGTGAGCGACATATCCTGGAAGAGTCAGGGAATTTGAAATTTGTAGAAAAGTTACAGAATTCTCAGAATTTCTGCTACTAGTCAGGAAGATTTCAAGCTTCCGAAAGCATAGTGCCGTTGAGTAACAGCGTGGACATTTTTTATATCGTCATCGCATCCTTGCAGAATCAAACATGTTATTTGAAAAACAATTTTCTACTGCTCCTTTAACCTGTCATTTGGAACCGACAGTAGTTGACGGAATAATAAAAACAAAAATTTATATGGAAAAGGAGTTTTATTAGCATTTGATTCAACAGAAAAAGGAACGCAGATATTCTAAAATATTTTACAAGGCATTATTGAGTATGTACTTTTTATAACAGTGAATATGTACTTTTCATAATAGTTGAGACCATAATGAAAGGAAAATTGTTATATTTGAATGAACAAAGAAAGGAACGTAAATATTGTAAACTCTTTTTCAATACTTTTTTTTTATTCTTTTATTACTCGAGATTTCTTCATAGTTTGTTATTAAAATACTTACCAACATATCCACAATTTATTGTCCTAACAAACCAATATATGTTGATGGTAAAGTAGTTTACATTAATCAAGCTCCTGAGCCTTCAGAATTTCATATCACGCCCCCCTCTCCCGTTACGAAATTCTGGCTAAACGAACCAATATATGATCCAGTAAAATAGTTTAGAATGATCGAGCCCCTGGTGTGATGATCACAGTATTTCATGTCACGGACCCCTCCCTTTACGAAATCCTGGCTACATGCCTGATTCCTGGGACACGGAATCGATTGCAAAAGACAATTTGTCGCTATCTATTACAGTTTCTGAGCTACGACGATTTGTTTGATTTCTACCACCTACTATTTGAACAGAGGGTTAACCAGGCACGTAGCCAGGATTTCGTAAAGGAGGGGTCCGTGACATGAAATACTGTGGTCATCCCAAAAGGGGCTCGATCCTTCTAAACTATTTTACTGGAACATATATTGGTTCGTTTAGCCAGGATTTCGTAACGGGGGGGGGGGGGGGAGTGACATGAAATTCTGAAGGCACAGGAGCTCGATCAATCTAAACTACTTTACTATCAACATATATTGGGTTGTTAGGACAATAAAATGAGGATATGTTGGCAAGTATTTTAATAACAAACTATGAAGAAATTTCGAGCAAAATAATAAAAAAAAAGTATTGAAAAAGATTTTACAATATTTACGTCCTTATCCTGTTTATTCAAATATTACAATTTTCCTTTCGTTATGCCCTCAATTATTATAAAAAGTACATACTCAATACTGTCTTGTAAACTATCTTCTAATATAAATAAAATAAAGAGTTTGTTTGTGTGTTTGTCTGTCTGTGTGCGGCCTGGGGACCAGACGAGTGGACCGAGAGTTACCAAATTTTGGTCAGGGGTATCTTGGCCAAGGCCCCAGATCAAGGCGAAGCGTTTTTTTTAATTTCTAAACAGGGGGTCTCAGGGGGGTTTACCGGAACCGGCTTGGGAACCAGACAAATTGACCGAGAGTTACCAAATTTTAGTCACGAATACCTTGGTCCAGGCTCCAGACCAGAGTTAAACGTTTTTGTCAAAATTCGAACCAGGCGGGGTCTCAGAGGGGCGTTTACCGGGACATGTAAAATTAGTAGAAAATGACCGATATTTATTTATTTATTTAACAATCACCAGATACAGATCAGAGGCCATTTTACACTGGATATCCAACAACATTAACAATGGAAAGGATTTGGGAAGGTATCGGTCAGAGCCTGTTTAGTAGGTACCATTCCGGCATTTGCCTGGTAGGACTGAGGGAAACCCTGGAAAATGTCAGTCAGGATGATCAGCAGCGGGATTCGAAGCCACGACCTCTCGAATGCGAAGCCAACGCTCTACCACTTGAGCTATTAGTGTCAAATTCATATTTTCGCGGTCGTTGAAATCAATGGTGAAACTCGGATCGCATTAACTTCCAAATTCACGCTATTCGGCTCCGGGCCGGGGTCACCGGAGGGGGGGGGGGTGAGATACCAAGACAGTAATCCAAAATGATTGATATTAGTGTCAAATCCATAGTTTTCGCGGTCGCTGAAATCAATGGTGACATTTCCATTAGCGATGACTTGCAAATTTAGTTACAATTGTATGCGGGCTGAGAGTCAGCGGGGGTGGATACCGAGACATGTAAAAAATAGCCCAAAATGACCGATATTAGTATCAAATCCATAGTTTTCGCCGTCGCTGAGATCCATGGTGATACTCCCACAGGCGTTGACTTCCAAATACAGCCCCTGTGGCGAAGCATGTGTATGTTCAACTAGTTTTACAATATATACGTTCCTTTTTCTGTTGAATCAAATGCTAACAGAACTTTCTTTCAACATAAATTTTTGTTTTTATTATTCCGTCAATTATTGTCGGTTCCAAATGACAGGTTAAAAGAGCAATAGAAAATTGTCCTTGAAATAACATGTTTGATACTGCAAGGATGCGATGACGAAAAATTATGATTTAAAATATCCACGCTGTTACACAACGGCACTATGCTTTCGAAAGCTTGAAATCTCCCTGACTAGTAGTAGTATGGACTGAGAATTCCATAACTTTTCTTGAAATTTCAAATTCTCTGACTCTTCCAGAATATCTCGCTTATCTCGACACCATATTGCAAGTAATACAAATCTCCTCATAAGAAAGAGTAAGCAAAAGCTTCCTGTAGTTTTCTTTTTAATTTTTAACGCTGATCCTTCTTTTCGTCATTTCATTTTGTTTTATCCTTCCTTATTTTTTTTTCATTTCTGGTCTCGAAGGGGGGTTCGGACCCCCCCTTGGCTACGTGCCTGGGTTAACGGAAGAGACAGAATCTATTCTTGAGACGCTGAATCAATTCCAAATAAACGTTTCCCAACATCTCTTACCATTTCTGTTTTGATTCTTGTCGTCAGACGGACGGACGGACATAGCTGTCCTACAATACTTGCGAAACTTGTGCATAGCATAATTTGGAAGTCTGAAAAACAAGAAACATGCTGACTAAAATAAAGCATACACTGGTCTCTGTGTCTTAAGCACAAACCGTTACTGATGTCCACCGAAAGTATAGATTTTATTAGGCATATAGTCTATACAGTAAACATACATGTTTAGGAATAAAATAATTACCTTTACTGAGAAAAACGCTATAATTAACGATGCAACGTTGCTGAATGCATTCAGACTGTCAGCAATCATGACCATAGAATTAGCCACGAAGCCAGAAATGATTTCCACAAAGAAATACGCAGTTGTCAACCAAAACATGAAAATAAAGAAACATTTTCTTCCCTTGCAAGGCATCATAAAGATTAAATATCAACAAAATCCTGTAAAATAGATGAAACCCTTCTTAAAAACAAGGAACCAATTAACATAACGTGCTTATAGTAGGCATACATATTTTCTTCATTATTGGATACAAATATAGTCAAGGTTTATCTTCTTTCATTATGATACGTTTCCTTTCTTCTTCACCATTGTAGGTGTTTTACTGTTGTTGGGTACAGACACAGTCCAAGTGACCTTACGTTAATTTAGTCCTTGTTCGACTGTTATAATTTCTTATAACAGTTATATAGTCTATAGCTGTTATACATGATACAGTTCTTATAGTCTAATCTTCCTCTGGGTTCGATAAAATTACTTCAAGCTTTGCGACATTTGTACTCTTTTTTCTCTCCCTCTAATAACAGCGGCGTAGCGTAAGGGAACGCCTGTATGCCCGGCATCCCCTGTTAATAAGAAAAAGTACGTATTTCATTATATTTATAAATTGTTTGCTTATAATTATCACAATTATTTCCACTGCAATCTTGTGGATGCGCTCTCTCGCTTTACTTTGGCAAGCGGAACTTACGCATGCGCATCACTCAGATGCACATTTTCTGTCTTTCCTCTTGTTGTATGCTATGTTCCTCGGGCATCCAGGCCTACTGCAAGCGTCGGGGTTTTCGTCTGCTTTCTGTCGAATGCGCATGCCCAACTACTCCCCGCCATCCCTTTGCAACCCAACATTTGCTTTAGATATAAGCTGGCGTATGCTCAAGTACTGCCAACTCTATATATTTTGAACTAAGCTATGGTTTCTATATAGAACGTACGAGCGCTGTCAAGGAAATAGAACAAAACATAAATAGTTAGTTCAACGCCATTATGAAGCATGTCGCTTATGTAAGTGATAGTATAAAAATAGTTATGCTTTAATCGTAATTAAATGCATCGTAATTGTAATAGTAATTAAAGGCAAACTAATAATCTACATCATAAATACATATCATGTCGCAGAATGTAGCCAGATATTCTTTGAGAGGACTCACATACACAAGCATAACTATAATGCATTCTGTAGAATCACGGTCACCGATCCGGTACCCTTCACAAAGTTTACTTGTGCTCTTCCGTATCTGGATATCTGACAATGAAGTAGATACACAGAAATAGGCCCCCAGAGTTGCTTTAAGTGCTTTCTATTTGTATCTTCAAATGATATAAACACTCAGGCCCATATTCACGAACGGGCATCTGAGGTCCGGACCCAAGATGACAAATTTCTAGGGGTGACATTAAAAAAAAAAAAAAAAAACGAGATTGAAGTATGGTATGCGGAGAAAGAAGCTGCCCACGAGAAAGAAATAAAGGGAATTATACTGAAAACAATATTTATACAAAAGTGGAGCCGGTTTTTCTCGTCACAATGCTAGTGGCAGAAAAGGAGCTGAGACAATTGCTTATTGGCGTCTAACGTAATCTACGCATTTGCTACTGTATGCCCCACCAGGTGTGCAATTACGGGAGCCTGGGCCACTAAATGTTTTGGCCTCCTAATTATTAAGAGTAGTTATTGATAAAAGAGATCGTGACGATTGGACCCCCTAGCATATTTGTGCCTCTCTCCTAAACTTTAATGGCTGGTTGCGGGCCTTAATGAGCAGACTCATCCTGTTAATCTTCTATTTGTGTTGTGTAATCGTATGGGATGGTTGCAAATTATGCCGTGCGTCGGCAATTCAAAACCTGCTATGTGCATTTTTATAAATTTTTCAGGAGAAACGAAAAACAGTATCCTGGTTAGATTTTTCGCTTTATAAAAGTGATGTTACAAGTAATATTTGATGCTGCAAGTAACTAGATACCTTCTCAAGTAATAATAAATTAGAGAGTCTAAAAGAGTCTAAAAGCTGCACCAGATAATACTATTATCTCGAAACGGCCGAAAATGTCACATAGCAGGTTTTGAATTGCCGACGACGTTCTGCAAGTTGTTTAATGAACATGGCTTTACACTCCTTTCTTGTGATAAATTATTGGCTCACCTCTCCCTGGCTATGCCCTTGCGTTCTGTACTAGATTTATGCTTTTGATTAGCAACATTGATCGTTGGTGGTCAAGAAAAATTGTCGGTATAAATTTTTTTTGCGTTGTGATTTGAAATGAATATTTGTTTTATTTTTTTACTGTAGTATGAAGAAAATTACATTTATAACTAAGAGACAAAGCTGTGGAAAGTGTTCGGCTGCTACAAGGTATAGTACCTTACTAACTTTTAGCAAATGATGACTACGATAACAGTACAAGACACAAATTTAATTTAGGGGCGCGGTGGCTCTGTGGTAGAGCGTTCACCTCTGGTGCTTGGGGTCCCGGGTTCGATCCCAGCCCCCGCCAAGTGAACTTTGTGGTGGACAAACACCGTGCTCGTGGGTTTTCTGGGTGTTCTCCCGTTTCCTCCCACTTTCTTCATTCCACCACTTCACTCATCTCTCATAATCACCGTCTCCTTTAGCCTAACCGGCATAACCGTGGGACATAAAACTTAATAAAAGAAAAAAAGAGAAATTTAATTTTTTTTTTTTTTGTTAACAACTACCATATCTCGGTTGACTTACGAGCAACGCTCTCTCTGAAAGGGATACGACCTACGCCAAAGCTTTCCATAAAAACGACAACTAGCAATCAGTCGCAAATATTTCAGTCTTCGTGGTATGATGATAGGTTTTCTTGGCTTTCTGGGTGTTCTGTAGGGAATAAAATGTTATGTTTCGTCTGCATTATGTTTGGGGCAAAGGAGTCGGAGTGGTGTTCAAACGGTATTTCTGATTTGGGTAATTTCATGAAGAAAGCTCTAAAACATGAGTCATCGAAACAACATTTGCTGCATAGTGAATCTTTTCACTTGTTAAGGAAAATACTTATTGAACATGCATTGCATTGTATTGTATTATATCAGACAAATGACTAACTTCGGCATCCCCATTTCGGAATACCACGCTACGCTACTGTCTAATAAATATTCTTAATAAAATATATTTATTTATTTATAACCTACACAAATTACATCTACAATTAAATTACATTTAAACTTGTCCATGCAGTTAAAGATGTCAAACCTGTATTTATTCATTTTCTCATATTCGCAGACGACGTTTATATAAGTGTATCCCACTTATTTGGATGAATTCTATTATTAGGTATTATATATTAAATTCTAGTTATTTGTAGTCATTTATTTTATTTATTATCTGGGGTCCAAGACCTGAGTTTCTATATATTTTATCCAATATATATCTATATCTATCTATCTATTTGTATTTCATGTCCTTATTCAATGTTCCACATACAAATACAATCCAATCAAAAGTATATATTTCTTTGTTGCACCAACATATCGTATGTTTGTATCTGATTTGTGTATTTGGTATAACTTCGACGTTAACGCAGAACCGTGCCGTGGAAAATCAGCGATCGGGGCGAGAGTATACGACGGCGCCAACATACACATATTCCAAGCAATTTTTCCTATCTTATTTCCTTTTTTTCTCCCGAATTTTTCGCCCCCTTACTTCGGCGCCCGGGGCTGTCACCCCGCTCGCTCCCCCACGGCACGGCCCTGCGTTAACGCAATATTAAAAATAATTTATAGAAAACTGTAGATAGCAATCTATAACAATCCAATAAACATTTAATTGATTTTTGCCTTAATTGATTTTCTCTAACTGTTGGGTTTAGTTCAAGATGATTTATTATTACTTGAGATGGTTATCCCAGATCACACTGTTTCGGCGGCTTAGTCAGCTTGATCATGTATTTTAGATATTGACGTAGCTAGAATATTTTACTGGGGCATGACCCCTTACTTCAGAAAATGCAAAAGTCTTTTCATAAAAAAAAAAAAAAACTTATAATAATGTTTGCCTTTTTATATTATCTTCTGTTTCCTCTCTTTCCGCCTTCATTGTTATCTTTTAAAACTTTAATTCTCCCAATTCTCTCTCTCTCTCCCATAGATCTGTAGTCTTTCATGTGGGATTCCCTCTAGATTTGTCTCGTTCATTGATTCTTTTACTTTCATTCTCTCACTCCCCCCCCCCCCTTAAAAAAACACAAATTGTGTGTGTTTTAACTCGACACTGTCAGATCCATTATTCAAAATTACATATGTCCTATGTTTTCTCAGCTTTATTCTTCTGTTCTTCAACACCTTCGCTCTCTTTCTCATGGAGTTCTTGCTAATTGATCTCGTTTATGGATTCCTTTATTTCCATTTTCGCCCTTTATTTTCAAAAGCATAAGTTGTGTATGTTTTAACTCGACACTGTCATGCAATATAGATCAATGAAAATTTATTATGTCAGAAATTTGTTGAATATTATGTATTTCCTATGTTCTGTTGCTACTAAATGACCAAAAAACTCAAACTCATAATCTTCTAGTCAGTGGTGCTATTTAGCCGGTTCGCTAGAACCGATTGTTAAAATATTTCCGGTTCACAGAACCGTTTGTTATACGCAGACATAATAGTAAATTTGACCCGGTTATACTCAGGAAAAGTAAATTTTAGTTTAACTATCTTTGTTTTTAAAAATTCTTACAGCTACAGGGTTAAACATATGATCTCTCAGAACAAGGTATAAGCGTTTATTTCTTAATATCAAGATTGAGAACTGGGATCACATGAGTATAATAGTGAGGGATATTTATATTTGAAACGCATACATACTACACGTATTATGAACAATTGTTGAACCATTGCTGGATTAAGATCTTTCCAATACTTCTGACAACCATCTATCTTGGATAATTCGTTTCCAAGATATTCGCAGTGCTACCTAGTTTCGCCACACTACTTTGTATTAAGATGCTGTGTAGGTATCTACTTATTACTTGTGGAATTCAGTAAAAATTTTGCTTCTGTCTACGCGAAGATGTAGATGTATGTATATACAGAACCGGTTGTTAAAAAATTAGAATAACACCACGGCTTCTATTACAGTTTTACACAGAAGTTACTGTACAATTCTGAGCGAAAGCGAGCATATTCGTAAACATAAAAGTAATATATTCTCAGTGTACTCTCACATCTTATAGGAACACAAATAAATTTACATGCAATTTCATATTACAAAAATGTAATATTGTAACATGTTAAAAATCAGTCATGAGTTAATATTTATTCATTTTTGTATTTGAAGTAAATTGTAAAATCTTTTCATTTTATAATAAATTGGTAATTTACTGGTGTTGCAGTTTAATCACACAAGCCTTTGCTAACAAAAACTAGCACACACACACACACATTATTTTATACACAAAACAGATTTTTGTTTGTTCTCTTTGATGCAATGTTGGATAGAAATAGAACAGGTCTTAAACAGTTGTAACAAATGGCAAAGAACTTGGTATCGTACACTTGCAAATTCCACTTTGATGAAACTTTGATACAATATATGATTTTGACAAAAGAAACACTGACCAAAGCTTAAAACACACTTTATTTTAAATTATAGTAACGGTTTCGGATATCTAATATATCCTTCTTCAGACAATATCGAAAATAAATGAAAATACAGACATATATATAGTCATTGTTATGACAAAATTTAAATTCTTTAACAGTCATATATATAGTCACTGTTATCAAAACATTTAAATTCTTTTAACAGACATATATATAGTTATTGTTGTACTTTTTTCCCTCCTATTTGCTGAGGCCTTCAGCCAATCCCGTAAGTCTTCTTGTTCACTTTCCACTAATCACGTTCCGCCTGTTTTGTTATATAAACATGTTAAGGAGACGAATCACGGAATTAATTGGGATAAGACGGAAGTATTGGAGATGGAGAAAAGAATGATAATAAGGAAGTGGAAAGAAGCAGATTGGATAAAGAAGGTAGGAAGAAATAAACTGATGAACTGGACAGGAGGCTTACCTATTAATGAAATATGGCAAGGAAGTTTGGATAGCATAGACAAGAAGAAAATAAAAAAAAAGGCCCTTATAAGAAACAAAAATGGCGGAACTTGATTAGTTGGAAAGTGAACAAGAAGACTTATGGGATTGGCTGAAGGCCTCAGCAAATAGGAGAAAAAAAAGGTACAACAATAACTATATATATGTCTGTTAAAAGAATTTAAATGATTTGGTAACAATGACTATATATATGACTGTTAAAGAATTTACACTTTGTCATAACAATGACTATATGTGTCTGTATTTTCATTTATTTTCGATATTGTCTGAAGAAGGATATGTTAGATATCCGAAACCGTTATTATAATTTAAAATAAAGTGTGTTTTAAGCTTTGGTCAGTGATTCTTTTGTCAAAATAATCAATCCAAAGCCATGGATAGTCTTAGCCATGGATATGATGATGTAGAACAGGCTCAAGTTTCAACATTTCAAGTGATATTTAAGTGAGCACATATGAAACACACTTAAAATTATCAACTGATTACTTATAATATAAGACTTATTATTATTTGGAAAATAAACCAATTTGTAGTGAGCTTTTTAGTTGATTCCAGCAACTATTACGTGGCGCTACCTGCATTTACATTACAGCGCTTTAGGAGAATGTTGTGCGTTTATTGCTGTACACAGTCAATGAAGTTCACACACTGAAGATATTTAGACTGCACATTTTAATCAGTTACTGTTTTCATAATCGATTATTACATAAAACAATTCCAGGGCCTTATGCAGAGTCGTTCTGATGCTTGATTAGTGCCATACTAGAGTTCGACCAACATATTTCCTGCAATAGTCAGAGCTTTAGTATGACACTAATCATATGCCACACAGTCGATTGAGTCGAACGTGACGTCAGTTCAGCTGAATCGACCATAAGGCCCTTGAAGTTTATGTTAGTTGTGAAAAACTAGTACACTATCGTCCATATCAAATTACACTGAGTATTTGCATTCTATTCAGAGACCAAAATCGCACTTCGCTAAACTTACGTTGAACTTAACTTCCATTTTAAAAAATATATAGGCCTATATAAAATTAAAAAAAAATCTGCATGCAGCCTAATGGGGCGTTTACACTTGGTCGATTTAGTCGCACGACTAAATCGACTCGCTGCATTTGCCACTAAATCGAAGCAACTAGGCCGAATCAGATCGATGGATGTGTTCAATTATTTCAACCACAGAAAATAGAACGTCTTTCAGTTCAGTTGCCAGTCGATTAGTCGCCTTCGATCAACAAGCGATTAAGTTGAAGTCCCGTTTACACGGTCGATTAAGTTGAAAGTGACGTTAATTCAACTGATTCGAACGCAAATCGACTAAGTGTAAATGCCCCATAAGCCTGTTTCACGAATGATTGTTAAGGAATTGATGGAACAAGAATGTAGAAGGGAACTGAGAAACCTCGAGAAAACGTAATCTCAGTATACTTAATACAGAGATTGATCCATTTACATCTGAACAACTTGCACTCAGCGACACCTGTCAAAACAGGGTTTCATCGGATACAGGGCAACAAACTGTACGTACACGTATATCAGTCTCTCAGCTGTCATTTAACAGAGTGAAGGCATTCAAGTGTGCAAAGTGTCGAGAAAAAAAAATGCTTTTGGGAAGGGTAGGTGATGGTTTTGCCCCATTCAACCTTTGATATTTTCCCACTGGTAAAACAGTATCGGAACAACGGAGGAGTTAAGTGATTTTGTCACTGTCGCTCTCAACCTAAGTACAACCCAGACAACTCGTACGTGCCCAGATAGCAAAAATGACTTGCAAAAAACTTGCAGGAGACTAGCAATTCAAGTCTGGCAAACTTGCAGCAGACTTGTGATGCAAGTCAGCAAGTTTGATGCAAATTTAATGCAAACTTCCTAGTTGACGCTCTTCGAACTTGCAGCACGCCTGCAGTGCAAGTGTATGGTAAGTTTGCAAAGCAAGTTTCTGCAATGGGTTTACTTGCACCGCAAGCCTACTGCAAGTTTCCACTTGCACTGCAAGTGCACAGCAAGTCGACAACAAATTAGTGCAGGTTTGACGCAAGTCTGCAAGGATACCACTTGCACTGCAAGTCTACAGCAAGTTTGTAGTGAGTCTTCTGCAATTATATACTTGCATTGCAAGTCTACAGCACGTCTTCAGCAAGTGAGTGTAGTAAGTCTTCTGCAGGTATATACTTGTATTGCATTGTATGCCTTTTACAAACCGAACATTTACTGTATACGAACAATCACACAGTATATTTTTTTCAACAACTTTGTCAAACAATACACGTTTAAAATACAAATTATCTCTACATACTGGATACTTATGTAATTATCTTAATTGTCCACTTGTTTTAATGCTTCACACACTTCGCACCTACTACAAATGGCGGCCTGGCGGGGAGATTTCTAAGATTAGACTTTTGTACCACCTGTTGGTAGAAACTAGAATTGACACACTTGCTACAAAGTTGCAGCAAGCCTCTGAGGCAAGTAAAATCTGGCAAGTGAAAATCAAATTACGACATTTGCGGGTAATTCTTTCAAAACGCCTGCAGCAGGTGTACAGTGCACGGAAAGTCTAGCAAGTTAAAATCAAATATAGTGAAAGACTTGCTGCAAACCGACATGCTATTAGGGTGTACGGCACATGCGCACTATCCATGTATAAGCCGTACATGTTCATTTGCACAGAGAGAAATACAGAGTGCACTACAGTATATACTTCTGCCTATCTTACTGATGCTGATTGTGGTGATTTATTTAGCTTAAATGATAGTTTTTAGCTTTGTTTCTGGAGAAAGGGTCTCATGTGCAATGTACCGCCAACTACCATCTGTCCGCTGTCGCCTTTTGGCGGATAGCCGCCGGAGTGAAAGAAAAACGACGGTTCGAAGCGGAAATCCACCGAAGCGGCTGCCGTCAACAGGTGGCAGCACTGTAACTACTGTCAGACAGTTCATAAGTTTACAAAATTATTTTCGTGACCGATTACAGCAGAAAATGTTGCGTTATTTGTTATTGGGTAAACGTGTCAAATATACAACCTAAAGCTTTGCTTGCTAATAATCAACTCCAAAAGTAAAATTCTCATTGACAATTATTAGTTACTTCTGATATACTTGGAAGGTGATGTCTCTGGTGTTACAGAGTGAGGCACCACATATATAAACTTCTTTCTTTCGTGGGATCTCGAATATGCTTTTACATCAACTTCGCACTACGAGGAAATCACTTGTGTTCTGCATGTAAATCATCTGGGTACTGTGTGTAAATCACCTCTGTCCTACATGTAAATTACCTGTGCACTACGTGTAAATCACTTGTGCAGGACGTGTGCATTGCACATGTACTGCGCACGTGATGTTGAATAGGACCTGTGACGCATATGTGCATCACATATACAGGCGTGCATTTATACAAGTAATGCACAAATTGCATCCGTGCAATTGTACATGTACTATACGGGTACTGTACGTGCATTGTGCTGTCTCAGAAGGATCTATAATTCACATTTTTAGTTCCAAACAATATGTCTACTAGATAAAGAAATCATAGGTCCCCGATTTGTGTTTCACGTTATTTTCATGTAAAGGTTTTTCTTCCTTCCTTCTCTTTGAACTATTTGCTCTTTCAAGTTGAAGTTCTATCAAAACACAAACACAGGTTCAGTGTAATATTTATCAGTCATAAGTTCCATATATCCCACGCTATGCTCCAAGGTTCAGGAAGACTTAGTATAAGAAATTGGTGGAACAAAGTGAAAGGAAACGGGGAAAACACGTTCGCACACGGTATTTGACCATCACAAAGCCCACTTAGCACGAGCCAGCCGTTAAAGAGTCCATGTGGTAGTCCCATGTTTTTTTTTTTTTTTTTTGAATTCGCAAACGGCGCCTTTTGTAACGTTCTGGTCACGTGTTAAATGATTTCTGGTGAACGTAAACTGTGATGTCGAGCAATGGTCCATACGAGTGGACATCATATCGAACATGATAAATAGCAGAGAGGTTTCAGTTTGCTCGAACAGAAAGCGATCAGTTTCTGTAACAGTAGGACGGAGTGCTTCCATATTCAAATATTTACCAATTTTTTAGAATTTCGAAAACCGTTAAAAGGTAACTTTATGAACATCCATACATGAAACATGACTTACCTTGTACCTCGATTTTCTTGCTTTAATTGTAATTTTCAATCTGTGCGATCATCTTCAGCAACGGTTTATGCTATGTCACTGAATCATTTCCATCTTCAACTGTTGTTTTTTGGCGTTCTTATAAAATACAATTTACACGGAGTATTCCGTAAACTTTATTGCATTTTTTCAATTAAAGCACGAACAAGAAATTGGTAGACTGGAAAGCCGTATGTGCATAGGCATGCCATTTGACCAAACTGTAAACACGAGCTGATGCTCTGTGTTTCTGTCTACCTCTAGGCCAGAATTGTTCGTTTGAAACTTCAGTATTTATGATGTCACAACGGGAGAAAGAAGTGGTGGCAAAACGCATAATTTCATACCACGAAAATGAAGCAGGTAAAAGTTCAAAACACTGCTTCATTTTCGCCACGAAGGTGTTCCAAAAAGTAAATTCTTCAAGAAAATATTTTGTGTCAAGCAATAGACAGGGAGGAAACAGTTTCGCAATCCTTTATATCTGAAGGTACCAACAACGCCAACGTGTACCTCTCGGAATGTTTGAAGAAGAGATTGATTCCTTTCATATATGGACACCGGAGACGTTTTGTTTGGACCGGACCTTGCTACGTCACACTACGCCAAGAGTGTTGTCGAGTTTCTTCGTAGTGAAGGCTCGTTAAGAAGAAAAAAAAAAATCCGCCTAATGTACCCCAAGCACGGGCCATACAGGCATTTTGGGCGTTACGTAAACAGAAGTTTGATGGACGTCCCCACAGAGCCAAAAATCTTCGTGGCTTTACGCAGATTTGGAAATCTCTCAGCGAATTACAGGACACGACCTGATGCGGAGGGTGATACATAATCTGCGGGAAATTGGGTACAAAGGCATCCTGAACGCCAACCTTATTTAAATTGTTTTGTACGGAGTCTCGGTACGGTCATGTACGATCCAATTTGGAAATAAATTTCAAAAATATATTTCAATCCTTATAGTTATCCAGTCTACCAATTTCTAGTTCACCCTTTATGATCTATAACTGTCACTGTGATGTTAACAGTGCACTTGCTATTATGTAAAGAACTAGTCGTTCTAATTGCCAATAATTTGTGCAAGTTTGTATTTTATTTGGTCCCATCATGAAGTTGTTTTTCATTCAAATTCACCAATTGTGACTGTTGTAAACACTACATTTCCCATACAGATTTTATTACGAATATAGACAATTTGTGATGACTAAACACTTAAATTACTATAATTGTTATTGTGATTATGTACAGATTAGATGTCCTTACGTGATCATCTTTCCAAATTACAGCGTCTTCTCTTTTTCTCTCGTTTCAGATATTAAGCTGAAAACTTCAGTTACACAAAAGTTAATTTTAAAAATGTGTGAGTGGAATGAATAGTACAGAATCCAATAATTTATTCCGAATTGTTTTATTGCTGTTTATCTTTTACATCTTTTGAAGTACAGGTTTTTAATTTTATTTATCACTATAGTTTAAAAGCCCACTTAAAACGAGAAGTATTACATACTCTCATTCAGAATAAATCAACTGTAGTTATGTACACACATATGCTCCTCAGTCATCCACATACTATTTTGGTAAGTACACGCCAAGTACATATTACCCTTTTAACATTGGCTATTTCAAATATCGATTGTTTCCTAAGAGAAAAATAAACGACCAGACATAATGTGACCTTTCACGGTATACGAGATGCTATCCAAAATTCTCCAAACACCTTTCGTCATTTGTTGTCAATTATAGCAAAGCACTGTGAGAATAGGTGCAGCAATCAAGTACCTTCCATTAATGTTTTCATTTTCTTTATGCATTCATATATTGTTCAGAAATAAAATATTTTTACGTACCTGTGTTGCTTAAATTTTTGCAATGACCAAATATTTCCCTTTCTTACATTGCAGGATTCATCTCGGGAGTAGACCTCTGAAGAAAATATGGTTGTTTCTATATACTTCCTACGCTGTCGTCTTCTTTGTATTTGTACAATAGTTCTAGTTCCAAAAATTCTTCTTACTATTTATACACTAAATGAAATTTACGCCCATTATATGAATACCACCAATTCCGTATTAAAAAAGCACCGTATTTTACAGGCTATAAGACGCACTTTTTTCTTCGAAAAATTGCCTCCAAAATTGATGCGTCTTATACTCGAAATTAATATAAAAATCTCGAGTGTTTGATTAAAATTCCCGCCAGTCTTAAAAATGGCCATTGTGAATGTCGCGGGAAACCTATCTCTGTCTGGCAACATTGGATTCAATCGATAGCAGCAGTGCACCGATGCGACGAACATGAGTTGCAGGGATTCACAACTTTTTTTCTTAGTCTGGCTTTGCAATCTAATAATAAAAATAAAAATATTACGGGATTTTTTAAAAAAAAATGCTTGAAAATAAAAATGAAGGAGCGTCTTTTAGTCAGTAAAATACGGTAAGTTAATTTAATTTTCTCTTCGGTAATTTATGGAATAGTTAATTCATCAATTTTCACTTCAGTAACTCGCTACATTGATACAAGGTGACTCAGTTCGAAGAATTCCTACTTTTGCAGTAACAGTTAACATTTTTCACATAATTGTCGTAAACAAAAATTTCATTTAGTATGTAAATAGACTGTTGTTGTCAAGTCATTACTGCCTGAATTATAGAGCTTTATTGTATTGTGTAGTGTCGTAGTGAATTACAGGCAATTTTTACGCAATTATAAGAAATTGATATCCGAAAAAGAGGATGAAATTTTGCGCAAAATTCGAAAAATACCAAATATCAAGAATTTTCAACCAAATATTTGAATATGCACTGAACTACCGGCAAATTCGTCTTCACGCTCCTGTCGGAACGTTTTGATATGCACTTAAGCTTACAGAATGATACCTTTTTTGTTTGGGATAATTATCATTTATGATATCATCGTTTGTAAGCATGGGCGTTCGCAGCAGGAGAATCCCTTCCTCCCCCTCATCTGGTTCTTCGAAATACAGTCAAAACACATTAGATTTGCGTACTTACCCACTATACAATTTAATACATTTACTGTCATTAATAAAGGTACGCAATTTGTGTCAATAATAACAGCTTTACATTAAGTATTTTGTACATCAAGGTGTGTGTGTATCGCAACTTCACTTGTCAGTCCCCCCGTCCTTGAAAAATCTTTCGTTCCCGAAACTTCTGTGTGTAAGGACAAGTTTTCATACCATTGAGGAGAATCCAATACAAAGTGACGCTAAATGATCTTCCAAAGATTTTTTCTCAAAGCATATTCCAGCAGCGGAGAAACCATTGCAGAAGTATTATTTCTGTTTTCATATTACTCTGAAAAATTTTGGATAGCATTTCGTAGTAACCTTTTGATCTTTCTACATTAACAAATACGATATTAGATAATAAATTAAATGTAATGATATGTTTGGTTAAATATGTGTTTACAATATCTTCAATCTTGTATCTTAAAAAATAATTCTAATTAAATGAGTCAATGTAAAAAAAAAAAAAAAAGCAATACATTTATCAACAGAATAAATTAAGATTTTTTTTTAAAAAAAAGGAAAAAGAAAAGTTGGTAAGTTTTATTTAGCTTCGTTTCCCTGTAAAGCAGAACATTAGCACAAAAAACGGGTAAATTCAATCTTAAAGAGCCACACTTGTTATCACTATTGCAATTCGATGTTTAGCTTCTTCACTGAAGTTCACTATTTCACTGTATTGTTTCTTATTCATCTATATATAAAGAAATCCTGACTGACTCATCAATGACTGGGTCAAACTACTTAAGTCAGGAACTTGAATTTCGTATAGTATATAGATTTTGTGACGTATGGGACCACTAAGGAAACGTTTTTGAAAATTTGAGGAGAACGGGGATAAAATAAAGATTTCAATTATTATACTGTTCATATCTCGAAATCCTTAACAGTTACAGACATGAAACTTTGGTATTCGGACTTTTGCTTTAAAATAGTTAAATATGTTTCGATGTTTTCTGAAATTTGACTTAAGGCCGGAAATTCAATGTGGAGAGGGTGAAACGGGGACTGCAATTATTACAATTAGAAGTCAATATTTCGGAATCAATTAAGGGAAGAGAGATAAAATATGGACTTTTCGTTTAAAACACATTTGATCTAGAAAGGAAAAAAAAAAATGAATATTGTACTAAAATGTCCATATGTGAGGTGTTTATATTTCGTACAAGATTTCGAATGTAGACAAATTCTATATGAAAGACGAATGTAAAATACTGGCCGCAGTAACATGTGGAGGCATTTCCTAGTACTTGACATATTTTCGGCCATCTTTGTTATAGTAGTTACCGGCACCTTCCCTGAGGTCACAATCTCAATTCAAAAGGAACATATTTGAGTTGTAGAAAATTTTCAGATCAAGCATCATGGTCAAGTTTAAACAAATCATTTAGGACTGTCATTACTACTTACAGATTGAAATAATATTACTTATTATATATTTACTGATCCAACAGGCTACGTGCTAATTACAGTCAGAGTCAATTTGTGATAGTAAGTACCAAACCTCTAAAATTCCTTCTTCAGTTTGCAGCAAAGTATTGGTAATAAAATGACAAATAGGAGAGAATATGGAGTCGGTGTGACCATTTACCTGCAAAGATTTCTAGTTTAAAAGCAAACATTTGATGGTAATAACAAGTGTATCCCCCTTGAAATGTGATTTACCCTCTAAAAATGTCCTGTCAAAAATGACCACCTGATTCGTCTGACTGTATGGATGATAACATAATGTACAATTCAGAAATTTGCCCTTGTGTAGATTGTCATTTTCTGTGCAACGAGGAAAGCAAATTCAAACCAGTTTTACTCTTGTCGTATAGTAATGTGGAAAGTACAGCATTTAGAATATTTCAAAGTTTTACGGCTTTAGTAAGGGGAAAGATAATCAGCGAAGAGCTAAAAACTTTCAACTTCAATCAAAAGGTAAGAAAAGAATTTTAAAAGTAATCTTACACAATAATAAATGCACTAAAAACAGATTGTTGGTTTCGTTAGTGTTAGCGTATTTTCATTCTTAATGTTCACACATTTTAGGGATATACATAAACTTTACAGGGTGGAGTATGATCGTCCCAAAGGTTTATAACATCTTTTTAAATAACTTTTAACATCTAAAGAGCAAAACGTAACTATTAAATACTCTGTAAATTATTCAAGCCTCAGAAATAATTTAAAACATCTTATTACCTAAGTACAGAGATCTTCAAACGTTAGGGGGTGAAAAATACATATATTTCTATTAATATAAATATATGGTCCACGTTTGCCTAAATAAAGAAAAAAACTAACGACTGTTGGCAAATTTTGATACCCACATCTAAAATTCAACCATTTGAATACTTTCCTTCCATACCATCGAATTTCTCTTATATACATATAAACTGGCAAAGACACTCAAACATAATTTCTTTGTATTTAATTGCAATGTTTATAATCCTTATGTACCTGTATAAATATATTACTTACCACTCACGTTATTACAGATACACTGAATAACACGTTATTACAGATATCTGATTGCCGTATAATTGATTCTTTTTTTTTTTAATACGTTTTCTAATTTTACAGTAGACTTCCATGTATCCGGCCTACCTTTTCATATCTATGTATTGTAAAATCAGTTTGAGTCAATTTTCTTAAGAAATATGCCTACGATTTACGTTAATGTTTTGTTTATGTTTTCTGCATTTAAGTTAGGTATTATAGAATTTATGTTAAAATGTGAACAGTTTACATATACTGTACGTATTGTTTAACTTACTTTTTCTCTAATAAATTCTTGAAACGTGCAGTGCAGTACATAAACATTTATAAATTACCAGCACAGAGCCAAATAAGAAGTGAGAAAATATGTACTGTATTATAACAGTGAGTTTCAGTATAAAAACTTTGTCTTCTGGTATTGGTGAAGCAAAGAAATGAGTTTATACAACTCCGGCCTATCCAGCCTGCCCTTCCGTCACAATAGGCCGAATAATCGGGAGTCTACTGTATTATTATTCAATATATTAAACTACATCAGCTTGAAATTTGGAGTTATCGTTTGAAATAATTTACTATATGTATTATTGCTTCTGGGATCAAAAATGAATTATCACTTCATCAAAGACAGTACATTTGGTCCTTATCTTAAGAATTGCCAATGAAGAAATAAATAGTCGGTAGTCACTGCATAATAAGTTAATTATTACTATGTGTTATTCTTTTTTCCTTATTCGCTGTAGTTACGAAAACTTAGCTTTAAATTTATTTTATGACCAGTCACTCGTACTCACATGTTCATATTTCTTGCATAATACGTAAAAGAATGCACTGCACAACCCTTTCTTGCCTACATATATATATATATATTAATTATATACATATATACTGTTTTAATGTCGTTCACTTAAAAAAAAGCATAAATAAATAATAAGATATTCGAAAAATAAGATACCTTTTGACTTAGATGTTAATTTTGTTACATATTAACGCCATACACACACTTGCATTCAAACACACACACGCTAACACGCATACAGAACTTCAGTTATACACAATGTGCAACATTGGAACATCAACAACTATCTACAAAAAAAAAAAAATGGGTACGATTTGGTTCTTATCACACATCTACCACAACAACCAATAGGTATGAAACAACATACAAAAACTATTTTCTTTTCTTAAATTCTAAAACTACTGATAAGTGAAAAAAAAGATAGTTATTTTCAAAAATCTGTTACTTTGATACATTCTTAATTTTTTTTTTTTTTAGTTATAAATATTCTTTTCACGAAGAAAACACTTTATGTTTGCATATATTTTTATGTGCATTCACTGGTGCTCAGAAAAAAAAAAACTTGTTTGCAACAGGTTTCCTTTGATGCAAAACAGTCAACAGATAAATATATTACTATAAAATATTTTTTCTCTATATATATATATAATATGTATTTTCATATATATATATACATATACATATATCTATATCGTATGAAGTTTAATTTTCAAATTGCTATCTACAGAGATAACACTAGGTCTGGAGTAGACGTATTTAATTAACCACACGGGTTATTGCAACATTCACTAAAGTTCGTTCCATCATCAGAAACACTTTGTTTCACTAAAATTCCAAATTTCAAACTAGTTGTCACGGAAGTGGAATGCGAAGTTTCGCAGTAATAGTTTCTCTTATACGAAAAAAAAAAGTTAACAATTTGTTTCTTTCTCTTTTCTATTTATTTATTAATGAGTCCCAGCTATTGAAGGCATCGATCAACTGATATCTTGGAATTAAAAACAAGTCACGTATCAGTTAGCTTACACAAATCTCTGAACTAATATGTTAATTCACGAGCAATGACTAGATCAGCTGGCTTACTGCACTGGTAGTAGACATATATTGATTTGTTCAAGTGTTGCTGATACTAGCTGATTTTGTGCCCAGCTTCTTCGACTACTGCTTTCTTCAACGGTTGTTCTTCCCATCACGACGCCTCCGGGCTCTTCATCCACTGTCAAACACACGACTCCTTAGATACTGGTGGTGTACTGGCGCAGTTCCCGTTCGCCAACAAGTGGCCCCGTTCCATTTCGGACATTTCTTGTACACGATTCGTGAAACTTGAGCTGCTATTGCGTTGTCGACATAGATACGGTGTGTCACCTGGTGATGGAGTGTCTCTGCCCTGTGAAAGGAACAAGAAAAATGCAACATTAGTTATGGAATTTTATGGTGGATATGAAAAACAAATTAACTTACGCTTACTTTAAGAATTTATAGCATATACACTAACATATTATGCAACCATATAATACAGAAAATGTAACGTTTTTCGGGATAAAACACTTTTTAACGATTAAAGTGCTATGCTGTGGAAAGACAGCACAAGTGAAAGGAAACTCAATCAACGAGTAAACCTACTGTATATGGATCTCAATCTTATTTTCTTTTTCCTTACCTAAAAACACTAACGTGTGCTAGGATTACGGTGGCTCAGTGGTAAAGCGTGAGGTCCGTGGTTCGATCCTCGGTCAAGTAACTTTGTGGTGGACAACATTGTGTCCGTGGATTTTCTCGGGGTAATCCCGTTTCCTCCCCCATTCTCATTCCACACATTATTCTATCATCATTCACTTGCCTTAATCATCCCTCTTCCTTAGCCTAAACGGCCTATTCGTGGGACGTTAAATTGAAAGAAAATGAATCTAAGTTTTACGTTCCACGGTTATGCCGGCTAGGCTAAAGGAAACAGTGATGATGAGAACTGAATGAAATGGTGGAATAAAGAAAGTGGGAGAAAATGGCAGAATCCGAGAAAACCCGCACACACGGAGTTTGTCCACTACGAAGTTTAGTGGGCGCGAACTGGGATCGAACCAAGGACCCCAAGGACCAGAGGTGAACGCTCTACTACTAAGCGTTAAACTGAAAGATTTCATTTCATTAACGCCCACTATATGAGCGTAGCCTGAAAAAAAAAAAAAAAAAAGCACAATCTTATGCAACAATACAACAAAACAATGAATAGAGCAGCACCTATATATAATACCAGATAAATAGCGTGTACTAATCAGTGATACAGTAGTTCAGAAATTCCTGGTGGCGGGATTCGAACTCGGAACCTTCCTATTACGAAGTAAAAACACTAATCGTTCACTTACGTATGCTCAGATCTCTCGTAGATTGCAGCCTTCATAGTAAGTAAATTTAAATGTGAAAAGCTTTACTACTGAGAAGACCGTAAATATACATAAATGTTTCTCTATACAGTAGATACAATATATATAAGTGGCTATACAAAGGAATTCTGCGAGAATTTAAATCTCGTTTCTCGTTCGTTGCATCAACTCACTTATAAGACATCATACACTTGTCAGGGAAAGCAGCGAGTTAGTATTTATTTGTATAGTTACAAATATAGCGCATTTACCATTTTACATTAAAACACAATAAAACAACAAAAGTGAAAGTTTAACAATGATGTACAAAATTCAGAAACAATATGCAAGGTGTTTCAAAACATCATCGACAAAGTTTGGGAGGTGATTCCTGACTCTTAAGATAAGACAAAAAGAATGGATCAACCTGTGTGCACAAATGCTTCCTTCCGGAGTTATAGGCTGCCGAAATTAAAAAAAAAACTTTAAAGACCCATTGCTCCAAAACTACGGGACCTACCGTAGTCGGGTCAAGACTTCACTTCGGAACTAGTATGTGCTCTATCCAAATGTTCAAGTTTCACAATCCTGCGGTACTTCCGCAAGAATTTTTAGAGAGGTAGTTGGTGAGTACTTCAAATTACATGCCCGTATCCAAACTCCCTCTATAAAAATTGTTGCGTGAGTACCTAGGATTCTGAAACATGTAATTTTGGATAACGAACATATTAATTCCTAAGTAAGTGTTCACCCGACTACGGTACGTCCCATAGTTTTGGAGTTATGACCTTTATACTTCATTTTTTCATGTTTTCGGCAGTTTATAACTCCGAAAGGAAGCATTTGTACACACAGGTTGGTGTATACTTTTTTGTCTTACTGTAGTGTGAGGAATCATCTCCCGAACGTTGTAGGTGTTGGTTTGGAACACCCTGTATATATATATATATATATATATATATATATATATATATATATATATATATATATATATATATATATATATATATATATATATATACACACACACCACAGTATTTACACGTCGATCTTCCACAATGCGAGGTGGAACAGTTTTTCAGAATTAAAAATATCTCTGGTAGGAGGAAATCGGTAAGAGAGAAAATCTGTACATGAAAGATTACTGCAAGTCTGTGTTTTGGAATATAGAATACACATAATTACACATAGTGCAAATGAGTACCTTCCGATGAAATTATGTACGGGAAGGAGAATGCCATGTATTTAGTTTTATTTCTTATTACTATTATTATGAAGAAAGTTATTTTTAATTAGCGCACAATGTACTACGATGATGTAGCATCACCCTGAACATGTGTTACAAGCACTGCATGATGCTACATTGCATGCTTTCATAGTAACTTCATTACTTGATCAATGCATCTCTGGAACTTTTGTAACAAACACTGACTAAAACAGAGTTACAAATAGTACCCAGGTTGTATAAAATTGGGAAATACTTCTTAATAGGGAAATTGAAGTTTTGTAATAAATAGGAAACGCTGATAAATTATGAATTTCTGTAAATATACAATATGTTGCATTACAAACATTATCGTATATGCACTTTTCAAGAGAGGGAATAATAATAATATCAAAGTTATTATGCAATTTTATGATTTAATGGTTCCCAATACTTCAGTGTTACAGGCGCTTCTATTTTAAGGAAAGTTATGGACTCCATTCCTTTAAAATTTGGTATTTGTACAGTAATAGTAGTTGAGAAGTAGGCAATATCAACAAAAACTAGAGCGCTTCTGTTTCAAGTGTGCCCTTGCTGGCGTTGCTGTCGATGAGTTTTTTCTCGTACATCCCTCAAAAGAAGGAGGACAAGTTGCTAAGGCCGAGATCCTTCAGTAATTGGATGCGGACAGGGTTGCTATTCCGAATTATTTTCTGGGCTTCGCTGTGCACTGTCTTATTAGTCATTCTAAGTAGTTTACAATCTTCAGTCGCCAAGACCAAACGCCTGAACGACATATTGGCAACACAACCGAGGTCATACACATCTTTCCCCAAAGCAAAGGGAAGATTTCCTCCGCAAGAAGGCGGTGGGGGCGATGTATGTTTCAATATTTTCCGAGGACACAGGTGAAATGGACAGGCCTCTATATTCCAAACGTTTACAAGTAGTATGCGCGGCACTTCCGGACATCTGTGTCACTGTTATGACTATGGGCCTTATTCAGTACTAGCCCTCGCAAAAACTGCGGATCGTAACGCAACGCAAAACATGTAACAATTAGTTATAACTGTTATGTCTATTACTTCAAAATCTTTCAAAGATGTCCACGAACTTTCCCTTATTTCAAGATCTTTGAGAAAACATGTCCATAAACTTTTCCTGTGGAATTCCTTTTATTGTTGTTATCGCTTTTTTTCTCCATTTAAATACTGCTTGTACTCCGGAAGAATTACTCCATAATAGAATGCCATATGACAAATAAGTATGCAATGATTTATAGACTTTTACGTAGACATTTTTAATTTATGTAATACATACACACACTGTACTTGATATCTTTGTTTTCATAGTCGGATGCTATGCATGTTCTACATCCAGTTTAATTTCACATCTAGATGTATGCCTTGTAGGTTAATTGAGGAACACTCATCTATGCCACTCAATAGAACTACTGAGATGAAAATATAATGCCTTTGTGTTTGTGATTCGAAAGTGAGAAATATGTCCACTGAATATATATCTCAGACAACCACGAGTCTAGAGCACCGGCCGAGAGAGAGAGAGTCAGAGATAGATAGATAGAGATAGAGAGTGTGTGTGGCTGTTCTGGGAAACGGGCTGGGTGGCGTAGTGGTCAACGCGTCGGCACGGTATGCCCAAGACCCCTAGTTCGAGTCTCAGTCATCAGTCAATTTTTCACTCTTTGTCCGTTAATTCACATTTCTTTTCACGCAAAAGATTTCCTTGCCCTCCTTATCTCTAACCTATTTATTTATTTATTTTTAGTTTCTTGTTTCGGAAATAGAGATTAAAAATAATAATTCTGTTTTCTGTTATGAAGTTTTATAGGTCAACACAAACCGTAACATTGATAAGTTCCATAACCTTAACTTAACCTGATACTTAACACCTTTTGCCTGGAACCTGCCGGAAGTACATCACGCTTGACTCATTCACTGGGTAAGAATGATATGAGTAAGAATCAAACGGAAGACCATACCAAATCCCAAATTTTCTAGCAGAAGTTCAATCAAATAGGTAAAGAAAACATTTTTACGTACGTCATTAACATCAACTTCTTTTCTCTTATGTTAAAATTATTTTAATTCTGTAAGTAAGGGGTGATCAAGAAATTGGTAGACTGGAAAAACTATAAGGACTGAAATGTATTTCTGAAATTATTTCCAACTTAGGCAGTGCATAAGAATGAGGACTCCGTACAAAACAATTTAAATAAGTTTGGCGTTCTAGATGCCCTTATACCCAATTCCCCGCAGATTATGTGTCCCCCTCCGCATCAGGTCGAGTCCTATAGCTCGCGCAACTTCTTGGCTGAAAGATTTCCAAATCTGTGTGAAGCCACGAAGATTTTTGGCTCTTTGGGGAGCATACTTCTGTTTACGTAAAGCCCAAAATGTCTCTATGGCCCGCACTTGGGGTACATTAGGCGGGTTCTTTGCTTTCTCAACGAAGCCTTCACTACAAAGGAACTCGACAACATTCCTAGTGTAGTGCGACGTAGCAAGATCTGGCCAAAACAAAACGTTGTCTTTTCGGCGTCCAGATAAGAAAGGAATCAATCTCTTTAAATATTCCGAGAGATATACGTCAGCATTGATGGTGCTTTTGATATAAAGGGTTCCGAAACTGCCCTCTCCCTTTCTATTGCTTGCTATACCAATATTTTCTTAAAGAACTTGCTCCGCCGCTTCGTTTCCTCGTCGTATCGTAGCACAGCTGGATGCGAGGCATGGAAATCCTGGAACTTCATTTGGCTCCTTTCTTTACGTATGCCTTAATTCTCAACTTTTTTCTGCTTTATAAACTGCAGAGTTGACTGCTTCAGCTTCAACTTCTGTGCAGCACGGCGAGACGACATCGACGGATCCCTTTGAAACAACAACTGCATTTTCGCAGTCATCTTCGGTTCTGATTTCACGGCTGGACGACCAGTTCGTTTGCGGTAACTTCTCTACCGGGTAGCCTCAAATCTGGAGATCACTCGATATATCGTGCTTTCTGAAATACCTTCGTCGCGAAAATGAAGCAGTGTTTTGAACTTACTTTTACCTGCTTCATTTTCGTAGTATGAAATAATGACTTTTGCCACCACTTCTTTCTCCTTTCGTGACACCATGAATACTGCAGCTTCAAACGGACAATTGTGGCCTACAGGTAGACAAAACACTCAGTATCTGCTCATGTTTACAGTTTGGTCAAATGGTATGCCTGTTTCATTGCGCACATACGGTGTTCCAGTCTACCAATTTCTTGTTCGCGCTTTATTTTTGTCCAAACGCATACAGTATTTCATTTTCCAGATGTATAGCAATATTGTTATGAACAGGAAATGACTAAAATATAATTATTAAAATTAATCTTTACAATATGCAAAAGCTTGATATTTCATAAATTGTGAATAAATTTACAGTAAGTGAACTGAATTTCTAGAAAGAAAGAACGAAAAAAGAACTAAAATAGTGCCCAGAACAGCGGAATGTGCTCAGAATTTAAACTGCTAGGTGACTGACTGGAAGCTAAGTGCTAGAAGAAAGATCACTTACATGAAATAGACAGACAGACTTAAAGAATATTGATGTGAGTAAGAACGTATTCTTACAATACGATGAGCAATGTTTCGAGTTCCCTCCTGCAGAGCATTATAATGGATTCATATTGGATGGAATCCCAATACTATCCCTGTTGAAAGGACTCAATTTAATCCTTAGCTAATACATTTTTTAACATTTTCTTAAATTTATTTATTCTATTACCGGGCATCAAATAACACATTGTACTAAAGGTGAAGGAATGCCAGTTGAACTCTAATTCCTGAAAATTCCTGGCAGATTTAAACTTTCAGCTTTCAACGTGGAGCCCTCTTCAAGAAGAATATATACAGTGAAACCTGTCTATGTTGGCCACCATTGGTTCCATCGAAAAGTGGCCAATTTAGACAGGTGGGCAACTTACAGAAAATAAGTATGATTTGTATATTTTTAGAATAGGATTTCTAGTATTACTTGATTGTAAAATTTTAATAAGCAGTGGCACGACAGCTACTAATAAATAATGTATATAGAGTAATCATAAAAATACACAGTACTAGAAAATAATAATATAGTATGTTTAATATATGTGCATACCTTTCTCTCCCTGAAAACTAGTCTGGTACATTGGATTATTCGGATTGAAAACAATAACACAAACAACCATAAAATAGAACCGTATGTACGCAGTTTATTGAAATTGATATTATAGCACACTGAGTTATTCAGATTGAAAAAAAGAAAAGCTAAGTTATAAATTGAGAAATTCATATGCAATTTATATGACTTCTTTTCAGTTGTTGCTGAATGGTGGTTAATTCCAGACGTATTTGTTTTATTCTTTTTGCAGATATGCACATTCTAATATTGTAGTTAACTACCTCTTGTTAATGAGCTAGAAGTGTTTCCATCGGAGCAAAAGATATTTTGAGAAAATCTTGAGGGAATTCATATCTCAAAAACTCCGCTATCTTTTGACAAGCCGACAGGTGCCAATAGTTGACAATTGAGATGGTTAGTTTTAACCTTGAGAATTTTCCGGAATTACTAAAGCTCCCCATTGATGAAAGGAGCTGATATAACTAATGGTTTTACCAAAACAGACAGGGTAAACAAAGACGTACAACAATTTCCTGAATTCCTGTACGTGCTTTTTCTTATTTACATCTTCCTTCACCATACCTTTATGAGGGTAGTGTTCTGGCCATTGACCTCCAAGAGCAAATCGCAGGGATCCTTGCTTCTTTTCGCCAGTCAGAAATACAGAACATCTGCCTCTCATATGGGAATTCGAAAGAGTTAAGAAATATAAGAAAACTGTATTTTGCGTGGCCAAGATACGCAGGTAAATTTATCATTATTATCATAGAATAAACATTGCTTCAGTGTGGCCAACTTCCAAGATAGACAGGTGGCCAACTTATAGAGTAGTAAGTAACGAATGTCTTATGGGAAAATGCAGGTTCAAGACGAACTAGGCCAAGATAAGCAGGTGGCCAACTTAGAGAGGTGGCCAAGTTGACAGGTTTCACTGTATATATATATATATATATATAAATAGAGAGAGAGAACGAAAACATATAGAATTTTTCTGTTACATTTCCTTCAAGTTTTTATTTCTTTTATTTTTATCTTTCGTGAACAAGGCTCGAGGCATGAGCCGAAAGCTTGGAAGTGCAAGGAATTTTCAGGAAGGGGAATTTCAAGGATGTGAGATCAATGTTAAAATTCCTGTACGCAATGTGTTATTCAATTGCAAGTTTAAGAGAGAGAGAGAGAGAGTGTGTAGATGGAGAGGTGTGTGTAGACAAACAGATATAACACACTCAGGAAACAAACTAGATACACGGTACAAAAAACAAAATCTTTAGTGAATATCGTAAGTAACAAGTAGAGACCTACACAGTATCCTAATACAAGTTGGTATGAGGAAATTAGGTAGTATTGCGAATATTTTGGAAACGAATTAACCAAGATAGATGGTTGTCAAAAAGTATTGGAAAGACCTTAAGATCGACAATTGTTGATACTTGTATTGTGTGTTTCAAATATAAATAACCCTCTACACTCAAGTGAACCCACTTCTTATTCTTGACATCTGAGCATTTGAGATTAAGTAATAAACGCTTATACCTTGTTCTGAGAGCTCTCTCGTGACTAAGCGGTTAGCATACGCGCCTTTCGCGTGGGAAACCCGAGTTCGATTTCCGTCGGGAGCTCATGTGGTTCGGATTCCACATTAATCAGTAGGTCCACGCCTCATATAGCCTTGCTGCTGAACGAGACGTTAAACCCAAAATCAACTCAACTCAACCTTGTTCTGAGAGATCATATGTTTAACTCTGTCGCTGTAAGAATTTCTAAAAAACCAAATTTACTAAAATTTACAGTTCCTGGGTATAACTTGGTCAAATTTATTGTTAAGTCTGGGTATAACAAACGATTCTACGAACTGGAAATATTTTAACCGGTTCTAGCGAACCAGTGCCAACAGACTGAATAGTACAATTGCCTATACATAGTACTGTATTGTTTGCAGCTTTCCTAATTAAATTTAATTATTTTCCTGCGGTACACGTTCTTTGATCCCTAACCAAGGAAGTATCCGTGGATTCCTGTATATATATATATATATATATATATATATATATATATATATATATAGTAAATGAACCGATGTCCATCACTCTGAAGTCAATATTTTAAGGTTTTTCCCTCCCGCAAATTCATTTTGCATTCATGCAAGTTAAGTGACATCCTGCTGTCTCACTCCCCATAAATCAATTACGTGCCAACTTTCGAACTTTAGTAGTTGAAAAGAAACTTAACAATACGATTTATACCCCCGCTTCTCTTAGGAGTTCAATTTTCAACTAGGAAATTTCCAATTACGGAAAAAATCGTATATATATATATATATATATATATATATATATATATATATATATATATATATATATATATATATATATATATATATATATATATATATATTTAGTTATTTATTTTTCTTATTTAATATTTTCTATTTGTTATTTACTTTTCTTTGTATGTCATCTGTTTAAAGAAATGTTAGAAAAAGTGAAAGGTCTCATTATATTTTTCTGTTGGCGCGGAATTGCCTTTATCCTCATTGGTTACCTCCGACCAATGAGAGAGAAGAAAGAGCGTGGCCTTTCACTTTCTCGTGTATATAAAATCTGCTGTCACCTGTTTTTTCTCAGTGTTTGTGTCTGATGAAGAGGACGTAAGGTCCTTGAAACTATAACACATTGTAAGTATAGTTTTTAATATATTTCATTCTGCTCTGGTCAGAACTGTGTTTTATTTGTTACTCTACTTATCCAGAGCCATGGAGTTTGTTCATTAAAAAATTCGTCCTTCATTGAGTTTTTAAAAACAAATTTGTATTGTAATTACCCAAAATATATTTATAGCACAGCTAATCAATCACTCATTATTTACTTTTTTATGTCTGAAATTAATGTTTAAGAACTGGTTTGATCCATGTATTTTTGTTCTAAATAGAAGAGAATTTATTGCGAAAATTTAGCGAAGTTCAAACCCCAACTTTGATGGCCATAACTCAGGAATTAAAGGCCTGTACACTATAATATTTCAGGAATCCAAGGCTTGTACACATAATATTCGAGGAATTAAGGCCTGTACACCATAATATTTGGTCTAGGAATTAATTCGTGCGGGTGGACAAGAGATGGCGCAACGAACGGAGCGTCCCACAGTTCCGTGTATCCACACATGTGTTGCAAACCCCTGTCATCGCGTATCGTTCGTAGTATAGGGCAGTGGATTAAAGCGTCAACAACACCAGTTTGTAGTTAAGTGAACATGGCGCAATTTGTGCCTGATAAAGTGTTTTTGCGGGGTGTCCTGCTGCATTACTTTAACATGCAGAAAAGTGCGATTGAAAGTCATCGTATTTTGGTGGAAGTGTATGGTGACCATGCTCTAGCTGAGCGAACGTGTCAGAAGTGGTTTGCACGGTTTAGAAGTGGTGATTTCGGCTTGGCAGATCAAGAGCGAGCTGGACAGCCAAAAAAATTTCAAGACGAAGAATTGACAGCATTGCTCGAGCAGGATTCGTGTCAAACGCAGGAACAACTTGCAGCAGCATTAGGCGTTGATCAAACAACAGTCTCCAAACGCTTGAAAGCCATGGGAATGATTCAAAAGATGTCACATTGGGTTCCACATGAATTGAAAGACAGATACGTTGAAAGACGAAAAACCATTTGCGAATTGCTGCTTCAACGACAGAGCAGAAAGGGGTTTCTGCATCGAATTATTACGGGTGATGAGAAGTGGATCCATTACGAGAACCCTAAACGAAAAAAGGCCTGGGTGAAACCAGGTGAACCAGGTCCATCACAACCAAAACGAGATATTCACTGTGCAAAGGTTATGCTGTGCATATGGTGGGATATGAAAGGTGTGGTGTACTATGAGCTGCTGCAACCGGGTAAAACTATGAATGGAGAACGTTATCGACGACAATTAATGCGTTTGAAGCAAGCTCTGGCCAGAACACGACCAGAATGGGAGAACAGACATGATAAACTTATTGTTCAACATGATAACGCTCGCCCACATGTCGCAAAACCGGTCAAAACCTATTTAGAAAATGTCGGATGGGAAGTTTTACCCCACCCGCCGTATTCACCAGACGTTGCTCCTTCGGACTACTACTTGTTCGATTGCATGAACAACGATTTGATTGGACAGCGGTTTACTTCTTCAGAAGATATCGAAACATGGGTCTCTGACTGGATCGCTTCCAAGGATGAGGACTTCTTTCGCCACGGAATCCGTACATTGCCTGACAGATGGGCGAAAGTGGTGGCTAGCGATGGACAATATTTTTCTTAAGGTATTTATGTATTTTGTGTTTGTACTACAGCTTCAATGTGTGCGTACCAACCGCACGAATTAATTCCTAGACCAAATATTTCAGAAGTTCAAAGCCTGTACACCATAATATTTCAGGAATCTAAGGCCTGTACACCATAATATTTCAGGAATTCAAGGCCTGTACACCATAATATTTCAGAAAGTCAAGGCCTGTACACCATAACATTTCAGGAATCAAGGGCCTATACACCATAACATTTTAGGAATCAAAGGCCTGTACATCATTTTTCAGAAAGAAGTCCTGTACACCATAATATTTTAGGAAGTAATCAAACGTCTGGAAACCTTACTATGTCAGAAATCAAAAACCTGTACGCCATGGTATTTCAGAAATCAAAGGCCTGTACGCTATAATATTTCATATACATGCTACGTTCCTCACGGTCTATCACGATGCTATGTTTGACCAAGATTAGATGAACTTCATCGATCATGTAGACACTATTTTGCAAAAAATCTGACGAAGTTCAAACCTTAAACTAGGGAACCACAACCTTGTACACCATAGTATTTGCCATACACACTAAGCTTGTCAAGGTTTATCGCTACGCCAACTTTAGTCAACATTGGATTAGTTTCATTGATCGCACGCGATCTACACTATCCTTAAAGAAAAATCTTTATTAACTGACGAAAATTACAATTTTAGTATTGGAAACATTGAATTTGGACATTTTCTGTAACTATGAATGTAACCAAGAAAGTTCTGTCGCTTTTTCACTCACCACCTTCGAAAATCGGTAAGTCACCTAACATGTACCTGGAAGATCAAAAATAGTCCCCATCACCATCGACGACCTTCTGCCAATGGATTCCATCGCGGTAGAACTTGGTGGGCCGTGAAACGAAGAAGGTATCAAGTGCATTTTGCACCTCTACTAGGGATTTGAACTGGCGTCCTCTAAGCTGATTGTCCAAGGAATGGAACAGGTAATAATCAGACGGTGCAATGTTCGGGAAGTATGGCGGATGCAATAGTGTTTCCCATACAAGGCGTAGAATGGTGTCCCGGGTCATCTTAGCTACGTGGGGCTTAAAGTTGTCCTGTAACAGGAGGACCCCTTTGCAATTCAGAAGTTTTGAGTTTTTTCTGAACAAGGCTCAACTGCTGACAGTACACAGTTGCATTGATATTCTGACTAGCTGGTAGCAGTTCCCCATGTCCGATGCCACGAGCAATCCACCAAACACATAGGAGAACCTTCTTTTGGAGCAGTGCTGTTGGTTTGGCTGTTTTGGAACCGGTTCATGGGATGCTAATCAATGATGACGGCGCCGTGGAGCTTCGTACAGGACCCACTTCTCATCACATATCAACATCCTGACCAGAAATTGCTCCTTTCTGAGACGAGACAGCAAGGAAACATAGGTGTCTGCTCGCGTTGCCTTCTGGTCCGAAGTCAAATCATGTGGGACCCATCGATTCAACTGGTAGTGCCTCCCTAGTTGATGGAGGTGCTGCCGAATGGTTTCTGCACTCACGCTGAATTGCAGTGCCAGTTCCTTACATGTCTGGCCACTGTTCGATTCAATTGCTACCTGAAGATCTTCATTTTGTACCACGCGCTGGTCTTTCGGCACGTGGTGCGTCTTCGAGTGTTTCGTCATCGTCCTTAAACGTGTTAAACCACCGCTGCACTGTCCGCGTAGTCACGACACCTTCACTAAAGGCCTAGCATATCTTCCGCCCCGCTGTAGCGGCGTTTGACTCTAGTTTGAACTCGTACAGCATATACCACTCTTATGACGCTCTGTGGAGATTCCATATTCACTCTGTCCTTACGCAAGTTCACGGTGTAACTGAACTGACACAACGAGGTAGTATATTGGATATACCCAATACTGACATTCGCTTTATCTCCATTCGCATTCAAGTCACGGTGCGAGGACAAATGGAACACAGACCTCCATACGAAGCGACAGTTGGTTACCTTTATAAGTGGAACACAGAAAACATTTTTAATGTCTTAAATTTCTCTACGCCGCAATTACACCACATTAATGAAAGATTACAGTACTGCAGAACAAGTTTCAGAACATGAGCATCAAAATAGAAATATGTTTCGTCACCTTCACTCTGACTGAAGAAAACATTGTGAATGGTCAAAAGCTTTCGCCAGACTAACACCCAGAAGCAAGAAAAAATACGTTACTCTGGTGAATTTGCAATACGCTTTTTTTTGTTTGTGCAGTTACTATCGGGAAGTAAAACAATGTAAAATATAATTTACAATGATTCCTTAATATGAATAAGGCACCAATGATTAAGGTTTTAAAAGTATAACGTCAGGCCTTTGTATATATATATATATATATATATATATATATATATATATATATATATATATATATATATATATATATATATATATATATATATATATATATATATATATATAAGTTGGCACTCAGAAAGTCCTTTAGAATGTAATATTTTCTGCACAACATTCACATAGGGTCAAAGGTCAAATTTCGATGTTTTCCTTATGGGATTACAATGGTAAATTCTGAAAGAGCCTCAAAAAACGCAAATCAAAGTGATAACAAAGAAAGAGCTGTATGGTATGATTCTATGTCGAAAGATGACCAAATACGCGTCAATCAAGTATCATGGTCATAGGTCACGGTCAGATAAAGACCACAGGTCATCTTGAGAACCCATTTGAATACACTGAAAACAACGCAATGTGCGTACCTCATCATGTCAAATGGGTTCTCAAGATGACCTGTGGTCTTTATCTGACCGTGACCTCTGACCTTGACACTTGATTGACGCGTATTTGGTCATCTTTCGACATAGAATCATACCATACAGCTTTTTCTTTGTTATTACTTTGATTTGCGTTTTTTGAGGCTCTTTCAGAATTTACCATTGTAATCCCATAAGGAAAATATCGAAATTTGACCTTTGACTCTATATCTCTTCAATCTTTAATACAAGTGACATGCTTCTATGGCGAGACAAAACTTATGCCCTTCGTCTAAAGTTACACCAAATTGCACGGCTTTACCTCATACCACTTCTGCACAGTGAACAAATGAAATTGACACACGAATTAATCAACCCTCTGTATATATATATTTGGACAATATCATAGTTCAACAAATTCATTTTGAACTATATCACATTAATCATAAGTGTCATAACCTAAAGCTTGGTAAGAATATATTTCAATATCAGTTTCACGTCATAGTTCTCGAACTGCATCAATTTTAAGGTCATTTTTCTCAATTATCTCGAAAACTAGATATATACTACTCACTACTCACTCATTTTCTTCAGCTTAATGAGATTTATAGATTTTATGTCCTCCATCTTTATACTTTTTCATTCATCACCAATAATATTGTAGAATTTTTAAAAATAAATAAATATTTATAAAATCGCAAAACTTGGAAATATACACAACTGTACATGAACAAGAAATGTTAACCACGCAGTAGGCGAATACTATCGTAGCTCACACATGGACAGGAACACAAAGCGAAAAAAAAAAAGCAGATTACAATGACAACAACGTATTGTATTTTTTATTCTATCACCCCTCCTCTTATGTATAAAACAACAGTACATGTAATAGAGGTATAATTATTACTCAATTGCAATGGCGTTTCGTAATTTATTCTCGCAATAATAATACAGAAATTAATTAAAAATTTTATTAAACCGTTACTTTTAATAAATGTATATTGAGAAGTTACTTTTATTAAACTGCATTTATAGTATCTGGCTCCACGCCTTTCATTCTTATCATATTTCTACTGATATCCCTTGAAGTAGATTAGGCATACACTCAATTGAAAATTTAAAAAATACCAGATTTCAATGTTTAATGCGTTTCAGACTGGGCCGTAGCAACGGGGAGAGAACAATATTTCTATCTTGTCTAGTCATTTTGCCTCACGTGGACAACTTGATTCTTGATCTTAGCAGGTATTAAGAAACGGACGAGCAAGTTATAATTTAAAAATAAATAAAATAAAACAAAAGTTCAGAACTCTCTAGATTTCACAATATGACTACCATACAAATATTTTTTTTTTCTTCTTTTGGCATTGGTACTAACTTTGACCACACTTTCAGATATTTTAAGATTTTGTTGTTTTGCAAAGAATGTGACGTCAAGCAACAGGGATTATATATAATTACTATACTGATGAAGATCTGTGTAGATACAATTTTCAGTACCTGCATCTGTTCAGAATCCAGATTTTGGAATATAAACATTATTCTGGGTTGATGTTTAATTACACACGAATGAGGTTTATTAATTTTATTTGCCATGAACACCAACGAATAGATTCTAAATAATGTTGAAAATCAAACTGAAAAAATACAATGAATTTGCAGACCGTCTCTATTAAATATACATGGCGACAAACGTTGACTATAGGATGTTCATACATAACAAAACTACTGATTTGAGAGTATCTGTAATTAAAACTATACAATGTGAGGAAATTCGGCAGAAGCAAATAAGTTATATACTTGTCTCTATAACTTTTTAGTTATTTGGAATTTACAGGGTGGCCACAAATTCCTGTTACCCCTTGATAAATGCTAATATAAGTTTTGAAACAAGACTTAGGCCTGCGCCCATATCGACTTACCCCCGTGTCCATGTCGGACGCAAAAATGAATCGGAGAGTGGAGGCATGTGTGGTTTTCCTTCAGACGTTCGACATAATACCAAAACGCGGCAAAGTTTTCTTCTTCAATGAGTGTGCAGTTTACAGGAGTTCTCGTGCACACAATGTGGTCTTTTGGTCCAAGGACAATCTATACTTTTATGAAGAATTGGAATAGAATCCTCCGCATGTGATGATACGGACAGGCATGGACATAAAACGCGTATTTGAGCCGTTCTTTTTCAACGGTGTTGTGAATCATCAGCGATACCTGGACACACTGCAAAATTGATTTGTTCCTCTATTGGAAAAGTACGGAATTAAAGAAACATGTTGGTTTCAGCATGATGGGACATCTGCCCATTCCATTAAGCCCTCGCCGTACGCGAATATCTTAGGGAAATCTTTCCTGGGCGTTCGATTTGTCGTGGTAGTCCGGATTTGCCCGCACCACTTGCCTGGCCACCACGAAGCCCAGACCTCACCACCTGTGATAATGCGCTATAGGGGTTCATAAAGAGCATCGTTGCACAAAACCGTTCCGATATCACTGCCGAACTGACAGAAGCTGTGCGACAATCTTTCACTTAAGTTACACCTGCAATGCTCCGTAAGATGTAGCACAGAATCTGGCGGCGTATTATCCTTTGTCATAAGAATGACGGTCGACAGACTGATCCTTTGGAAACTTAATGTTTCCTATCTCAATAAAACTTCTCGAAAACATTGCTGTTCATGTCATTCAGTTCTTTCCGTGTAGTTATTTACAAACGTTTAGTGGTTTGTGTTATTTATTTTCAGAGGTAACGGAACTTTGTGGCCACCTTGTATGTAGTATATTGGTTAATTGAAGTTTCGAGCAGGATGAAATTATTTAGTACATTGGTTAACTAAATTATTTAACGAACATCAAAAAATTTCCGACCGAGGAAACTGAAGCTTACTAAATATAATTGGCCTTCGGTTAGGATAGAGAGGTGCGTGATAGGACTTTTAATTTTATATGAGGTGTGGCAACTAAATAACGAGACTGACCACTTCCTGTCGCGCAGGATCGTGAGGGAGAGGTAACTAACGATGTGTTGTTGATCTTTTGACCTTCATGAGCAGCCACTGTTTGTTTCATGATTCTAAAAACTTTTCTTTTCTTTGTAGGCTTGCATGAAAAGGACAGTGTTCTGTAGTAGTGCCGGAATCATAGTGAACAGTGAAGTTGAGCAGCGCATTAATATCAAATTTTTGGTAAAATTAAACAAAACACCGACGGAAAGTTGTGCAATGTTAAAAGAGGTGTATGGTGATAATGCTATGTCATGTGCGCGAGTTTTCGAATGGCACAAACTATTTTCAGAAGGTAGTGAGGAGGTTGAAGATGATGAATTACCCGGCCGCCCTTTGAGTTCAAGAACGGACGAAAATGTTCAAAAGATTAATGAACTTGTGCGAAAAGACAGACGTCTGAGCATTCGGATGATCGCAGACATGACGAACATTAACAAAGAGACAGTAAGACAAATTTTGCATGACAATTTAAACATGACAAAAGTTTGTGCAAAAATTGTCCCGAGAAACCTCTCTCAGGAACAAAAAGACATTCGAAAGATCATTTGCTGTGACATCATGGAACGATTTAAAGCAGAACCAGACTTGCTAACATGTGTCATCATATGTGATGAAACATGGATTTTCCAGTATGACCCCGAGACTAAGCCTCAGTCCATGCACTGGAAGACTCCCACATCGCCAAGAATGAAAAAAGCACGAATGAGCAAGTCGGAAGTGCAGGCAATGCTCATCGTTTTTTTTTTTTTTTCGACATCAGGGGTATCATCATGACTGAATGGGTGCCTCAGGGTTAAACGGTGAATCAGACCTACTACAAAGAAGTCGTAATCAAGCTGAGAGAAAGAATAAGGAAGAAGAGACCAAATTTGTGGAAGAACGATGTATGGATCCTCCACCAAGACAATGCGCCTGTCCACAATATCCTTTCTGTGAAGCAGTTTTTAGCAACCAAGAACATTCCTGTGCTCGACCATCCTCCGTATTCCTCAGACCTGGCTCCCCGTGACTTTTATCTATTTCCAAAAGTGAAAAGTGCATTGAAGGGAACACATTTTCATTCTGTGGAAGAGGTGAAACGAACAGCGGCAGAGTTGTTGTACAGTGTGACATCTGATGACCTACAGCACTGCTTTGAACAATGGAAAGCACGTATGCAGCGGTGTATAGATAGGGAAGGGGAGTATAGTGAAGGGGTTAATAGTCAATTGTAACTTTCTTTGCAATACATCGCATTTATGACACCAGTCTTATTTAATTGCCACAACTCGCATATAATATATATATATATATATATATATATATATATATATATATATATATATATATATATATATATATATATATCCTTTTCTATCCTTAACTTTATGACACAATTGTAAATAAAAAATCTACCAAAAACCAAAGAATCTACTCTGAATAACAAGATTATTTATTTCATATTATTTTAATTATACAATGTAAATAAATTAAAGTTTTAAAAGTTGAACTTCAAACTCTTCTATTAATTAAAGGATAATTATCTTCAGGAAAGTTTTGGAAGTGATCTACAGAAAAAAAGCAGTGGAGTAAGTGACAAGTGTTTTAAAAAGACGTTTCATTTGAATATATGAAAGAAGAATTTAAGTACTGGAAATGTAAGTGGGTAACTTGATCTACTTGTAGGAGACACATAATCTGTTAAAGATACCAGAGGTTTTTAAAAGGGGCAAAGTAATTAGCCTGATAAATATAAACAACAAGAATACGCAAGGTACATTGACTTCATTGTTTTGTTGTACATAAGCGCGTATTATACAAAACGAAAACCTATATTTTTTTTAAAAAAAAAAATATATACTTGAAGTTTCATTCAACAGCTTGATGCAATGCTTGTGCACTCACCTACTATGTAGGCATAAACAAATTTTCACGCTGGTTTGCTTGATGCTCATCATAGATGCAAGTTCCTGTTTATTAGCGCATCACGGATAGTAGAGAGCATGTTAATGTATATAATTTCAAATCTGTACGCAAAAAGAACAGAAATAATACGACTCTGCGATGGAAGCTTTGCAGACGAAGAAGTTACTTAGCACATTGGCTAACTGAAGTTTTGTAGAGGAAGAAGTTGTTTAGTATATTGGTTAACTGAAGTTTAGCCGAGGAAGAAATTATTTAGTATATTGGTTAACTAAAGTCTAGCCCAAGAAGAAACTACTTACTATACTGGTTAACTGAAATTCAGATGAAGAAGAAACTTCTTAGTATACAGTTAACTAAAGTTTAGTCGAAGAAGAAATTATTTAGTATATTGGTTAACTGAAGTTTTCTGGAGGATAGTTATTTAGTGTATTAGTTAACCGTTTGCAGAGGAAGAAGTTATTTAGTATATTGGTTAACTGAGCTATTTATTAAGTTTTAAAAAAGTCCAATCAAGGAAACTGAGTTTATTAAATATAATCGAAAACTGGTCTTCGTTTATGGTAGACAAGTGAGTGATGTTACTCTTTTAACTCTATACACCCTCTATCTTACCATTATGGTAAAATTATAAGTAAAAGATTTAATAAAACATGCCCTGGCTAACGAGATTTTATATTCCACATTATTGACATTATATAATATGAATCATTTAAACTTTTAAAAGCTGAACTTCAAGCTGTTCAATTAATTAAATGTTAATTAACTTCAGTTCAATTGCTGAAGGTCTTTCCTATGATAAAAATGGCCATTTACAGGTTAACGAAATGTTATTTGTATAACTCACACATTTGTTTTGCTCATGCGGTAACTTTTACACATTATTTTTCAGCAAATCTCAACAAACACATTTGCCACACATTACGAAAGCATTATATTTTTAAATATCATCTTACCCAAACGGCAAAGTTCTTCACTCACTCGAAATTTTCACTTCCTGTTTTAAAAAATAATGTGTTTTGGTATTTTTGAAAATAAAAGTCATAGATATCGCCCTTGGGAAGCCAAAATATCTTTATGTAAAGAAGTGAAAAAGCATTGAGTTAAAAAAAACAAAATAAAAAATAAATAAATATTGAATTACCTGACGCATACTTCGCATCCTGTTCTCAATTGTCTACAAAAGTAAGTAAGTAAAAAAATAAATAAATAAAAAAAATGTTTGCAGTGACAACTGACTAGTTGTTGCCCGGAACAAGAACTCACCTTAGCGCCTCCCCCCATCCCTGTGGCCAACCAAATCAAAACGCTCTCCGACTACACTTGATATTGGCATCACACAGTAATTCTCCTATTCTAATTTTTCATCAAGGGGTAAAGCTTGATTTTAAAACTGCAGTACATAATTATAAGCTGAGAGTAGTATGCTTGCATATTCGTATAGTCTTATTATAATGACAGGATGTACAGAACATATGTGTAGAATGAATCAACTATCTGTTGCTTTAGAATAGAATATTTAATTATGACTGACAGTCAATCTGTTGTCTCGAGTATTATACTCGGGCACTTTGCAAATCTCTCAAATCGATATAAGTTAAATGAAAACAAAAAATCTGGAACTAAAATTTAACTTTGCGGGCTCTTTTGGCTGCAAAGGTTTTTACAATATCCTCAAAACATAGCTTTGAAGCTAACTTATGGTCTATGGATATGATCCTAAGGTTGTGAGTCGCTGTTGTCCTGTTAAATTTCTGAGATAATTTTATATGATCTTTAGTTTGCTAAAACTTCTTTCCTTAAAATAAATAGGAATAATAGGAAAAATAAATATTTCCCAGTTTTGCGCCCCCCTAATCCGGTACTCCCTCTTAGTTACGTCACTTGAAAGTTTGAGCTCTTAGGTTCTGGCGTATTAATTTTAAGTTTAGTATTTCGTTTATAAATCCACTCATGGAAAATGCTTCTGGTAACTACTGTTGGTCTATAGGTCTCGTTTAGCAGTTCAGTTTATATTAGATGCAGCAAGTGGGCAAACGAAACTGGATGCTTGCGCAATTGAAAGAATGTACTTTTCTCATAAAACATGTGAGTTTGAATGATCACTTTTTCTTCTCCAAACATGAATGAAATAAATGTATTGCTTGAAAGCCCAAATAAGTGTACCAATAAAACGAAACGATATTAAATAAAAAAAATGAATTAATAAATAAAATGGAAGGAAATGAAATGAAATCTTTAAGTTTTACGTCCCACGGTTATGCCGGTTAGGCTAAAGGAGACGGTGATGATGAGAGATGAGTGAAATGGTGGAATGAAGAAAGTGGGAGGAAACGGGAGAACCCCGAGCAGGGTGTCTACTAAATGTTCATTTTCAAATTCCAGGTTTTTTCAAGGTTTTCAAGGTTTATTTTTCCTTTTTTTCCAGGTCTATTCAGTAGAGTGACATTTATTGTAACACGTATAAGTTAATGCAATTTTATATAGTTCTTAACAAAAACTGGTTATAATTAGAGAATGCATATGGCAAGTGATAGTTTCTTTAAGTGACAAGATGAAAAGAAAAAAATGACAGAAATGTAGGTTCTCAAAACATTTTACACAAGAAAATGTTTAATTAAAATATCCACTACCAGAAGGCCGGTTGAGAAAAATGTGCAGTAGCTTTAAATATCCTTATGTAGGAATACTATACAGGGGTGAACCTTAATTAAACCGACAAACTTCGGGAAATGATTCTCGGCACCCAAACAAGAAAAAAAAGTCCTTTTAACTCTTCTCCAGGGCGCATAGTTTCCGAGCTAAAAGGTGTTGAAAATGTGGAAAAATGAACTTCCGACGCCTGCATTTCCAAAATTATCCAAAGTAGAGAGTGCTGCTTAAAATCTCACAAAGGAAGTCATATGTTCAGCAGAACAGATAAGACTTCCTTAAAGAGATATTAAGCTGCACTCCCTGCGTTGGATAGGTTTGGAAATATAGGCATCGGAAGTTCATTTTTCCACACTTTCGGCACCTTGTAGCTCCAAAACTATGTACCGTGGAGAAAAATTAGAGGAATTTTTTTCTTGTTTCGGATTCGGGAATCACCTCCCGAAGTTTATCGGTTTAGTTAAGGTTCACCCTGTATAATAGTAAATTTCCGTCAAAAACATTACTTCAAATAAACTAATATTATAGTAGTAGCACGTGAGTGTTGATGAACAATGACAAAAATGGCGGGAAAATAGCTTACTCACCGCTAAGTTATGGGATAAAATACCACAAGAGTATTTTACTACAAGCACACCCTTTAAAGTACTCTTGTGGTATTTTATGCTAAGTACTGGTAGGACTTAGCGGTGAGTAAGCTATTTTCCCGCCATTTTTGTCAAACTAGTATTAGTTTAGAAGTAAAAAGAAAATGATCATATATAATACAAATTCTTGACGCAAAGTAGTCTATATTGTTAAACGTTACTGCACATTCTTCTTGGATGGGGACTGGTCATCAGTTACATTTAAAAATTTATTGTAACATGAAAGTTTAAAAAACTGAAAAAAATATGGAACCACACACATTATATGAACAAATATAGAAAACAGCTTTCACAGTGAGCAGTTTTTTACATTTAACTTCTAGAGTTCAACATCCCTTTTAACTTTTTCGTCTGTTCTTCCAACGCATCTACTTCTGCTTCGGCGTCAGTTAGTATTCTTTTCTTCTTTAATTCCAACTCTTATTTTCTTCTTAATGTTTCTTTTCTCGAGCTACTCTGTCTTCTTTTTCACCGCGGTCTTTCAGATATTCATTTCTTCTGCTTGATGCATTCCTCACATACTGGATCATACCCTTTGTGATATTCATATTACGTATGTCACCAGCAACACACACAGCATCCAACACACTTCTCTGGGCAATCAAGCACTCCTCTTGGAGATTTCCAACAATGCACTCTTTGTTAATGGAGAAACTCCTTTCCATTGCTGCGTTGGTATGAAAAAGTACACATCTTATACATGAATGTTTTAAACGCATTGGAGACACCTTTACTTAACAGATCATGGAGAAAAACGTCTAATCTGTCATTTTTGTAACTGAAATTTGACAGTTCTCGTGCTGTGTCTTGGTCTGAACAAAATTTTAAATATTCCCGTTTCACCATATCAGCATTTACAGGTGTTATTTGCTCCTTCTCGACAAATGTCTCCAGGGCGAGTGTGATACGTGATTCACGACGGGTTTCGTTGGTCATAGTTTCTGGAGACAAGCAATTTGCGGCTCGTGTTACACTGTATTTTAAAGGACATTTTAGCATAAGTTTTTTACAGGTTCTTGCAAGAATCTTCTGCATTCTTTCTTAAAGTTCAATATATCAACATTCTTCACTCTTTTAAGCGATGTAATCGCAGAAAATCCAACATCAACTAGATTAAGTGGTTTTAAGATGTCCTTATTAAAAAAAACTGACCTCAATAGATGTTTTTGATAAGTTTTAGCTACTTTTAAGACATCATCTTTCACGAAGCGGCTTAAACTACGAATCAACGTGTTTAGATCATTCCATAGAAACGGTAGTAATGGACTGTCTGTCTGGTACTTAGTGAGGAATTCTTCTAGTTCTACAGATACGGACTGAAGGAACCCTAATCTAGCAGGCAACAGTACATCAGAGATGTGAGCTTTTACTTTCAGACAAGTTTGATGTTTCAGGAGGTTTTGTTTTCACTGCATCAACATAAAATTTAAAGCACGAATCATAGTTATGGCACGGTTGATAACTAGAATTCTCCACCCACCTAATAGAACAAAACTTAAGAGGGAAAACTGCTGTTCCAGATGCTGCCATGAAATCTGCTCTTCTTGAAGGGAAGTCCTTGAATAAATAGTACAACGCTCTCAAAAACTCTGCCACATTCCAACCAGCTTTGGTATGCGCAGTCTTAAAAGCCCCATTAACAATATGTAAAGAGCACGTTCCTGTCTCCAAAAGCTGTGGACCTTCACCATTTTCTTCACTCAGATAGGCCTTCAAATCACTCAGAAATTTCAAGTTAACGTTGGGGCCATCAAGAGAAACCTAAAGTAACTTACAAATATCGAGACCCTTGTACCTGAAAGTATTTATAAATGTACTTAACAAATCCTGGGCAGTATCATGTCCAAGGAATACTAATGTTAAATAACGTGTTAAAACTTTATTTCCGTCACTGTGCTAGAAACGAACCACTAAGTCCATTTGACTTTTCTGTGAGATAGTGTTTACGCTTTCGTCGAACGATACTGCAAAAAAATTCACAATTCACATTCACCGCCTGCACTCTGCTCACGTCTGTCTGTCTTTCTCAACTACATCTCCACTGAATAAGTTATTATTGGCTTTTAACTTACGCTGTAGTATATAACTTTCTTCTATTTTACAAAAATATACTTAAACATATAACAAAAATATACTTTCTTCTATTTTACAAAAATCCCGAAAACAATATTTGAAAAACAATTTTAAAACTTCCAGGTTCCTCGTCCAATTCCAGGCTATTTCCAGGTTTTCCAGGTCCAAAAGTAAATTCCAGGCTAATTCCAGGTTTTCAAGGTTTTCCAGGTCAGTAGACACCCTGCCGAGAAAACCCACGAGCACGGTGAAATAAAATGGAAGGATTGAACGCACTAAAGAATCAATACCTAAAAAAGGAAACCAATGAATGTCGAAAAAATAAAATGAAATCTTTCAATTTTACGTCCTACGGTTATGCCAGCTAGGATATAGGGACGGTGATAATGAAAACTGAATGCAATGGTAGAATGAATGAAGTGGAAGGAAATAGGATAACCCCGAAAAAACCCAAGCACACGGTATTCGTCCACCACATGACGCGAGCTGGGATCGAGCCATGGACCCCACGTACCAGAGGTCAATGCTCTAACACTGATCCATCACGAACACACACACACTATCCAAGAAACGGAAGGAAGAAAGGATTGGGGATGGAATGAAGAGGCTTGGTACCATTATGTTAGATACCATCCCGACATCTGCCTGGTGTGAATGAGGGGAACTAGGAAAAATCTCACTCAAGATCGCTGGTCTGAAAAAGCTGTTGCACTTTTTTCGACCGAGTGCCTCCACCGGGAATCGAACTCGGGACCGCTCGCACCAAAGGCGAGAACGTTAGCGACTACGTCACGCGGGGCCACACGATGCAAGGTGAGTTCTTTTCTATGTTAAATATACATCCTAGAGCATCTACCAGTTATTTAAGCATTAAATACGTTTACGGTAGAACGCGTCGCAAAGTAGTCTGAAAATGGAATTTAGCCGGACAAAAGTAGTAAAATTGAGTATCACGAAATTGAATAAATCTTGATGGGTTGTGGTGCCAATAGACTGGATATACCATTTTCATATTTCTGTCGCGGGCCCTATCTGTCCTTTGCCAGAACCATGTGTCTTCTTTGTTACCACTCCTGTTTTAGATTTGCTAATCCGAATAAAAGCTGTGCCAAATGAAGGTTCATAAATTCAATACAAGTGTGGCTTTCGAAAAGTAATTTTAGAGGCTGAATGTATGATATGTTGACACCTTCCTGTGTTGTTCTCACGGATGTGGGGCTCCTACATTTTACACTATTAAGTATGACATCATCCTATGACTTGATTATACAAATTTTCTAGAAGATGAATTTTCAATAGTCTAGAACTTGCAAAGAAGGGGCTAGTAGAAGTCTGCGGCATGTGAATTCATTTGAAAAGTAAGTTTCCCTGTGAAATCGACGTATTTTCTCGTTCCACTTTATTCCTTTTTACGATTTGCGGGTATTTTTGTCCAACTAACTTTCATTTTTAGATGTGCGTAGTAAATTTTATGGGGAATCACTGTAAGAAACAATTAAACATCGTATGAATGTGATGCTCTGCAGTAAGTCAACTTATAAGTTATGTTTGGACTGTTAGGTCAAATTACAGAATCGAATTGTTCTGTATACTTACAGGAAAAACAATCAAGAACCATGGTGACAAATGGAACACTGTTTGAGGTCCTACGCAAACGAAATTCAAAATTATTGTCACGTAGGCCAGCTGATTCTCTAGAATACTTGCTGATGTTCGTGCTGTCACAGTATCTTGCACAAGTGAATGAAGACAGTGAGCTTCAGCTGCGTAATCGACTCAAAGGTTACTGTACAACTCTGCAGAGCAAGTGGGTAAAAGCTGGTTACAGAGATCACCTATTTCGTTCGCAAAACCGTAGTTGGTTCGATAGAAGATTCAATGTACCCTGGATTACTCCGACTTCTGTGCCACCTGATAAACCACTCAACAGTACCAGGCCTAAAGGACGACCAGCCAAAGACTTTTCGTCGGTGACAGATAGATCCAAGAGCCGAAAACCAGAACAACTACGGTCGGAGACACCAACTAAAGAGCTTATATTTGCTACTAAATCAGTTTTTCATTCAGAAGGGAAGCACGCTGCAGCAGATCTATTGTTGGAATCCACTGAATATTGTCCTTCACGTGCAGTGAAAGTTCGTCAGGTTCGGCGAGAAGTCAGAATACAATCAAACCAACCTACGCCATTGTCTGATGATGAAGCATTGGCTTTCCTAATAAAAACAAGGATGTCAAAGTTTCAATGCTCATGTACCAGACAGAAGGCTAAACGTCGAAACGCAGACATCTATCCTCCATACGATAACATCCTAAATGCGAAGAAGAGGTGTTATCCAACAGGAATTGTCGTTTCAGAAGAGGGAGCACCTATTCCACTGCAGTGTCTTATCGATCATACCACGAAGCGTCTGTGTGAGACGATTCAATTTCCTGAAGACATGTGTTTCGCCCGTCTGGACCTGCTTTGTAAATGAGGTTGTGATGGCAGCAGCAATTACAATTAGTTCATGTTGAGCCTCCCTAGCTCTTGCAGCTCGTGCTCACAACGAAGTAACTGACAACAGGATTTCAACCGGAACAGTTTTCATGTTTGCTCTAGTACCATTACAACTCACCGCTACAACTAATTCTGATACCAAAGTAACTGTGTGGAAAAATCCAGTACCCTCCTCCACAAAGTACTGCAGATCAATCAGTTTTAACTACGTCAAAGAAAACGCACAACCTACAGTTGAGGTGGAAAAAGTTCGGGAGGAAGTCAGTGAACTGAGACCTGTAGAAGTGATTGTTAAGGAAAAACATATAAATGTTTATCCTTTGCTTCTTAGTACAATGCTAGATACTAAAATGATAAGGCTCTAACCGGATCATCTAGTCAGAAGTGTTACATTTAAGGGTGCCTTTCCTCCCAGATGAATGATCTTTAACAAGTGTGCAATCGACCACCTCGAAAAAAACTTTTCAATATGGCCTCTCCACTTTACACGCTAGGATAAAATTCTTTGAGTGTTCTCTCCACACTACTTAGAAGCTGAAACTGCAGAAAACTTCTATTAGAGGCACTACAGCAAATGAGAAGAAAAACCTTAGTGACCAAAAAATAGCTGTTCAGCAAGCACTTAGAGAATTGGGTATCACGGTAGATAAAAATGTTCAAGGCAGAGGAGGTATGCCAAATACGGGGAATGTGGCAAGGCGACTTTTCCCACATCCAGAAAAGGCTGCAGATGCAACTGGAGTAGACGTGGATTTAATAAAACGCTCTGGCATCATTCTCATGGTTATGTCCAGTAGTCGGCTCGTGAACTATTATAAATTTGATGAGTACACTAAGGCAACTGCCTCGCTGTACGTAAAACATTACGCTTGGTATCGGATGTCACCAACAGTGCATAAAATTCTAATGCACGGATCACAGGTGATCAAACACTTTTTAGTTCCTATAGGTATTCTTTCGGAGGAGGCACAGGAATCTAGGAACAAAGATTTCCGCCACTACCGGGCACACCATTTCAGAAAGACTTCTCAAATCCATGTCACGACAGACATACTACACAACTTGCTCGTGTCGTCGGATCCAATCATCTCATTCCTTACTAGTGCAAAACGAACGCCAAAAAGGAAGATGCCTCAGGAAACACTTCGACTGCTGCAAGGAAACGAAATGTGTTCACCTGGGCCTGGACTTCTTGAAGCTGGAGAAAAAAGGGTAGACACAGATAACGCAAAAGACGAAACTGATGAGAACGATAATGATGCGGAATGAAGCCCCAGATATCATCGTGATACATGTATGTGGACGTTCATACTATTTCTAATTTACAGTAAAAGATTTTTTTTTTTTTTTTTGGTAATTAAATAGACATTTTCCACTCAAAAAGATTTTATTCTTTTTCCTTTGTTCAACTTTAGGTAAAAGTAAATTGAACTTATTTTCGTGTTTTATTATGCTTACTATCTTTATGTTTACTTGGTATAAACCACAACATTTCAAGCAGAAATAAGCTTCTGTAATCATAATTATGAGAGGACATGCATCATGTTAGATGTTGTTGTTATTAGTGTATGATGTAGCATTTCCCACTTAAATATGTATATTTAAAAATAAATGTTTCAATTCAATTAATAATTTCTCTGTTAACATTATCTCTATAGTTGCCCATGCCACGGTTAGCCCACAATCATCAGAAAAGGTAAATGTAGTTGCGCCATCATAAAGTAGCACAGGTAATATTAATTTACTTCTATACATGTTACAATGCTACACATACAGGCATTGGTCCAAACTTGATACTATATTACGGGGTAATGTTTACCTTCAGTTTTTGTAACATTTTCAATGCTCTCGTAGCATCAGTTCTACAGCAAATATTTTTGTCCGGATAAATTCAGTTTTTCAGACCACTATGCATCATGCTTTCACTCTGGAGATAAACACCCACCCAAGTAATTAAAATTCCTGCCACCTGAACACCGTAATCTTCTGAACTAGCCCATTAAAATAAGTAAGTAAATAAAATCAAATATGCTCAAGATCCGTTAAACTTTAATGTATATCATAGCACGATGGCAGACTGTCACCTGCTATTCAAACGTGTGAAATGCTATGTTGTGCAGACCGTCGGTTTCCAAGTTATGGGCGGTCAAATTTTGAGTTATATTTTTCTTATAAATAAATAAACGAAAAATTATCTGATGGGAATCACACTTGGCGTGGTAAACCTTGGCCTGCTATACAAACATGTGAAATTCGGTGTGGAGGCCTCTGGTACCTACGTCATACACAATCAAAGTTCCAAATCAATTAACTGGACATTATAAAAACGTAATAGCGTTTAAATACCAATTAAAGGTCAATCTTCGACTTAAATAAAATAAATATAAATAAACCATGGAAGATCTTTTTTTTTTTTTTTTTTTTTTTTTTTTTTTTTTTTTTTTTACGACTATGCAATTTCACTTATTAGTTTTAACATTTTTTTCTGAAACTTAAAAAGATCAAGCCTGCACAGGTCAACAAGAATATTAACTGAGTCTAGGGATATGCTGTAACTTGGTTAAATGATAAAAATTGTATAAAGATTTAAAGATAATGTATAAGGTTTTTTCATTATTTTTCTTAGAGAAATATTCGTTCTAATATATGGATATGCTGTAACTTTTGTTAGGTGATAAGATGTTGCAGCTAATTTACTAGTATTGTTCCTTTTCAGTATTATATGTATTCTCTAAGAATCGACAAACCAAAGGCAACAATGCTAGCCAACTCCACTATCATGTGAAACAACTGAATATATTCAAATCTCAGCGTTCCTCGACCCATGTTCATATCAACTTGATTACTTGTTTGGCCGAGAGAAAGACGCCTCTCTAATCTTCGACACATAATTCTTTATACAGTGAAAGGTTCACACAGATTTTGTTTTTTTTTAGTAACAAAACTGCCCAACTAATGCAGTAATAACAGCACACGACTACTTCTGTATAGTTCCAGCACGTGGTGTAATTAAAAGTTTCACTGTACAATCTATAATAGAGATCTATTTAATTAATGTTGTTTAAACAAATTAACATTTTTGATCTAGAAGCTCATAAATGAACTTTGAAGGTTATCAATAACTATCTAAGTACAAGTTTTTCGCAAAATATTGATGTCAATTTTCTTTCTTTTTCTTTTTTTTTTTTTTTCTCAAACCGTGTTTTTGAAGTTTTTGACCGTTAACATTTATCTTTCTCTTGCTGTCTTTTTCTGTAATGGCCAAAGGATTAACGCAGGGATGCAAATAAGCAACAAAATTTTACTAACCCAAGAAAAAAAAAAAAAAAAGCTATTAGTCCACATCCCACAACAGAAATCAATTACTTCCCTTCGGTATGATATTAAATACTCGCCCGCACCGATGAACCTCTCGCCCGCACTGATGAACCTCTCGCCAGGGGCGAGTGCTTATTTGCACCTAACATTTCATTTTAAAATGAATACAGAAACACGCCATTTCGGCAGATTTATCTTACTACTGCTTGTCATTAAAACGTCAAATTTTTACTTAATACATTTTTTTAAAAAAAAATTAAAAAAAGTTAAGTATTTGATCACGTTTTTTAATATGCAAAAGACTAGCATATGTATAGCATGAATGCTCTATTTAATTCAACTTGGAACTGCGTGTTATAACGTTCACCTCTATATGGTTGACTCACGTGTTCGAACTACTGCAGCACAATATAGACTTTCTGCAGACAAACATGGTCAGGTGCTCCCAATTACTCTTTTCGGTAATTATTTTAGCAATACGATCTGCTTTATTATTGTATCCTTTAGCCCAAAAAGAATAATGTGAAAATGATGAACTACACAATTTTACTTTATCATTACTCCAGATGACGAATTTAATGATTTCCCTAATAATATTCACTTGGACTATTATTGGTAGAGATAAACGTATATAAATATTAATAATATTTCTGATATTATATATGACTGATTTTCATCATGACAGGCCGCAGTAGCATGTTGCAGTATAACTAACTCACTCACTCACTCTATGGCCTATGGAGCCCGGAGATTCAATGCCGCGTTCATAAAAGCTCTCCATTGACTTCTATTCCTCGGCAACTGGATCCAGTTTCTACATTGTATTTCCATTTCTGCGAGATCTATCTTAATATAGTCCTTCCATCTGCCCCTAGTCTTCCTAATGGTCGTTTTCCAATTGAATTTCCAGTTAAGACTTTGAAAGCGTTCCTACTTTGTTCCATCCTGGCTACATGACCTGCCTACCTGAGTCTCCTATACTTGATGATCCTAATAACGTTTGGTAAACCGTATAAATTACGTACTTCTTCGTTATGAAGTTTCCGCCATTCCCCATTCCCGTTTCTCTTGGATCCGAATATTCGTCTTAGAATCATCATCTCAAATGCTTTCATTCTACGTCCTTCTCTCAGAGTAAGCGACCATGTTTTGCAAGCATACAGAACAACATGCATGATTATCGTTTTATATATTTTAAGCTTCACATTCCTCGACAAAATTCGCGACGATATAATTTTGAACTGAACAATAATACGAAATTACCTGCTTTTAGTAGACATTTAATTTCTTCGTGAATATAATTTTGGTCTGTTAATATTTATCATAGATATTTGAAAATATCCAGTTTGTCGATAGTATTATTTGATATTTTAACATATCCATAATTTGCAGTGAACTTTCATGTATTTAGTTTTCTCTAATTTACTTCTAAATCCATGTCCCTACAAGCGTTTAATAAGACCTGTGCATTTCTTTCTATTGTTCTCTCATCCTCTATTAAATTTACATCATCAGCATACGCATAACCTGGTGAATACCATTCAACTCTGAGCCCTTGTTGCTATCTTTGATTGTACTCCAGGACAAAGTTGAATAATAATGGGGACAACGCATCTCCTTGTTTCAGGTCATTATCAACGTGGTAGCTCGTGGATAAGAATTTTCCTATCCGCATTTTACTTTGGGATTCATTTAAACATACCATAATTAATCGAACTAGCTTTTTCGGTATTCCAAATTCTGTAAAAATGTTGTACGATGTCTCTCTCCTAACCGAGTCATGAGCCTTTCTAAATCAATAAATAATTGATGTACCAGAGTATGGTAATCTCATTTCTTTTCGAGTATTTGTCCAATGGTAAATATCTAGTAGATAGTTGATCGATTACGTCTAAATCCACACTGATAATCTTCAATAATTTCATCTGCGTATGGGGTCAATCTTGCTAACAGAATGTTTGAGAGAATTTTGTAGGAAGTTCACAGAAGAGAAATGCCTCGATAATTATTACAGTCAGTTTTGTTGCCTTTCTTTGAATTGGAACAATGACTGATTCTTTCCACTCTTGTGACAATTCCTCTTTGTTCCAGATAAGAAGAATGAAATGAAATGATATCCTTAAGTTTTACGTCCCACAGTCATACCGGCTGGGCTAAAGGAGACTGTGATGATGAGAAATGAATGAAATAGGGGAATGAAGAAAGTGGGAGGAAACGGGAGCACCCCGAGAAAACCTACGAGCACGGTGTTTGTCCACCACAAAGTCCACACAGCGCGAGGTGGGATTGAACCAGGGACCCCAAGCACCGGAGGTGAACGCTTTACCACAGAACCACCGCGCCCCCGATAAGAAGAATGAGTCTGTGTATCTTGTTCCACAATTTTTCCCCTCCAGCTAAAATTAAGCCGGACGGAGTTTCGTCTACACCCGAAGATTTACATGTTGCAGGATTCATCTCTAAAACGTACAGTTAAGCCTTGTGGATTTTGGAAGTGAAGCAAGACCTTGTGTAACCAAAGATTATTGCTCTGTTCTAAATTATCGTTGCATTTATTATATTATTACTGTATACAAAAATGCGAGTGGAACATCAAGACAAAAAGGTAATACTCACAGTTCTATACAAAAGAGAGAATTTCGGTTGATAGCAAAATGAGATTATTATCTTAAAGAGCAAATAGAAAACAATAAGACAACAGAACTGTACACTATTTTTGAGCCAAATGTTCTTCTCACCCATGAAGATGTCAGCCTAGTTCGCCTAATTTCAATTATCGGATAAAATTAGTATCTTTTCTGCAGAACTGCACATTTTTACTGTTTTTTTAATTACTTTTCTCTGTTTTGTTACAACCCTGCAGGCCATGAAGTAGAAATACAAGACTGTGAAACTAAAATTTATTATCTAATTATTCATTGTATATTCAATACCGATTTGATCTACCTACCTTGAATGACTTGCTTTAAATCTATCCCTTTTATGATATTTTGACTTTCCAAGTTCGATGTAAAAATATAAAAATAATACAAAAATTGAAATAAAGTACTATTTACGTCTTGTTACAGTATAAATTAAACAACAGAAGAAGAAATAATTAAACAAAATGCAATTATAGCAAAGAAAACTTAAAACCAAATTATTTAAATTGAAATTATTATAAACAAAACACATAGAAAAGAATAAAAAAAAAACATCAGTTTACTCTAATTACTCATTTTACTGTAACATTTAACTAGTTTAGAAGAGAAAATCCAAATTTCATTTCCTAATTCGTGAACCTGTTAAAAGATATTTTCCCATTATATAAACTGATGTCCAAAGTTTCCCTTTTATTTTTTGTCTTACACCAAATTCTGTACAACTCTACTATCAAAGAGAAGAATAAAAACAACGAAAATATTTGTTTGTTTGTTTAGTCTCCCGTTACCAGACCTATATTTCGTTATTTTACGTCCTTGGGCCCAAAATAATTTTGCTCATCCTCTTATTTGTTTGTATTCAGTATAGTCCTAAAAATATGGCCGAGTTTGCTAATATTAAGCCACGAACAACGGGACGGGACGTACAGAACTAAATGTACGGATTACGCTCACATCCAATTAGCAGCAGTCTCTGCTTCTTCTATCGGCAATACTGCCGTAACGAAAGAACTCGGTTGCGCTGGAAGGTAACGACATTATTTTGAGCATACATCTATCTCTCTTAAATTTTTCTCTCATGGACAGTCTTTTATTCTGCATACTATACTCCAGTCATTTTCAACTAGATAATCCGTGACGTCACAGGTTGGTGTTCGGATTCCTTGTAAATTCCTCAATAGAGCAAAGAGAGGGTAGCAAACCTAGCGTCGATAAAAGACAGGCAAACAAAATGTATCGATGGTTTTGCAGATATATTATTCCTGGGTTCTAATTCTTCTAACTGGTTATCGCTTCCAGTAGGGCCTTTCCATGTATTTCTTCCGTGCTTTCATTTTATCTCCAGATTTAGTCATAGGTCTCCCTTCTTTATCTTTTAGTACATTGGTGTTTAGTCTTCATGGTTTGAAGTTCCTCTTTTCCTCTTATAATCCACATCTACTCTTCTTTCTATTTCTTCACAGTATTGTTTTATTCACTTCTTGCCAAGTCTGCATTTTCGAACGATCTGATTTCTTATTCTTTTGTATTGCTTCTTTTTGTTCTTCAATTTCCTTCTCATATATATTAAATTCAGAATTTTCTTGGCATTTCTTCCTGGTTTTTCTTCGTGATCTAATACTTCTTTTGCAGTAGTAAAAACAGGCCAGTTTTTATGAATGACCATTCCTTGTTAATTTCATCCTTCGTTGGTTTCTGTGCTAACTTTTTTTCACATAATATTCTTGAATTTATTTGCTTTTAAGCTCGCATGTCAAGTTTTCCACTTTCCTTCTTTATTCCTAACTTTTTAAATTTCAACTCACTCCTCATCATGACTAAGTTCTGGTCATTGTTCATATAAACTGTACCTCGGTAACTTCCATAATTCTTAGTTTGGTTTCTGAATCTTTCCTTAACGAGTATATAGTCTATGTGGTATCTATTTATATCTCCAGGCATTTTCCACGCATAAATCCTGCGCTTACGTTTTTGGAACAAAGTATTTGCTACTATTACATTGCTGTTTGTGCAAAATTCAATTAGCCTTTTTCCTCTTTCGTTGCGATTTCTTAGTCCATATTTTCCTACTGGTTTCCCTTCTGTGTCTTCTTCTACGATAGCATTCCTATCTCCTACCAGAATAAGATTTTCTTCTCCTTTTACGTCTTTCGAGATGTTTTCGACAAGATCATAAACTTTCTCCACTACTTCATCATCGTGCGCTGTCATTGGCATATTTATATCTGGATGAAAGTACCCCTTAGTTTGGTAGCTAGTTTTACTGCTATGACACTCCCGTTTAGTATGTTGTTACTCCTTACTCGTCGTCCTGTCTTCTTATAAATACTATAAATCCAACTCCAGTAACTGCTTTCCATATCGGAGTTAATTGAATTTCTCGGCCTTTTAATCCTGGGGAGCTACCGTAACAGGCACTCCCAGTTGGTGGATAAGGGAACAACTGTCACATATAACACGCATCGAAAAAATCTCGGGAGGATAAAATCAATGCAGCATTGCAGTTAGGGAGATCTATAAAAAGCTAGATTAAAAGAATCTCCCCCCCCCCCCCGTCTACATGGGGAATAGAAAGAAGACAGCCCTTCCACAATATGGTCAATATTAACATACTCAAAACAAATGTCAGTTAAACGAAGAAAGAGTGCGAGCCGAACGAAAAGGAAACCTTCACTGGCGGGGGCATGGTCCTATAGGAAACGTCGCATGGAGGTTCCTGTGAAACCTACAAGTAGGAAAAAAAAAAAGTAAGCAAACATGTGATATGTTGCTTACTTATTATTTATATATTGCGCTTAGTGATACCAATGTAACTTTATATTTATATAGCCTCGTAAACGCCAGCGCGTATTTCCTCATCTGTAAAACAGCTTTCAGTACTGGAAGCATATACTTCAGTGTCTCTTTGAAGGCATCAGAATACAATTTTAAAATCGTAATTGCTGAAAATTGTCCTTAATATTTGAAAGAATACTGAAAATTACGGAATGGGCTACCTCACTCAATTCAAGAATTTAAACAAACTATGGCGCCGTAAGTGTTCAAATTACAAATTAATTTGCATCCATTCAATTTCGCTTTATTACGCAAGTTTAGTAGGTACAGGGGCGCAAGAAGATTTCTGATTTACAAGGGCACGAACAGAAGATAATTACAAATATATAATTCTGGTAGGACCATTAATTTTCCCTAAACCTACCTCTTATAGGACAAGTACTTTCCAGTCACCAATTATGACGCTTCCAATATTTACGAAGACAATTAACTCCGCCTTCAATCACGGTGATCTTTAAGATCTGACAACTGCAATATAGCAACTTAAACCACATTCTACTCGACTTCCCCGCTGGTTTGTGCCCTGCGCATATGCCTTTGGTGCACGTAGTTCGAGGTTTGATTTGTAAAGAGCACTTTGAATGTAATTTCACAACCATTCATTTTCATTCGCCTAAAGAGCACAATTGTAGGAAGTTAAACTATAAATTTAATTTAATTTCATCATGTTCTATTACACTTAGAAATATTTTAATCTGTATCAATGATTTTTTTTTTTTTCTTTAGACCATGACAACGAACTGTCTCCGACAAGATCCGGACGCAAATTTCCAGGAGCTAGAAATGCTTGATAAAAGTAAGCTATTTGGTCTTTTTACATGCTGGATCAATTGACTGCCTGATCAGATTGATGGACTAGAGTTTAGTGTCCCTTCTACCTCCGAAGGTGTATATAAAATGTGGTCCTACAGCTTACCGTGAAATTCGAACTACATGAGCTTCCACAATAACCGACACGCTAATAATATAGTCACGAGGGACCAATCGGTTGATTCGAGTTTAACATTGCACATGATCTGCAACTGTGAGTTCACGTTTTTTTCTTTCTTTTCTTTTCTTTTTTCTTTAAGAGCACAGCAGTGTGGGTTCAACTTCACTTGATATATTTGCCACGTTCAAATCGTCCCCAACCGGCTTTCTTTGTACTCAAGCAAAAACTTCACTCTAACTGCATTCATAACCCCACACATCTGATTTGATATGATTTTCAGTTTAGCATCCCTTTCAGCAGCGAGACTATATGAGACATGGACTTACAGTTTAATGTGGAATCCAAACCCTATGAGCTCCATCCGGAAATCGAAACTGGGTCTTCCACGCCAAAGGCGCGTACATTAACAGCTTAGCTACGACGGAGCTCAAGTAACTTCACACAAGTCATAAACGGCACGAGTATGTTGTCGACGGGACGCGTTGTTACCATATTATATTAATTTATAAATATAATTTATATTAAATTATATTAAAAATGGATATGCTTTGCTAATATGTATCAATAATAATAGTATCACTGTTAAAAAAACATTAAGGTAGTCCCTTTAAAGTAATCCAACATATTCAGTATGAAGCTTGAAAAACAAAACAACGGGTTAAGTTTGTGCATCGTTTTCTCTGTACAGAAGGTTAAAACAAATGCAAACGACCACAACGACTACTCTCAACTACAAAGACTTCGAAATACTCTCTCATGTAACAAAAAAACATGTGGGTTGCTTTAATGGTGTTCTGCTTCCATTGAAGCTGCCTGAGGATGATTTGGCCGCGCCAACCTTACACCAACTAATTGCTCTATGTACGAATATTTGGTTTTTTTGTTGCTTTTTTCTAAAGTCCATTCAATTTTCTTTGAAAAGCAATATATGTATCTATTGATGACATAAAAATCAAATCATCTGTTTAAATCCAGTGTTAAAATTTCCATCATACCGTTGTGAGGTGGTCAGGTTCTTTTGAACGAACCTGTAAGTTACCAGAAGTGCACACCCTCTGCATAGTCTTCTCTTGGAACAGGTGAACAAAAAATGTGTGTACAATTTTCCATGACGCAGAGACAACATAATGCGTTGTAAAGTGCGGAAGACCATTTGAACATATTGCTTCAATATTACAAAAAAAAAAAAAAAAAAAAACTACCATTGCCTAGTTCGTTCCAGGCCTACTCATTCAAGTACTATAAGTAAAAATAAGTCTTGGGTTCATTTTAGTATTCAAAGTGTGTGTTTATCTCAAGAGATGTATGCAGTTTCCGATTTCGAGAGCTTCTTAACACTATTATACGCCTCTGATACCCTCTCATTATGAAATATCAAAAATATTTTTCTAATATTTTGTAAACTATTATACATGTACCAATACCATGTCTCATCGACCATGAATCACCCATGCATTCTGTGTAAAGAAAGTTACAGTTTAAGGCTATACAGAACCATCACCACCTTTATTGTTTAGCTCATTCATATATATGGAGACGCGCTTTCTTTGCTTTCCAGGAAATAAAAGAATATTTTAGATCTTATTTATCTGATGTCTTCTACTGATTATTTAAATACGAGGGTCATTGCAAAAGTCATGGCAACTATTTTTTTTTCTCGAAAATGGTAACGAATAAAAAAAATGAAAACGAAATATCGAAATAGAAGGTTAGTTTATAAGTAAATGTTACATGTCGAGAGATGAATGAACACACATACCACCATAAATATATAGCACGAGAAAAATTTTTTGTCGTTTCAAAAGTGTTTTACTGTGAATGGTAACAGTACACAATAGTACATTACAAACTACGTGTATTCCATGGCATCAGGAGTCTCCTCAAGAATCCACAAGATGTCAGGGACTGTAAGATGTCACAGGTATATGTTCCTGCCCTATACTATTATGTACTGTGGCAATTAACAGTAAAACACGTCTGAAACGACAAATTTTTTCTCGTCTTTTTCTTTATCGTGCTGTATCTTTACGGCGGTGTGTGTGTGTGTTCATCCATCTCCCTACATGTAATATTTACATATGAAATAACCTTCTATTTGCATATTTCAGATTTTTTTTTTATTCGTTACCATTTTTGAGAAAAAAAGATAGTTACCATGACTTTTGCAGTGACCCTCGTATTTAAACCAGTTTTTATTTTTAGGTTTAAATTTTTAAAAAATAACTTATAAAGCAATATGTCACAAATTCTGTGAAGTTTATGGTGACGTTTCCAAGTATCTAAAAGTATCAAGGTTTTTTCTTATACATTACAAACCCATGAAACATGAATGTAAGTGATTATTGAAATCAAAAGTATTTTCTACACATGTATACACGTATATGTATGAATGGTTCAGAGCCAGAGTGAATTCAAATGATTTTTTTTTTTAATTACTGATATACAAATTGAATTAAGTCGCTGTTTTTCTGACTCACTGAACTAACTTGGATTCTTCTATACTTCGCAGTCTTTTGAAACTGTTTACTTATTTCAGTAAGTGTAGAACTGTACAGTGATTTCACTTGGGCAGTTGTGGATCTTTCTGCCCTTCTGAAGTGACTCTTAAAATATTCATTAAGTATGCAAGATAAGTATAACGTATTTCTATCAGGTGTCCTTCGTGAATAAGTTGGTGGACTTGTTGCCTTCGTAATCAAGAAGTCCTGGGTTCAAGTCTAGGTGTAGGAAAATTTCTTTCATGTGCAAAGAGTAGTGGTCCGGATCCCACTTTAAGCTGTACGTATCGTCCTTTATAACCTCGTTGTTGCATAAAAATGTTATAGCCACACAAACTTATTTCTATCCATATGCAACCTAAATAAATAAAGCAAATCTATTTAAATCAAAAAGCCAGGTTTAAACCAGAAAAAAAAAAAATCTTTTTAAACAAATCTTGGTTTTTTCTATCCCTGTACTTAAATTATAAGTAAAATACTGTACTTAAATTATAAGTAAAATACGACGAAAATACTTAAAATTATCATGAACATTTATTCTCATATCTCACCATCAAAACTTGATTTCGGCAATCTCCACAAGCCAGGAAAACGTCGAGTCATGGGGCAAGGCGTGGATGAATAGCGTAAGGAGCTGTTTTATGATGGGAGGGAAACTGTTTTATGATACTGATTTATAAATCAATGAGCAGAAAGTACTTCGTAACCTAGAACTAATCGTTTTAATCACAGTTTGGTGCGAACTTATCTATCTGTTGTAACGAGACCTTTTGACCCTCGTGATCACACTGCATGGGGAACTGGGATGTAAGCGGTCTGGGACCCTTTTGTTAGGTATCATTTCGGCATTTGCGTGATGTGAACGAGGAAAACCTTATTCCGGATGATTGGTCTGAAAAAGCTTTTACACTTTTTCGTTCGATGCTCCCATCGGGAATCGAACACTAGACCGCTAGCATGAAAGACGAGTGTGTTAGTGACTACGCTAAAAAGGGCCACGATGTAAAGTTTGTGTATGTGACCATAAATACGAGGTATGCCGGAAAGGTGACTTATAGTAGGTCTACTTGTACAAGATTTCTATATGTGAGTTCAGGATGAGAAGTTAGTAATGTGTATGTGCGTCCTGTAATATGTGTATAGTTAATATGGTGGTACAACTTACAAAACTGAATTCCTTGTAGACTAATCAGAAATAAACATCTTTCTGAAATGAATGCTGTTATATTATGTAGATATGATTAAGACAGAGTTTTAGCGATTTCGGAAAATTTGACTGTAATTATATTTCAAAATAGTTAAATCGCCAAAACATCAAAATTAAGTACTTGCTTTATTAACTAGAAATTTATAATCTTACGAAGCTTACACCGAAACCTTTCCAAGTATAAAACGCGCCTAGAAAATGCGAAAATTCCGTAAGATTCAGTAGGAGTGACGCCAGCTATGATTTCTTGGAGGAAGGGATGGAGAGGAAACCGAAGAAGTAGATATGTTTTTGGGGAGCAGCTAACTGTTTGTATAGGAGGAAGCTCAAGATTCAAAAATTCGTTCCTCTGATGATGCTAGCACAAAGATATGGATGAAATATATAAAGAATGAAAATGAAGCAATACGTAACAGAAAACGTGAATACTTGATTTATTGTGTGGTTAGATTAACCCACAGTCCTCTGTATACTTCCCATCCATCTACAGTATTATGACAAGATTTTTTTCAATAACCGCGACCTACTGATGAAGACATCGCGAGCCTATAGAAACAGTTTAGGACAATTTTAACAAGACGCAGCTATTGGTAAATTTTGTAATAATTATTTACTTTATATGGAAAATACTGCCAGCGTTCAAAATTATAAATATTAAAGGAACTATACAGAATAAATATAAGAAATTAAAACATTAAAATCTTCACTTACAGATATAACTGACAGAGGCACAATATTGTTAATTGTATCTTTAGATTAAGAATAATGTGCAACACGTTCTCTCTATTACATTAAAACTTTCATTCATTTATTGAGGGAAAAAAAAAATGATGTTGGTATTTAAAATCATAAGTATATTATTACTTAAAAAATAGTATATATATGCATTATAACAACTTATAAGCACACACCCTCAATGCCTTTTCTTTAATATACGATCCAACTTATCGAACTGAAGTCTCTTACCTGTTTGGAAGGTCCACAACACGTTGAAAGCGCGCATGTCTTCTCCGTTGTCTTCGGGCAGTCCAAGACACAATCTTCGCTCTCCTGCGGCTCGGTAACTGTGTCCTCAGGATACTGGGAAGGGGAGATACACTAATCGACATCATAATCAAGCACTAACTTTTCACAAAACACATCAATAAAAAATAATTCAATATTTGCACTAAGTCATTATTAAAAGGATTCAGCAATTATTTTAATACACGGACACACACACACATAAGTATATATTTATCTAGAAATAAAGAGCGCCATATTCTATCAAATTAAATGTACATCAAGAGACACAGGGTGCCCATTATAATTTTATAACAAAAATAAATACATCTTACAACCTTTAACTTTCCGTACGTTTTCAAGATTACGGATATAGGCCGTTAGTAAATAATTATTATAAAGATGTAGTGTAATGTCTCATAACAATTAATTCTTTCAAGTTTTTGCCCTTCCGTGTCCACGTGGTTAATGCGCACCGTCCAAGGTTTAATCTCCGGTGAGACCTAGATAAAAAAAATTCGATCCGAGCAGAGGTTCAGATTCCACTTTAACAGGTAAGTCCTGTCTCATAAGCCTCAGTGTCCCAAGTCCAATCATCACTCTTTATGATTATTTAAATGTCTGTTCTGTTAACTTGTGAAGTCTAACACGAAACTGAACAGTGATTCAGCAACTTACAATTATGTAGAATTATTTCTGCAAGTCTTATATGGCAAGGCTCACGCTCTACGACGAGCCAAATGCCCCTGCGACCAATAGTATGGTGGTAGTACATAGGCTACCCCTGCGATTGTATCTGAGTTCTAGATTGATCTTCGCTATCTTACACGAAGTGGCTCTCCATTTACCTTACGATGCTAAATTTACATAAATAATTCGAACGAGCGCGCTAACATTTGGTTGATTTTGAGTTTAATGTCCCGTTCAGCAGCGAGGCTATATGACACGTGGACCTGCTGATTAACGTGGAATCAAAAAACGCATGAGCTCCCGCCGGAAATCGAACCCGGGTCTCCCACGCCAAGCGCTAACATTTGGATAAAGATAAGTATCTATACCTGTCACAAACATTTTCGTGCTCCTCTCCTTTTCTTCTTCCTATTATTATTTAGTGTCACTTTTCAGCACCAAGACTGTACGACACGTGAATCTACAGCTTAACATGCGACGCGAACCACATGAGCTCCTACTGGGAATCGAATCCGCGTCTCCCGCACCAAGGACTATTATGCTAACCATATAGCAACCAAGGAGCTCACGTTTTATTCTATACCTATTAAGGGCGTTTATTATTTGTTTATTCTGTTTCTATATATTTTAATATCATGCAAACAACATCACGGAAAACATACACAGCTCAATTTGAGGTTGGTTTAAAGAGACAAATTTTGTCGATAAGATGTCATTACAGTCTTCGTACCCTTTTTTTTCTTTCTTTCTTTTTTCTTTTACGAAAATCCACGAATTTTCTTCTTACAAATTTCAACCTACATACTTCAAATTTTTAGAGAAGGGACTTCATAACCTATCGAAGGCAAAAATTTGCGCAGATTTTTTATTTAGAACTTTCTTCATTGTTGAAACAGTTCCATTGGTAAAGGTCTGGTTATCCATTTCATCAATCAAACTATTTCAAGAATGAAGAAAATTCTAAATAAAAAATCAACACAGATTCTTGCCTTCGATACGTTATGAAGTTCCTTCTCTAAAAATTTGAAGTCTGTAGGTTGAAATTTGTAAGAGAAATCGTGAATTTTCGTGTAAGGTAAAAAATAGGAAAAAAAAAGTACGAAGACTGTAGTGACATCTTATCGGCAAAACTTGTCCGTTTACACCACCTTAAAGAGCAAGGAAGTCGGGTAGCAAATTAATATGGGAAACACGAACGTAATGTTCAACAACTTAGCAAGGAAGTCAATGACAAAAATAAAAAATATGGAATTAAGTGAATATCTACTTATTTACTTCAGACAAAAATTCCTCTGGATGTAAGCATTAAGCTAGACTAAAGAGCATTCAAAAGAAACATTAGAATGTAAAAATCCAATGTTCTGAAGTGGAAACTGTTATACAGAGTGGCGCGGAGACGATTGATATATTGGATATGTCTACAGATGATGAAAGAAAAGAAAACTGAATGTCATTGAAGTATGACATTTTATTACCAACAACTTACAAGTTTTTCTTGAAAATTGCATCAGATAGATGGTCTCCGTGGGTATCAATGCACCGTTATACGAGTGTCGTGGACTACGCTCAAATTCTTCCCTCATACTCTGCAAGCTATTGGGCATACACACTGACTGTGGAGTACCATGTTTGACATTCAATACATTGCAAATTATGCCAAATATCTTACTCCAAACTAAAATGGTATTCCGAAACGGAAAGTTTCGGCTAACAATGCAGTGTTATCTGAAAAACCGCAGTACTTTTGTAACTTCGTTTCGTGATATTTTCCATAAGTAGGAGCATTGCTTTGTATATACTTAAACACAAACAAACTATTCGCTGAGCAAAACAATATATTCACATAAAAAACTACATAAGTGTTAGTTGGCAAAACTGTAACACGTATGTATTTTTTTATGTGAATATATTGTTTTGCTCAGCAAATAGTTTGTTTGTTTCATTTCGTAATAACTACAAACACAGAAAACAAGATTTCACAGCTTCAACTGTCAATTGTAACTGTGATGGCGTTCTTATGAAATGGCGTCCTATTCTGTTCCGATTTCTCACCCGCAATTCACTCAAAACTTTCGCCTCTGCGGAATATTCAACTTTCAAATGTACGAGTCGGCTCCGCGCCATTCTCCTGTTGTGACATATCTTCCGTCACATGGATATACCAACGAAAATCAGACATATATTATCCACAGACCACGCTTCGAAGCATGAAGAAATATGAGGTATGAATAATTCGCATAGGTAAGAAAAAAATTACATTAATTAGGAAGATGATGTGAGTCACATATATTATCATGAAAGTAAAATCACTGAAGCCACAGAGCCGGATATGGTGCAAGAAGAAATAATGTTGGAAAGAGAAATCATTGACTCAATACCAAAAGGCACGAGTCAGAGACAGAAAGGAACTTTCAAGCTTTCCAGGTTAATAGAAATCATTCATAACAATGTCATAACCATAATGCAAAGATATACTCACAACAAACGGCATGCTATAAGCGAGATACTGTTACATGTGGTTAACATTATATATATATATACACGCGCGGATCCAAGAGGGCTATAGCCCCGTTGACACTCAGGTATACACTGGATAAAATGGGCTTCAATCCTGCTTTACACTGGATAAAGCTGCAAACTATGGTTTAGCCCTCCCTTGATCATATCCTGGATCCACCACTATATCTATATATATATATATATATATATATATGTGTGTGTGTGTGTGTGTGCAAGAACAGGCTTTCCAATGCTAATGAAAATAAATATAGGAAATCACAACGAAAAAATATAGGAGGTTTCGTGAAGCTGTGAAAAAGGAACATTTCAATTATCCAACAGGAGAAATAAATAAATAAATAATAAGAAAATACTTGGAAATTACACCAATTGTTACATGAACATACTTTAAATATAACAAAATTGGTGATTATTTCGTTGCAAAATTTTATCCGAATTTCTTAGTGTCTTCGTACGTAGCTTACCAGTACTAAGCAACGACCATAAGGAAAGTGCAAAAAGGATCTCTATCAGAAAATCAGTGTTTGTAAGTATGTCTTCAAGATGTGAATAATTTCATCACTGCACCTGGCGCTTTTAAGGTAAGATTTGACTATATGTAACATATTCTACAATTATTTGCCTACATTTAGTGCAAAAGTTATTGATACACCTAAATAAAGTATTTATGTCAAAATCACTACTTCATATACCTTAATGAATATGACGAAACTAGTTTATTTTTGTTCCATTTTGTAGGCGTATGAATACTTTTAGCGCTAACTGTATATTCAGGGTGTCTATCGGCCAGGAAAGTCATGAAGAAGTCACGAAATCAGAAAACGGTCATGAAGTTCAAGAAAAAGTCACAAAATTTAGCTTTTGGGTCACGAGTTTTTTTATCTGTACAAATATAAGTATAGACCGGAAAATTTTGCTCTAAAAAACGTCAAAATTCACAAAAAGTCTATGGTCGGCTTTAGACGATGTTATTTTCACAAGTGGAAGTAGCAATGTCACAAAAATACAGGAGGTTTCGTTAAAATGTAGGAAATATAGGAGTGTATAGGAAGAGACGCAAATATATAGGAAAAATAGTAAATATAGGAGCATTGGAAAGCCTGAAGTAAGCAAGCAAGCACGCACGCACGCATTCATTAACTACGTACCCTGTAAACAACTATCCCACCAGACACTAACTCAACAACCAGCTTATTTACGAGTTTGTTCAGAAATGCGCATAAATCATGCATTCAGCAGTTAACACAAATTTAATGAGAAGTATCTACCCAATTGCAGAAATTAAAGCCATGGTTATTACACTGATACATTACACACTTAAAACGTACAAATTATAACTCCCATTACATATTAGACATGTCACACAAGGAATACATTTTTATTAGACACAGATACTAATCTCGATTCTGTATTCCTATTATGTTAGAAGGCGAATTTCTTTTTAAACCCAACTCTATTATTTTGGTTACTTTTCTGTAATCTTCAACTTACAGCTCAGAGATAAAATTTTTATTATAGGAAACACATCTTACAAATTCGTTGAAAGATCACTCACTAAATCACTAGATTTTGATCGGTAGACAAAAATTTCACACACAAATGTTGTTTGTACAAACAAATTATTCAACCGTACTTGAATCAACTTCAAATACAGCAATGAAAAATCGAGTTTAGTATCTGTCTATGAAAAAAGTACAAAAGTTAAGTATGTCAAGATCTGATGTAAAGTTGTCAAAGCACTTAAACTGCAATGCGCTACAAACACAATAAAACTCTATTTCAACAAATAAATACGAGTTTAAAACCAGCATTACCTAAAATTCACACTTTAATATAGCATGTTAAACTAAAGCAAGTATATGAGCGGCAATCATCCCCTACCTTCCATTTACATTTCAGTAAAATAGCACCCCGTTATAACTGGAACATTAGCTACGCGAACAATATACAATAGATTTATTATACGTGTTACTGAGAGCAGTATTTTGCGTTCTTCCTTCTGAATCTTTCACACAGAACTTGCCTGAACTATTTAATAATGAACAGGGTCCACTCCTTTTTCTTCCACTTTAGGTCAAACATCTAAAAACAAAGATATACGTATTTAATTATTTTAAGTGAAATGTCCAAATATCAAAGGGATTCGGATTCCGAGGTATGTTTATTTTAATAATTGTCACCCTTATTTCTTTCCCTTCCTCACTGAATTTCCAAAAATTCTTCCTCAGTGGTATCTTACGTATGTATTACCAAATCCTATGCACTTGGCCAAATTTCAAGTTTCTAGCTTAAACAGTTTGGCCTAGGCGCTGACTAACCAGTCAGGATTTCTCCTTTTATACATTAGAGTACGCAGTTTGGCCTAGGAGTTAACCAGCCAGTCAGGATTTCTCCTTTTATACACTTGAGTACGCAGTTTGGTCTAGGCACTGACCAGCCAGTCAGGATTTCTCCTTTCATATACTAGAGTACGCAGTTTGGCCTAGGAGTTAACTAGCCAGTCAGGATTTCTCCTTTTATACATTTGAGTACGCAGTTTGGCCCAGGAGTTAATCAGCCAGTCAGGATTTCTTCTCTAATACATTCGAGTACGCAGTTTTGCCTAGATGTTGACCAGTTACTCAGGATTTCTCCTTTTACACACTAGAGCATTCAGTTTGGCCTAGGGCTTATCAGTGAGTCAGGACTTTTCATTTTATATACAGAGATTATCTTGTAGCCGAAACAAAGCGCAAGGCCTTTGGTAAGCATGATTGAATTCAATTCTTGGTGGAGGCAAAGATCTCTCGGTGTTGATCTAGCATCATGAGTGAATTGGAGGGTTATCTTGAATGAAGAGGTAAGAATCCGGTTTAGAAAGCCAGAAATAATTACGCGGAGGGTGGCCACGCCATTATCTAGCCAAGCTTGTGTCACCTATTAGGTCGTATTACTTCAAGTATTATAGTTCCACAGAAGTGAGTTTATCTGACAACAATATTTTTATTGTAATCGGAACTAAAGAGTGTGTGTGTCAGAGAGAGGATGGGGACAGAAGAATTTAGTGCTATTTGTTACTTTGAGACTACAGATATTGTATACGAACTTCATATTTTTGAAACAAATAGCAATGTCACGTGTACGCCATCTGAAGAAGTTTGCTTCGTATGGCGTTATTTTTTTTCCCAATTAGTTTTGAAACCGGAAATGGTAATAATTTCTACCCCTATTGGTTTTATAGATATATTAGAGTGAAGACGGAATATACTGTTGGTACACTTAATTGATTGCAGAAAACTGTGGGTCTACAGAACACTACCATGGAATGTTAATTTACCAGTCAGAAAAACAGAAGAATGCTAGTAACACTATTTTTAAATCTGACAATACTGTACATTACACAGTCTCAAATACTGTTTCCCTACCCCTGGGTCATAGTTTTCAATAGGAAATTGCCGCCCATTTATGCATGATACCGTTTTTCAATACTTACTTCTATAAATTCCGGTTGAATCGTAGTAGAGTGAATGCCTTCATTGTGGAAGAACTCTTTCACTTTTTCCGCTATCTTCATGTATTCAGAAAGATTTCTGCACCTGTAAAACATTAAAACAATCAGTACAGATCAAGATATAATATGTATTAAAATTATTAAAATTGTGTAGGCGCTTGAGAGGATGATTCAAATTAACACTAAATTGGTTACTTACCAATAAATCCTTCCGTGGGAAAACTAAATATTCTCCAACCGTATCGGAACAATAAGCTAGTTCCGTCTTTAGTGGTTGAGATGTATATTTTAGATCTGGCAATAATGACGTAATATAGACATCCGCTTCCTTCAACTCAGCTAATTCTTTCGCATTATGCTCTGCTCGTGGTTTTTCACTATTCATCTCTCACGTTATATTTATTTGGTGGTACGTACTCCTTTGTCCATACCATATTTCTCTCATACATTTTTATCCTTGTTACCTCACAGCTGAAGATGAACCAGCTTGTTCCGATAAGTCTGAAGAATATTTTGTTTTCCCACGGGAGGATTTATTGGTAACAATTTTTTTATTACTTATAATTCGGGCTCGGAAGTTGAAGACCTAAAAATTGCCCAAAAAGGACCTATAAAAAGACCTAAAAATTTCTATAAAAAGGACCTAAAAACTGGGAAGAAAGGACGTAAAAATAAGACTCAATTTAATTAAAATTACACATTTAATGGATATAATGCTCCAGAAATACAAGTTTCTGGTAGGTTAACGGTCTGTCCTCCTTCCACAAACTGAAGTCCAAACTAAAATAAGAAAACTTCCCCACCCCCTGCCTCCTTTGCTGGAGGACATTGTTACGCCTCCTTATCTGACCTGTGATTGTTGCAGATCTGGTCTTATCAGTCCAGTCGTTGAAGAAAGTCTTATCTTTTGAATTTTCTTTACAAAAGAAAAGATGTTTAAGAGGTGGTGGTGATTCGACAATAAATTTACTGGTCATTAACTCGAAAGATGAAAGGGCAAAAAAAGACGTTAAGACCTACTAAAAGCTTTAAAAAAGACCAATAAACACAAAAACGCCGAAAAAGACAAAAAAAGGACAAATAAAATCCATCATTTTCTGGCCTACATTGATCCAAAATGAACATGTATTATATTCAGCCTTGTCTTCGGACACTCGTAAAAAAAGAGGATTTTTCCTTAACTTCCGGGCCCTACTTATAATATGTGTTCTCTTAATAAAAATTTCTATAAAACTAAAATACAGTTTACATTGAAGATTAGTCACTATCGGTAGCTGTAATGAGCTGACAGGAAACAATTAATATTGGAGTTCCCTCAGAAAGCGTCGTGACATTAACTTATGTTACAAAGTAGTTCGATAGTTTATTCTATCTTCTGCAGTGGTTAAATCGAAACCTCAACTGTTAATCCACCTTATTTTTGATGGCACTACAGGGTGTCTACTGTGTTTCATTTTCAAAATTCCAGTATATTCTGTATAATTATCAGCAAAATTTTAGTACCTAATATAATGATTTTTTAAACATTTGTGAACTTTTACTAATAATCACATACTTAATGATTTCAGGTTTATAATGATCAAAGTAGGTACTTATTTATTAAAATTAAAACAAGTAATAACAGTTTCAATAACGTAACGTTATCTTCATCAGACGTTAATTCGTGATATGTTCATAATATTAAATTATTATTGATATACAATTTTAATTTTAAATATCTTTCACTTACATTTAAAACTAAGTTGTACAAACATGTACATAACAAATCACTGTAATACCAAAAATCACTCAACTGTTCCTCCGACTGATTACGACTAACCATACACAACCAAAATCCATTCACATACTACGAAGAAATGCACGAAAATGTTACACTACAGCATGCGCCACGCTACGCACAACCTTGAAACTCCATTTGCGTTTGATCAAATTTCCTGTAACAGTGTTCAAACTATGTTCTTGTTTGTATTGCAATAGATGAGTCTTCCAGTGCTAAATTTCCATATAAACCTATTTACAAATTAAGACAAAAGTCCATTTTCATTTCTTAGAAAAACAAATCGATGTCCGTCATCATGGTTTTACAACCATGGATTTTATAATTGTTTTACCATCAAATGAACATTGTGTTTTTAACAAATTTAGTTAGCCTTGATTTTTTAAAAAAACAATCTTTTTTTTAACATTTTTAAAGCGTCTCCCAACTCCCCTCACAGCCCTCCACACCACCTAATGCTTTAAATGTCTAATTACAAAATGTACAAAACTCATTTCATTTCATTTCGGCCTCCAATTGGACACCACCTTCATAGGCACGACCGTTTAGATCCAGTTGCCTTCTTCCTAATTATGTAATAAGTACACAACTCTTGCTTTGGAAAAAATTACAATCTCAATGGATACCAACTTGTTGCTAAGACTATTAAAACAATTACAAAAAAAAAAAAAAAAAAAAAAGTATTATTGACCAGTTTCATGATTTTTTCAGTACGTGGATCAAAATTCCAGTATTTCCAGTATCAAAATTAAATTCCAGTATGATTCAAGTATTTCCAGTATCAATAGACACCCTGCACTAACTTTACCATCTTGATACTTAACCAGTATCGTTCAAATGAATCTGGTTACCACTTTATTATTACGAAGGTAAATACAAATAGTTCTATATGAGAAACTAGTATCAGAATGCACTTTTTGCATAAGACACTTATTTATCCTTGTTCTAATAAAGTAGTAACCAGATTAGGTATCTGAAGATACTGGTAAAAATTCACGATATTAGTGTCATGTCAGTTGAGGCTGAGATTTAGTCAATGATGATGATACGATTACTTATCGAAACTGATCGGTAACTTAATATGATGACACATGAAGAGTGAAAAAGTGACTGACTGGACCGGGACACGAACCCGGGACCTCAAGCATACCGTGCCGATGCGTTAACCACTACACCACCCAGTCCGCCTCCCGAAACAGCCACTCATTCTTTCACTTACGAGGTCGCTGTTCATCTCGGACCACTTGGGCTGTACCACAGTCCCCTGCTGGAACTGGACAATCTTGTATCCATATCCCGAGCACCTTACAACGGTTGTGATTTCATATATACTACTGAAAGAAGGAAACAACCGTTAAAAAAAAAAATCCCTTATAGATACGAATTCTGTAACATATAAGGAGTGAAAAAGTGACTGACTGGACGTGGACTCGAACCCGGGACCTCCATCACACTGTGCCGATTCGCGTACCCCTACGCCACCCAGTCCACTTCTCGAGACAACCAGATCATGTGTGGTAGATGAGAGCATCGATCTCGAGAGTGAGTGGCTGTTCTGGGAAGCGGACTGGATGGCGTAGTGGTTAACGCATCGGCACTGTATGATGGAGGTCCCGGGTTCGAGTTGCGGTCCATTCAGTCACTTTTTCACTCTTTGTGTGTTATACAATTCGCACATACGGAGGATATGGTGTTTAAAAAATCAGTTGTTTCCTTCTGTTATTAGTAAATATTATGAGACACACTAACCCGGCGGCACTGGCGTCAAGTCTCACAGACCCGGCCATCTGTTTTTGCAGCCTGTTACTTGTAGCTGGCCGTTGGTTCTGATTGGGTTAAAACTGAAAATTTTATTTTTCAATGGACACTTCTGAACATGATTTATTACCTTGTGATAACATATTGAAAGTTTTGAACTTTTTACTAAACAATCGTAATTCTACCATATTTTTCGTAAATCTTTAATTTTTCCAAGATACACTAAAATGTAATATATGTATTGAAATTCGCAATATACCTGTTTAATTTGCGTAATACAAAATAAAATTATCAACAAAAAAATTTAAACAAAATTATTAGGTAAAGATTTAAAATTTAACAAATAAGTCTGTAAAACTAGGCGCCAATGGTAAAGTCACGTGTCATATTATGCGTCAATTCATTTCATCATCGATTAAAATGAAAAATAACAGGAAAAAAACATGGCCCAGGAAGACTAATCGCCAGCTCACTCCCTATGAAAAATGTAGAAAGAACGCTCGATAATATCTAGAAAACGCTATTATAAGAATTAATAACTATTTTCAAGACTTTTCATATAGTGTAGAAATTTGGGTGTCCACCAGTTATGACGTCACAATGTGTGCACCCAAATTCCTGGTTTAAGAAAAGGTTATTAGTTTATTTAATAACATTTTCCAGATACTACTGGTTTGGTTTCTACATTTTTAATATTCCCTATTGTTTTTAAGTTATCATTAACATTCAAAAACGTACTTGTAATCTAGTGAGAAGCTTTGCAACTTGTTGGACCATTATACCTTTGCCTACTGTGAATTTCGATCACTATTCTAATCGAAGTCACCGAGTTTTAACTGTCATTTACATACACCGAATTTACCGTATAACCTGAAAAATCCAAGCGTTGTCCAAAATTTCCCAAGTGTACATTGAATCTGAGATATAATTTCAATGCGATGATCCCTGTGTTTTCTGATAAAACCATAAATGAATAAGTAAATTCAACATATGTAATGGATCATCACATCAAAAGGACCAGACTTAAGGAATCTTTACAGACAGAAAATTTTTGAAACAAATCACACTTATTACTTAGAATTATTAGTGAAAAGGATTCATAAGTTGTGTATTTAAAGCTTCTGTACTTATTACCAACTATTTACTGAGAAATATGTTTTTACTATTTAGTTTTCTCAGCATGTTGCCTGAAAGCGTAACTATACCAATAAAAGAAAATTTTTCACAACAATTGAAATTCCAATAATACATTACAATGGAAACATTAGTGAAATTTAAGCTATTGTATTTGCAATATTATATTTGTTACAAACTATCCATAATGGTAAGGTTTATGTATTTTGTTTTCAGGTAACCTTAACTATACCCGAAATTACTTTTCCATTATATAACGGAAGCTATCATATGTGATTAAACACCAAAGTGTGTTTGTGTAAATAAATATGCCGCTCACAAACGTGGGGGTCTATATGGAAATTTTTAGCATGAATGAATATTTAGACGCTGCTCCTGAATTTAATTTAATGGTTATAATCACGTGTCAGTTTAGTTTCATTTACTTACCGTATATGTGCAGAAGCGATTATCCTATCACCAGCTAGCTGCCACACATGGAATTCGTGAACAGCCAGCACACCGTCAACATTATCCAGAAGTCTCTTCTGGATGGCGTCCACTTGTATATGTGTTGGAACAGTCTGGAGTAAAATTAAAGCTGATTCTTGCACTGAAACAGAAAAATACGTTTATATTATTATTATATTATAAATAAATCTGTTTCTTGGAATAATATCGTAATATTTTTATCACACAAAGAAATAAAAGACAATATACTTCTCGTTTTTCATAAATAAGAAACAACTATTATTATACGCGTAATTTGTAACTTTTTCTTTTAAAATGTACACAAACTATTTATCTGTTGTGCTGTATGAATAAGAAAACTGAGCACTGTTGAGACAGCTCTTACAGAAAAAAAAAAGTTATACAACTAACTATTTGATAATGGGCGCAGTGATCCACAACAGTAAATAACATATTCCTACATGAGTATAGTACAGGAGTTGTGGTACAGTTCATGTGATTTGAGTGGTTGAGCACCACATTTAAGAGTAATAGAATGTACGACTGTTCAGGAAGCAGACTGGGAAGTATAATGGTCAGCAAATCCACACGGAAACCTGGAAACCTCGGTCTGGATGTCGTTCCAGTGCTTTTTTTCTCTCTCTTTATATTTAACTGAATTTTCACCTATAATAGGTGATATAAAATCGCTTATTTTCTTGATTTATCATGTAAAATAGAATTCTTATTAGTAAGTTTTGGAAATGACATCTTTGAGTTTTACGTCCCACGTTATGGCGGTTAGGCTAAAGGAGATGGTGATGACGAGAAATGAGTGAAAATGTGGAATGAAGAAAGTGGGAGGAAATTCACGTAACGGTGTTTGTCCACTACAAAGTTCACTTGGCGCGAGCTGGGATCGACCCAGCACTAGAGGGAAACGTTCTATGACTGTAGTAATATTTGGGAAGACGAAGATAATTAGGGCTGGCTGATAATAATTTTGTCTGGATGAACTTCGAAGAGGATAAGATGATTTAGTGGGCTTTTGTTTCTGACTTAGCGGGGTCTCCAGCAATGAAATATTGCCTATCGCGTATTCTTAACCGAAATTTTACAAAAATTTCAGGAGATATAACGTCTCTCTGCTTTAGACTGCTGTAATTTCCGAAGACAGATTTCTTTTTACTACTTTCATTTACGGAGAAAGGCCCACATCAGCTTACAATTTTCTTCATACTTCTAGGTGCTTTATATATGATACAAGCGATAATGATTAACTTTTCTTAGCAAAATCGTCCATGTTGTACTTGACATCGTACTTACCTGCAATTGCATTAAATCACGAAAAATAGTGAATGTGAAAACATCTGTCACTTGGCACACACCAATTCAAGAGAGACTTGCTGTACTTATCACATTTACTGTTAAATTTCGTTTTCTGGTATTGTATCAGCAACTGTTCTTGTATAATACTTATCTGGAAGAATAGTATCATTTTCTTGAACCATCCGATATTACCGTGTTTACTCGCGTAATAGTCGCACCTTAAGTTTGACGTAAAAACATCTGCCAAAAAATTTCCCCGCATAAAAGTAGCAGCCTACGGGACTTTTGTCTTTGTGGACAAGACTTTCTTCGAAAGTGCTTATCTTGTGCGATTTCGGGCAAACGAACTTTTCGTGTTTACTTTCACGTAACATCGTGACCCACTTGTCAACAGAGATCAGGCAACCTACTTAAACCCTCCATTATGTGCGCCACCCTCCAAGTATGGCACCTGTTTACAATCACGTCGTCTGTTCTGACATTCCCTCGTACTGCTTCGAGGGTTTCAAACATCTAGTTGTGATTCCAAAAATCACTTCCTGGCTGGTAGACAGTCTCTGACACTTCTTGTGCGTATGTGTTTCCTCTTAGTGATGTTACGTAGTTGTTACTTATGTGTTCCCCGATTATGTAAATATATCGTTCTTTCGTGCCAATGCCAAGACGACTTTTTTCTCTCCAACGAATCGCTAAGTTACGAGTTTAATTTTTACACGTTTTAATATTTTACCGTATGTAGGCTATATTAAAATTTTTATATTGACATAATGCTGTATGTATCAAAATTCGAAATTGTTTTGATCGTAGCGATAATTGAATGGCAGCTTTCCTCGCGTAATAGTCGCAGTTGGATTTTCGCATTAAAAAATTGGTAGAGAAAGAGCGACTATTAAGTGAGTGAACACGGTATATACTTGTATAACTGGACTCATGTAATACTACGAGTTGATTAGACAATGAAAAAAAAAAAGTATATGGAAAAATTTCACAAGCCGTGTCCCTTACATTATTACTTAGTTCGTCTACGTGTTAATTCAAGAACAAACAAAGAGAAACAGAAAAAAAATACAAACATAAAATATTACAGAAACTTGCACTTACAAAGTGGCCACACAGATCGCAAAATTAACATAACCATGAGGACACTCAATGCTGGGTCAATGTAGTATTTGTACTGCCAATTAGTGAGCCAAACAATAGTTGCTGATATGATTACAATAACTGAACCAAAAGCATCGGCGAGAACATGAAGAAATACGCCGCGCATGTTCATCTGCGACGACGAACCGTCCTTGTCCAGCTTGCTGTCCATGGGACTTGTCGGAGGAGTAAACGTCTCGTCATTTTCATTATCATCTGTCGCTACTAAGTGAGACAACCTTGTCCGGCTCCTTGAGATTCCGCCATGGGAATGACCGTGCGATGAGCTTCCGTGCTCTGTAAAAAAGTAAGAAATATTATAGATATTTAAAACAAAGGAATTTAATATATAGTACTAATATTGTTTTCTTTGGTACATAGAAATAAAGCACTAATAAAATGTACCTTTAAAGGTTTTGCTTGTTTAAAAATTAGATTCACAGCAAAGAAACCAATAATACAAAACAGAATGTGCCAAGCTTTTGTGTAGACCAGTGATGGCCAAATGGTTTGTTGTCTATTTAAACTACATGCACAATAAACACAGAGTAGCTGGCCAGCAAAATTTACTTGAACTGAGACTTTTAACTGTAAAAATATTTAACCTTTTAGTTACCATGCCCATTCTGCAAGGTACGTCCACTGATATTTTTTAAAATGCAGATTTCAGAGTACTTTTCAAATGCTCATAGTTCAGGCCCTTCCCCATGACATACCAATGCAGGATACGTAGAATGGAACAAAGATTCAGAAAATATATGATTTACGCACATTTAGCGAACTATCCCCTCAGGAGATCAAGGAAAATGGAAAATGATCCTTAATCCATCTGTTATTTCGTTTGCAGCTTAACGCCTATTGTCAGCTTCGAGGCTATTTAAGACGTGAACGTAGGACACGGAATCCAAAATACAAGTATTCCTAACGAAAATAAAGTCTACATTTTTTGCACGAAAGGTGGGGACACTTGTCTAGAAAAAGAATAACATACAGAATGAAACATGTTCGTTTATGCATTTTGAAACATTATATACCGAGTGTTCTAAAAATGGTGCCTACGGATCACATAATGCTAGTCTAGAAGTCAAAATAAAGCAGAGGTCCTCGTCTGGAGAGGCAAATTGCACTATGTGGCAACGTCGCAGATAAAAAGCCATACAGTACATCCAGTAGATCTACCAATCCATCAAATAGTTACATCGATTCTTTATAGATAGCATTTCAAGTTGATAGGCGTTGACATTATCACCACTTATTAGTGTAACAATCTTGGTATTGTGCTGCCAAAATGTCTTGAGCCGTGGCGAAAATGTGAACTAAAGCTCTCACCCTCACACACCCACGCGTTGAGCTAATAAGGGTTCAGCTGTTGCTAAGCGAGAGAAAGCGAGTGGAATTCCTTCAGCCGATAGCAGCGCTTGCAACGGAAGACTAGGGATCAAGTCAATGTGGCATTAGAATAATTGCTTGATAGATTCGTAGAGCAATACTAATGGTTCACGTTAATCTGCGACGTTGCCACATGGTGAAATTTTGATTCTCTATAGCGGTTGAAGGCAGCCCTGGAGGATATACCCTTATTTTGGCCTGAAGAATGGCGCTCTGTTGTCCGTGGACGCCGTTTTTAGAACACCTGATAACCCTCGAGACAACGCAACTCCAAATATTTTATTTTTTTCGTTGTCTTTACACTTGTCTATTTACATATATACAATATAAACTGTGCTTTGGATGCATTTGCTCATGTCTCGCAAATGGCTACTTCGGTTTGGAATACATTGCACAAGACGATTACGAATACTTTGCACAATGTCGTCAAAGACAACCGGGGTTATATTCCTAATCTTCTACCTGAATCGTACCTACAGCTTTTCCATACTTTCCGTACATACGACTGTAAACATTTTGTCCTTCGAATACTACCAAAGGAACACGTCTGAGAAACTGTGGGCCACAAGAATGTCACTGAAATAATGTGACCTGGAAAGAATTGCCGCAATGCCCTTATGCTGAGACATGTGTGTCCCATCTTGTGGTACCAACTATCTCGTAATTGTCATTGATTTCACAGATCTGGAATGGGAAACTTGCACACCGTGTAACAATGTCTTTCTGGTCACTGGCGTTGCTTTGCAGTTTGGCATTTCAAAACAGTACTGACCGATTTCTCCTATCATGCCGATATCGCACCAAACTAGAACCTCTTGCGCGTTTAGCAGTCACAAAGCTGACTACACAAGTCTTTCGTCAACGTCCGCCCATGTACTCTAGCCAATTAACTATTTACCAGGCATAGTGATTCACGAGTGTACTATATGCACACAAAGCTCAGAAGTAAAGTATGCGTGGTCAGGGTTTCTATTGATCTGGAGAAATCTTATTTCCCTGACTTCTCTCTGACCTTCCCTGAACTTTGAAAGGAAATTCCTTGACTTTCATAACAAGTATCGGATGACGTTGACATATAAATAAATAAGGAATAAATAACGGTGAATATTTATATATGAGAACATTTATGCTATAGAGATAAACCTGAAACAAAAAGAAAGCATTGCATTTACGAGATAAAATAAACAGCAATACAAACAAAATAGCATGTAGAAGAAAAAACAGCAATAAAAACCAAATAGGTATTATAATGGTTGGCTAAGATGAAATTAGTGTACTACTAATGTTAGAAAAAATATATTTTACAAATTTCCTCGACTTTCCTGACCAGTAGAAACCCTGGTGGTACGCATAGCGAAGAAAAATAAAATAAAATAAAATTAACACACACACACACAAAAAAAAAAAAAAAAAAAAAATGGAGTTGCATTATCTCTTGGGCCGAGTATACTATTTTCAAAATTGGCAATTGAAAATGTTCTATCCTGTATACTGGTACTGAAACAGTGATCTGCAACACATCTCCCGTAAGTTTCAAAATTTTCAATCCAATGATACTTAAACTTGCAGCTGCATTAACTTCAGTGATTTTCAACGTATATATTTTGTAGTTTTAACCGCATAACCAATCCACAGTTAGTATTAAATATCATACTAATAAATATCATATCTACAACCGTAAATAATAAAAATTAATATAGAGGTAATTATAAATGCAGAAATACATACCATGAAATAAGAACAACCCAACAATATTTACAAAAAGGCCTAATGATCCAACAACTACAAGTAACTTTGGTTTCTCAATATGCTCCACTTCTATGAACCTGAAACGAACAAACAGATTGCAAGAATATACCAAGAGAGAATTGTACATAACTTCAGTTATTATTACTACTTAAACGAAAGAAAATATTGAAGCTTAACCCATCTCAAGTTCATAATGCGAATACAATGTGGATGAAACTTTTTTAGTAATTACTCCAATATTTTTCACCGTAATATATATTTCAATTTTATATTTGGTTACAAATCGCGAGAAGAAAAAAACATGTAGAACCATAGGCAACATTAAAAGCATTGAGGGTAATTGAGAAACATTCTAAATGAATGCCCTTCTAAAGTAAATGTGGTCCGAGAAATGCAATGTCTCATAAAATATTGTTTTTCAAGATACTAAAAGTGGATCTTATCGAAAAGGCAGAATGTAGCTAATAATTTTGTAGCGGTTCACTTATTCTTAATCTACGCCAACTACCCGCCGTGCTCGTGAAAAGAACTTTAAAAAGCCTATGGCCTCTTCACGACAGTTATTTAATAATATGCCAAGGAAACTGTGCAGATTTGCATAAAGAACACGTCCTACTTCGTGTATAATATTTATATATTTTCAATTATTATTTTTGCTAATTTATTCATTAGTTTGTAATTTTATTTTCCAACTCCTCTCTCTTTTCTCCTATGTTATTTGTACATTTTTTTCTTCCTTTACTACTCCACCGTTCTCCTACATTCCTACTGACCATCTGTTCCATTAGTTTCATTTTACTTTAGTATAGTCTACTTTCAGCCTAAGAACATTAACATGTGAGCCTGTGTTCCGATATAGTACCTATCTGTATGTTTCAAAGCTACTTTATCTTCTTTAAGAGCCTGACATACTAAAAATAATACAAAATTTACCACTTTCCTTTTGCTTGTTTATTCATACGCGAAAGGAGATAATGAAATGCAACTTACCACAATCATAGATAATGCTATTCTACAACTAATAATATAAACCTAAAGAATTTTGAGCGTTACTATCCATAGAAATTACAAATGTTGCCAGATTAACAATTCCCCCAAAATCTAAGATAAGGCAGCGACTAGAAGAACGAACTCAACTGCATTTGATTACGTATCATCTTGTCTTGGTATCCTGTGAACTAATTTTTAAATAATAGTTGTATTTAGTTTGTAATAAACAAAATAGTTTTAACATACAGTTATTAAAATTAAATTATTATATTATTTAAAAAGTAGTTCGTAGGATATTAAAACAACATGATAACGCTATCAAATGCAGTTGAGTTCGTTCCTCTAGTTGTCGCTTTAACTTAGATTTTGGGGAAATGTTATTCTGGCAACTCTGTAATCTCTAAACACATTTAGTGTTTAATTTTCTTTTTTGAAAGAATTGTATAGGTAGTCATTTTTCTGATATATATATAAACACAGCGTATAAATAACCACTCACAATCCGGCACTTCTCAGATTCGGAGTTGGAATGTCAAGCTGTATTACATTATTTTTTAGTGATACTTTTTATACTCACCAACAATGAAAATAAAACAAACAAAATTAAAACAAATACATAATTTGTTTGTTTGTGTTACACTATGGTTACCATTATTCTTTCAAACAGTTCCAATATTAAAGATGTTTACTTAGAATTACTTAATACATGATTACAACAACTTAATGAATTAGTATCACTAATAATTTTTGCATTTTAAAATGATGGAACAACTTTAACTTCATAAGTGAAACAATAGAAGTGGACGCCATCTATAAACTTCTTAATGAGGTACAAAGAAGTGGTTAGTAACTATACATGTGTCTACTCAGTGGGTATCATTGCCTTTAATTATGGAAATAGAATGACCAACGTGATGTAGCCATTGTAATCAAGTACTGATAAGACAGACATGAACTATTAGAAGATGACAAGATGGTCTATATGGAGTACAAGTGCTTGGATAAGATATCCACAGTTTGGAGTTGAAGACTGATACAGTTACTCATCACTCAAGGTCGACAGTATACTTTACCACTTTTATAAGAAATCTTAAATACACACTATTTATTGTGATTATTGACCATACATGCCATATTATGGATCTTTCTGAAGTTTTATTTACCTTTCTATCGGAAATACAAGTCACATTGTCCGCTTTACCGTGGAATACAGATCACAAGTGAAGCATGGAATGTAATGGATTATCATTAATCTAACAAATACATGGAAAGCACGGTTTATATTGCTACAAATCCCAAGGTTGTGACGTGCTTGCGTTGCACAATTGTTCTCACGCTTCAAATGTATCTTAACGGACAGACAACATGTCTTACGTATGGACAACCGAAGAAAATGTGATACCATGCAATCAGAAGTGAATTATGTGCTGTATTGGATGATACTTTATCGCGTGTCAAGGTATAGTTTACATAATATGGACCGAGTTATTTTTTTTTAAAGCCTTAGTTTTCGTTCACGGTATTCATTAGCATATTTTCTCTGCAGTTAGGTTTATGATTCTAATATAGCTAAGATTTATAATTTTATTTTTCTTCGTTTCGATGTGTTCTGGTTACTGGTACTTTCGAAGTCATACTTACTAGTACTATTTAGAAAATGAAAATGAAATCTGAGTTTTACGTTCCATGCTTATGCCGGCAAGGTTAAAGGAGACAGTGATGATGAGCAATGAATGAAATGGTGGAATAAAGAAAGTGGGAGGAAACGGGAGAACCCCGAGGAAACCCACGCACACGGTGTTTGTCCACCACAAAGTTCACTTGGCGGGGACTGGGATCGAACCCGGAACCCCAAGAATCAGAGGTGAACGATCTACTGAGCCACCGCGGAACCTAGTACTATTTAGAATCGTTAAAATAGATTAATGTATTTGACACGAGTTTTAGGTAAATTAAGACATTAAAATACATCAAATGTAATAATTTTTGCAATGTAAACTGCTATTTTAAAAAATCTCATTTTGTTTGCCATTTCTGGTTTATTATTTCCTTACACCTGACGGATTTTATTGATCATCCACATTCTGTGGACTTTACTGATCACCTGAATCTTAAGTATAATGGTTAGAAATCGGAGCAGTGAAATACAGGGTGTTTCAAAACAACAACGACAACGTTTGGAAGCTGATTTCTGACACCAAGATAAGACAAAAAGTACAGACCAATTTGGGTGCATAAATGCTTCCTTTCGGAGTCCTAGGCTGCAGAAAACATGAAAAAAAAATGAACTTTAAAGGTTTATAGTTCCAAAATTATGGGACCTACCGCAGTCGGATCAAGACTTCACATGAGAACTAGTACGTACCCTATCCAAATATCCATGTTTCAGAATCCTAAAGTTCTCACGCAACAATTTTTATAGCGGGAGTTTGGCTACGGGCATATAATTTGAAGTACCGGTACTCACAAACTACCTCTATAGAAGTTGTTGCGGAAGTGCCGCAGAATTCTGAAACATGATATTTGGATAGGAGACATACTAGTTCCTAAATAAAGTCTTGATCCGAATATAGTAGGTCCCATAGTATTGGAGCTATGGACCTCTAAAGTTCATTTTTTCATGTTTTCTGCAGCCTATAACTCCGAAAGGAAGCATTTGTACACCCAGGTTGGCTTACACTTTCTGTCTTATGTTGGTGTCAGGAATCATGCCCAAACGTTGTCGGTGTTGTTTTGAAACACACTATATTAATATCTAATAGAGAAGTAACCGAAGCCGTTAGTTTGATATATAATAGTATGTAAAATTATACAAAAGTCGAAAGGCTTATTCATTCCGAGAGAGAGAGAGTTTACAATGTAGCATTAGTTCTTTGTACAACATATACTTACAAGCGCATTTTGCGGCTACTTATAGTACTGCTTGATTTTTAGCATAAGACAATAAACAAGATTAGAAATAGAGACACAAAAAAGGAACTCTTAAGTAAGGAATTAATTTAGTTTACTGTTTAAGAAATACTACTTTCGGCAAATGCCTTTTTTGAAGTTTATTTAGAACCTTCGCAACAAGTCGATTACCAATATTTTTTTTCTCAGACTTTTTAATTTATTGATTTTGTTTACTAACCTTAGGTTGAATATAAAATTGATTTTATCGAATTTTCAGTACACAAATACATATATGTGGGAACTACTTCCTTTCGAAAGCATATAAGTTTGGAAACCGGTCAATGACTTATCGCGTGTTTCTGATGACTAATTTTAGAAAGAATACAGAAGTTTATCAGCAGTTTATAATTCTTAAGACAATTCTGAAGGTGTACAAATAAATCAATCCAATCCAATCCAACTGAAACTGGATATAATCTTTTCTTTCGTAAAAACATCAAAATGAAGAAAGGACTATTCAAGGTTGGAGAGTTGTAAAGTTTTTTTTTTTTTTGTTTGTTTGTTTTGTTTATATCTTTGACGCATACAAGGGAATCCAAACATATAAGGAAGTAGAAATATCACAATTTTATACACAACCCAGTCTGATTTTCTATATCTTGTACAATTTTCTTCACTAAATAAATAGATAAATAAAAAAAAATCCTAATTCATGACATTCAAGTACGATGAGTAAGGGTTGCCACGAAAATGTCAGAAACTTCCACATGAAGGTCTTTAGGAAGCACTCTTCACTTCGTACAAAGTACCAATGCTACTATTCGTTCCATATACTGAGATTTCTGGACCATATCTGTCAGCATATTATGTAATTTCACTACGAATTTGCCGTTGCCGTCACAGTAGAATTTCCAATGTCGTTATTAAAGAATAAAAATATGATGGTGCTAAATCAGATGAATATGAAGTTTTGCGAACGATCGTTCTTTCGTATTTCGCCAGGTAGTAATGGATTAACCCTTCAAATGGGTGTTTTTAAGTGAAGCTCTTTAAAAGTGATTTTTTTTTACACTTGTTTTAGAGGGTTTATATAACTTGAAGCTCAGTTTAAATCTAATATCTCATCTTAGAGTGGAGTGAACGACACGAAACAGGAACCATTGAATTCTGCTTGGTTAGTGTTTTATTTTTTTAAAAAATGTTTCGCATAAACCCAATGTTTTCAAGGATAATGCTTTATATGCGTTGATACACTGTAACATTGTTTTGTTTTTCTTTCTTTTCTTTGGAACATAAAGCCCTTCTGCTAATAATTTATCTAGCGTTGTATTATTTTAAGGTAATCTTTCTTGGACGCTGCCTTGCCTTTAAACAATCATGATGAATAATAGTTTTAGATATTGGTGGTCATCCTGAACAAAGGTATTACTGACTGGAGGATCGGCATTTTTGAAACGTTTCTATTATTCCTCCGTGAATCTAGTCATTCTCGATTGATTTTTGTAACATATCCAATCTTTCTCTAAAACGTTTTTCCAATATTACATAAACAGGGTGTCTACTAAAATTCCAAAATGAAAGTTCGTGACTTTTCTTTACCAAGTCATAAAATTTCGTAACATTCTCAAGAGCAATTTTGGACGCGAATTAGGCCGAATTTTCATGAATGCGATAGAAGCGCGCTTTGCTTGTGATTTGGTTAGCTTCTTAAGCCGATCATAGACATTTTTGGTGCCGAATTTTGACGTTTTATAAAGCAAAATTTTCCACTCTGTACTTTGATTTGTACAGATAAAAAAACGTGAGCCGAAAGCTAAATCTCTTGACTTTCATGACCGACAGACACCCTTACAAAGTTTTACTTAAATTTGTTGTCCTTAAAAACAGGGTAGTTTAAATGTAACAAACTGCTATTTAATACTTACTCATAAAGAGATGTATGATGAAATGTGCAAAATAACCGTGTTTCGGTTTTCTTTAACATTGGTGGTTCAGTAAGTCAAAAGTTTGCGGCGAATTTACTCGACATGCATTCCATGATGGCATATAAATTACATTTCCCCATTTTTCTTCAGCGTCTGAGATATACTTCACAACACTTACTTATACTGATTTGGAATTACAAAGGGAAACCGACATGAGCGTTAAAGTTTCATATTACTCGACAATATATACAGGGAATGGTATTGCAATGGAACTTGATTCTTCAGCAGTGGACTGAATATTTAACAATACTTTTAATCAATGCAATCAGTGATATCATTCAGCCGGATCACCCGAACCTGTTGTTAAACTGTCTTTCTATTTCTAGATCTAATACTAACGAAATATATTCTCTAGCACACCACTATTTTAGAAGATCGACTACATATACTCTTTTTTCTTTCTAGCCTTTAAAGAGACAACCGAGAATGCTGCAGTTGAAACATGACACTATTTTGCTACAGCAACTCATCAATGGAAATGTACAATGTAATTCGAAGGATGTGCAGACGCCGTTCCTTTCTGTAACATGCATTTAGTTTGCTGTCAAACTAAAATTGTTGTGTTGCATTTGACGTCAACCGATACAAAAATCGAGTCCCTAATGACAACATACAAATACATAATATAATAATATTAATACTAAGCTGATTATAATTACAGAACTGGTTATCGAACGACTTGAATGATACCACTGCATACAACAGAACTCACTATTTATGTTCTGAATCATTGACAATCCTGTGGAAGGTTTAAAAACACGATGGATACACATTTAATATATAATGAAAACAACAACTGTATTATGAGTAAATATATTCAAACGATATTACAAAAAAGCAACTTTTTTTCCTTGTTAAATTACTGAATAAACCAATTTATCTTCTGCACAATGCTTACCTTTTACAAGCTTCAACTGTTATAGAAAAACACAATGCAACTAGGAAAACTGCATTAACAAGGGCACCCAACACCTCTGCTCTCGCCCAGCCAAAGGTATTCTTTGACCATTTCTTTGGTGACATCTGTAACATCAAAGATCATGAATTATGCATTGATTAAAATATCTGAAATGTACATTTTGCAACTATTGTAGATTATTTTATTATAGTTACGATAAAACAGCAAAAGGAAATACCCAATAACATGACTGAGAAACGAATGCTACTCACTCTAGCTTTGGGACTACGTATTAAGTAAAACAAATCTAACTAAAGCTAACACTTGTTATTACTAATCAGTTGTACAGTTATTATTACTAATCTGTGGTACAGTTATCATTACTTTTATTTTGTTTATTTATTTCATTTTCCGCCGTACGAATTCTGCGTCATGGTTTCGTCAAGAGATCTCTAATCTGTGCTACAGTTATTATTACTAATCTGTGTTATGGTTATTATTACTAATCTGTGTTATGTACTAATCTGTGTTATGGTTATTATTACTAATCTGTGTTATGGTTATTATTACTAATCTGTGTTATGGTTATTATTACTAATCTGTGTTATGTACTAATCTGTGTTATGGTTATTATTACTAATCTGTGTTATGTACTAATCTGTGTTATGGTTATTATCACTAATCTGTGTTATGTACTAATCTGTGTTATGGTTATTATTACTAATCTGTGTTATGGTTATTATTACTAATCTGTGTTATGGTTATTATTACTAATCTGTGTTATGTACTAATCTGTGTTATGGTTATTATTACTAATCTGTGTTATGTACTAATCTGTGTTATGTACTAATCTGTGTTATGGTTATTATTACTAATCTGTGTTATGGTTATTATTACTAATCTGTGTTATGGTTATTATTACTTATCTGTGTTACAGTTATTACTAATCTGTGCTACAGTTATTATTACTAGTCTAAGTTACAGTTTCGGTAATATATCATTTCGTTCATCAAACACATTATTCCAGGACGTATCTTTGAAAGAAGGAGAGAAGAAAGGAGATATCTTGGAGAGAGCAAATAGTTTTCTTAACCATTCCAGCGCTTGTGATGCAGGGGCGGTTTTAGGATTTTAATTTTGGATAGATTCGCTACCTCGCTTATAGATACATATATACATGACTGATTAATGACAGCAGGAAATTACGTTTACAGTAGTGATTGATGCTATTTGTTAAATAATTATCTACCATTAATATAAATAGTGAAAAATATATTTATTCTTTTAGCGTTTATATATATATTTTTTTTTTCAAAATTTTTGGGTGCTTACCTGGCCTACCCGCTAAAACCGCCACTATTGTGACGTGTTGACACGTCATGTGATACGAAGCACAGTGGGTTTGACGTGTATGGACGTCATGACGTAGCTCAATTCTCACTTAACATTTGTATTACCTTTTTTCAGATTTTACTGGTGTAATTTTGTACACCTTTTAAATTGAAATGAACTAAGGCAGGCAGTGCAGATATTTAAATGGCCACTGTGAGATTGCGAGCAGGTGAGGAAAGCAGCCTCATGAGTGGCTAAAACAAGTGTTTGGATGACACCACACCGAAAGGGCTGAGAAGAATGCAAGTGAAACAACTGGTGAAGAAAGTAGAGTAAACGGCTTATATGGAATTTAATTAAGGAGAAAACGAGAAATCCAACGATATATTGCCGAAATTATAATACATTAGTAACAAGAGAGAGAGTTCGCTATTAAAAAAAAGTTACATACTGTTAAATGGCTGGAGTAGAAATGACATACATTGTACTTGGTTAAGGGTTTTGATATAAACAAATACTCACAAGATATGTAAATAAAGTTCATATTAACGAAAAAATAAATACAGAAAAGAAGAAGAAAAATTACAAATAAAATTATTTCACCTATCTAAAATTTATTTAATCTATTTCGACCGCATGTAAGTGGACATTTTTATGCCACTTACTTGATTTATATTATAATGATTTTTTATTTGTACTTTTATATCATAAATATATATATATACATACGTATAAATATTAGGTTTTATCTCCAGGCTTGGGTGTTTAATATATATTAAGTGTAAATATGAAACTAATCATTTATTTCATATATATATGTATATTAAACTGAATATTGTATGCAAACTGTATATTTATTTTTTTAAGCAGTGCAGCTCATATAGATGAAAATGAATCTTCTAGTTTTAAAGATAGATAGAAACACTGGTCCATTAGAAGCTATAGTTTTAGTCCACATGTGTTGCAGAGAAACGGAAAAATATAGGAGAGGAGGTAGTTAGGTCCTTCCTTTTTTCAAAGTTAACGATCTTTTCTTTCTTTTGACTAGGGAACTTTTCGTATTCAGATACTGCAACGTGTCTCCCGACTCGTATATAAGCGATCCCTGTTCTCTTGGTCAGGGCTGTTCTTTCAGAAACCATTGGATCACTTGGCTACATAAGGCCTTCGGTCCTGGGTTAACGTGGATCAACCACTTTTGTTTTTTAAGTCAACTACGAGGACGTTTTTCTTTTTGTCAGGACTATGCAGTGAAAGGCTTGCTGGCTAGGTGGTCTTGCGTAAGGCCAAGTAGGGAGATAGGATGCATAGTTTAATAATTTAAAATGTTAACTTTTTCTTTTGTTCCCCTGCTAGGAACTATTTCTAAATAGTTAGGTGAGATTTTATTAAGGTGATGGTTTGTTAAACCTTTGGTTAGGTCTTATGAAGGATATTCCCGAACTCAAACGGTTTTGGGTTCGATCCATTTTACGGTTGAAAATTTATTTCTCAGTTTTTACATGGTGTACAGTTTTCCTGACTTAACCTGTGATAGGAATTGGCCCTTGTAAAAGGGTCAAGTTTTCTGGTCTCATTAGTGAGAGACCGATGGATAGGGCACGGCCTACTTTAAGGGCCATTTTCTTGTCTTATAATGAGAGACTGTTTCTTACCTTCTCCTCACCTATACCCTTATAAAAAGTTTTAGCTAGGCATCCTGAACACAGTTTTTCTTGTATACGAGGACTCTGTGTAGCTAGGACAAGCTTTTCTTCAAATGAGAGAATTGCTTTTAAATTTAAGGCTAAGATTAGCTGCTGCATCAGTGAGGACAGCAAAAAGCTTATGCCACAGGACCCACCAACATTTAAAGGACTTTTAGAAGAGTAGAGAATTTACATTAGGTATGTACTGGCTTGGAGAGAGGGCCTATACTGATAGAAACACTTCAGAGTTTGCAGTGAAGACTGGGGGAATACTCTGCGTGTGTGATTACGAAAAACTTCTAATACGTTTATCTATCTTGGAAATAAAAGGATAATCAAAATAATGGTGTTTTGTCTTTAAAATAAAAAAGTCCCTGAATTCGGGAACAAGAAACTTCAATTAAAAATACCCCTAGATATTAGACTGAGAAGTACGTATATATAGAGATATTGAATAATATTACATACGTATTAATATAATTTTTATGTGTAGTATATATATATATATATATATATATATATATATATATATATATATATATATATATAGTGAGTCTTACCTGAAGGAAAGGGCCGAATCGATAAGTAGGCCAGTTTCATATGAAAAGAAGAATTGAAGACTAGTTAGCTAATTACCAAAAAGATACACTACACGCATCGTTATAGTTTAAAATCATACACAAGCAGGTAGACAGGATTTCGTAATGGGGGTCTGTGACATGAAATACTGTGGTTAGCAGGCTCGATCAATCTAAACTATTTCACTGGCAACATTACTATATTGGTTTGTTAGGACAATAAAATAAGGATATATTAGTAAGTATTTTAATAACAAACTATGAAGAAATCTCGAGTAAAAGAATGAAAGAAAAAGTATTGAAAAAGATTTTACAGTATTTACGTTCCTTCCTTTGTTCATTCAAATATAACAATTTTCATTTCATTATGACCTCAACTATTATAAAATGTACATATCCAATAATGTCTTGTAAAATATTTTACAATAGCTGCGTTTCTTTCTCTGCTGACAAGCAAGGTACACAACGAGGCAGGATCAGATCCGACTCAAACTTCGCCCATATGACACATAATAGAAAAGAAGAAAAAATGCCATGCCAAATTTTAGCTGCCCATATCCAGAAACACCGGAGATATGCTCCGCAACATAACGCACCACGCAACAATATGATATAAGGTAAACGTCGCAAGATACCCATTTATGTCGAAAACGGAAAGGATGAGCAGCACCAAAATGAAATCAGGGTATTTGTTATGCTATAACACTGACTTGGCAGCCATCTTGAATACCGCAATCTTGAATATAGCGTAAAGTATTGAAATGAGAAGCGGGATGTGTGATATATCAATGTAAGGTAAAATGCAAAAGGAAAACCAATGATGTAACCGCGAAAAACATATGTGTAATCGTGTGGACGGGACGAAGTGTGGAAGACTCGGGCAAAAGAAACGCGTATTCGAAGGATAGAATAATAGGGCAAGACTCCCACGACAATGATACGCGACAAGTAACTGCAAGTGTCTGTGCATGAAAATGCATCCGCCTTGACAGATTATGCCTTCCGAGGATATTGGGATTCTGTTTGGGACAGTGAAAACCACAGTTACAACCCGCGATACGAGTGCTCGTTTGGAGACAACATAAACTACAAAGGATTATCTCTTATGGAACAGTGGCAGCTCGCTTCAGAGTTTAGAAGATATCATCTTGGATTGGTGATCAAAAGCACGACATACCTGGGATTGAAGCCCACTCCTAGACAACGTTTTGTACGTTTCTTGTTCAATTTTCTTGCTGTTTCGTGTAAACAAAGGACATTTCGGCCCACATATGTTTAAACAACACTACCTGAAGCAAAGTGTGTACGAATGAGAAAGCCAGCCATGTTCTAGCTTACATTTCTTTACGAATATTTTTTTTTTTCTTTGCGCGGTATGCTACACTGTTTCGCCACAGTCCCAAACAGTCACAATATCAGGGAAAGGCAGCGTTCTGCGTTGACTCGATGAATTCCATGAGTTGTTGCAGTCTCCCACTAGAAAGCTAGTTTACCACACAATTAGACGACTCGAATTGTGTCTACTGGTTTCACTTGCACATATGGAATGAAGTGAACGTGACAGCAGGGGGCGGACAGTGAAAATTGATAGTGTGTATGTGGCATACGCAAGCCAAAATGCGCAATATTCTATGTACTGAATGTGTCCGCAGTATCATTCATCTACAAACACCAATGTACAGCTGCAATGGCGAACCCTCTGAATCTGGTGTTACTGATGCAATGTGTACTTCCAAAACAAGTGTACGTCCAATCGACAAAACCAACAGTGGACGGACGACAAGCAACTGAACACATGCTGGAGATTTTGAACAACCACGATGTAACAAATGTGAATGTGGATGAGACTCTCGAAACCAGTAGACATAATTCGAGTCGTTTTATTAAGTGGTAACTTAACCTTCTAGTGGCAGACTGCAACAACTCATGGAACTCATCGAGTCAATGCAGAACACTGCCTTTCCCTGATATTGTGACAGTTTGCGACCGTCGCGAAATAGTGTAGCAAACCGCGCAAAGGAAAAGAAGCATTCGTAAAGAAATGTACGCTAGAACATGGCCGGGCTTTCTCATCCGTACACGCTTTGCTTCAGATAGTGTTGTTTAAACAAACGTGGGCCAAAATGTTCTTTGTTTACACGAAACAGCAAGAAACTTGAACAAAAAACATACAAAAAGTTGTCCAGGAGTAGGCTTCAATCCCAGGTAGGTCGTACTTTCGATCACCAATCCAAGATGATATTTCCTACACTCCGGAGCGAGCTGTTGAATTACTGTTCCATAAGAGATAATCCTTTGTAGTTTAGGTACTCGCCAAACGAGCGCTCGTATCGCGAGTTGCAAGTGTGGTTTCCACCATTCCAAACCGAATCCCAATCCTCGAAAAGCATAATCTGTCAAGGCGGATGCACTTTCATGCACAGACACTGTTACAGTTACTTGTCGCGTATCATTGTCGTGGGGGTCTTGCCCTATTATTCTATCCTTCGAATACACGTTTGTTTTACCCGAGTCTTCCACACTTCGTCCCGTCCACCCAATTGCACATATGTTTTTCGCGGTTACATCATTGGTTTTTCTTTTGCATTCTACCTTACATTGATATATCACACATCCCGCTTCTCATTTCAATACCTTACGCTATATCCAAGATCGCGGTATTCAAGATAGCTGCCAAGTCAGTGTTATAGCATATCAAATATCTTGATTTCATTTTGGAGCTGCCCATCCTTTCCGTTTTCGACATAAATGGGTATCTTGCAACATTTACCTTATATCATATTGTTGCGTGGTGCGTTATGTTGCGGAGCATATCTCCGGTGTTTCTGGATATGGGCAGCTAAAATTTGGCATTTTTTCTTCTTTTCTATTATGTGTCATCTGGGCAAAGTTTGAGTCAGATATGATCTTGCCTTGTTCTGTACGTTGCTTGTGAGTCAAATGTTAACAGAACTTTCTTTTCACATAACTTTTTGTTTTCGCTATTCCGTCAACTACTGTCTGTTCCAAATGACTAGTTTAAGGAGTAGTAGAAAACTCTTTAAGAAAATAACATGTTTGATACTGCAGAGAAGCAATGACGAAAAATTATTTTTATTTTTAACGCTGATTCTTCCTTTTCTCGTTTTTTTTTTTTTTTTTGTTTCATTTTTTATTTTTTTGTTTCATTTCTGATTTCGAAGGAGAGATTCAGACCACCCCAAGGCTACGTGCCTGATCATACGTATGTAATAATTACTGATTCGAAAGTTACAACAAATAAAAAAAGAAAAAAAAAACATTATTGAGAGCAGCCATTCATTCAGTCAGTCAGGAATTATTCTTTTATGTATAGAACTGAAACAGGTGAACTGGCCGTGCTGGTAACTCCCTTTATTGATCTGTACGTACAGGTACTCGATTTGCTGACCCATGACTTTTATCTGTAGTGTGTTTAATCAAAAGACAGAATCTACGTGTTACCTTTACCACAGACCACCTGAGACCACCTAATAGACAGGAATCATTGAAGCAATTAATGATTATGAACTTGTGCGACGTATCGGGTAGGATTTCAACTACAATCTAGATGTGTGGAGACTTAATTAGGATGCTCACTTTGATCATAGTTATGTACTGCAATTTACCTTAATTTTGTTTCACACACTATTCATTTCATTTCTGTATTGTAACACCATTACACATTAGTAACATGCACTTTTAAATCGGGATCACAATCTATATAAGTGGTTCTCAACCTTTTTTGACTGACGACACACTTGTTTGTTATTTTTATTATAACTAATAATAATAATATCTATTAGTGTAATAATAATATAGCACTGAGCATTACTGCTGCCGTTAGAGGTGTTGACAGCTAAAATCTGTCTCAATTTTTAACTAATTATTGCTAAGTTCTTCATGATTTTTAAATTCTAAAATTTCGCGACATACCTTAGGGGGACTGCGTGACACACCAGTCTCTCGACACATTGGTTGAGAACCACTGACCTATACTATTAGTAATTCTGTACTATTGATTTCAATATGTTTTACCTCTGTTACATCTCTGGGATGATCATAGTTTTTTTTTCTAACACTATCGACCTGGAGCCACTTTCAAATAAGTTATACATTATACAAGTGTTTTTCACAAGTCGTAAAATTAGGGATGCAAATAAGCAACAAAATTTTACTAGCCCAAGAAAAATGCAACTAGCTCACATTCCACATCCCAATCGTGACTTTTATAGTATTTACTGTTTAAAAGCTCGCCCGTACCGATGAATTACTCGCCCCGGGTGAGTGGTTATTTGCATCCTTGCGTAAAATACAGTACAATAATAATAATAATAATAATAATAATAATAAATAAAAATGACAATGTTTACTCCTGTGCCAGTCTAATGACAAAAATACAACACCTTATCAGACAAAAAATAAACACATATTGAATAAAATATAACTACCTACTGAAACAATGAAAAATAATGATAAAATAAAGTAGTATCGGATTAAACAATATTTCCTTTTCAAATTAACACCAAACATTTTTAGTCTCAAAATAGATACACCGTCAAAAATACTACAAATAGTATTCGTCGAATTTTAAAATTGGTGCTTTTGTACTGATAAAATTGGATGTTTCAAATTAGATTAAAAGAATGGTCATGATTCTTAAAATTAGAGATTCCGAATTCAAGAGAACTAATGTTGATCCATTTCTCACATTCAAGGCTTGAAAAATCTTGCTTGCAAGTACTAGCCAGACCATTTTGCAGTCACAGTGTTCATATAAATAAACAAAAATCATTTGCGACACAGTAAACACATTTTTTATTTTGTTTATTGCTATGTCTCTTACAAATAAGAAAAAGAATGATACTTGCTATTTATTCTTTAGCTTCCTGTGGATATGTCCAGCTATATGGTAGTCACTGCTTTTGAAATATCAGTAACCGATAGACTGCTTTCGTCCAAATAATTCCAAGGTGAGGTCCATTTAGATTTATAAGCATCAGCAAATCTAAATTAGAACTTTTTAGTGATGAACATAGTTTCGTTTTGATTAAATTCATGTTGCTGAAACCTCTTTTACAACAACTGGTGGTAATTGGCAAAACACAAATTATACTTAACCGTTTTGAAGCAAAGGAAACCTGTCTTTGTGTCGCACTGTCTTCCGCACAAGTTTCGTAAGACGCAAGTTTTTTAAATGGCTTTGAATGTGTACCACTTGCTTAAACTATTCTTAACCAGTTCACCCTCCTATATGTTTTGTTCGTTGTGTGAAATAAAACACATTTTTGATTGACCAGACTTTACTCGCCACTGACGAGCAAGCGAGTGGATTTTTCAAGCCCTGCTCATATTATACATTGGCACTCTTATTCCTATACTATATAGGCATCAGTATAGGTTTTCACTATGGCATCTATTGTCCAGTATTTTTGGAATAAAAACTCTTTCAATCAGGCTTCTTCTCTCACTTAATGCCCGTAATTCCTAAAATTGGTTCCAGTATTTACAACTACGTGATTAGTGATCTCCATTCATTTTACGACATACTAGCCTAAATAAAACATTTTTTTCCTAACTCAATTTTTTTCGTCAATGTTATACATATACTATTTCAAATAATTGCATAAAACTCTAATCTTAATTTTGCAGGTATCCTCTATATAAATAAGCATATGAGTTGGCATTTTTAAACTCAGGCCATTGTTTGGAAATTAACTTTATTATTCTTCTTCTAGTCTCTTGGGCTACATCATTAACATGATAAATAAATTTCAAATTTCTGTCAAACACCATATCTAGTTTAATCTGCTCGGCTTTACGCAATGTTACTCCATTAACTACACATTTGCTCACGTAGTATCTATATACTGAAATGCTAGGTTTATATGTTTGTCTCCAATCCTTTCGACAATGAAATCTCGAAAACTACAAGCGCTAGAAACGTGCCGTTTTCGCTGGTCGATTCTAAATTTTATGTACCTAGGTAGATTGTCCAGTTTTAACTGATTATTAAAAAATATAGACGTTATTTCTTTATTACATTTTTTAGGTGTACACTGGAAGTGTTGACATTTTAAAGAAGTAAAGCATCATATCCTACGCGTTATATATTCCAATCCTACATAGTTGTATACTGGAGTTATATATCTCAGGCGTTTGTTTCATGGGCAAATTATAAGGAAAAACGAAGGATAACCTTTTCTCCAGTCTAAGATGAATCTTTACTTTTTTGGAGTGCTTTGCCCAATGAACAACATATATCACTGAGATTATAATACATTGTGTGTGTAATGTTCGTAGCATTAAAAACAAATTACTTGAGTGCTCATTGAACCTAGGTGAGATAAGGGAACTGGATTGTTTCGCAGTGACCGAATCGTGGCTGAATGAATCAGTGAACGACAGTGAAATTAGCTTTTCTAATAATTTCACCATTTATCGTAAAGACCGCATAACTCGTGGAGGTGGAGTGATGATTTGTGTAAATAATAAGTGGAAGAGCAAGAGAAGACTGGATCTCGAACGGGATTGTGAAATTATATGGGTGGAAGTATTTATTCCAAAGCGTCGTTCTGTGTTTATTGGATGCTTTATAGGCCGCACAAGAACACCCCCCAGCACATCTTAGAATCTTGCCATGACTCACTGTTGCATGCGTTGTCACACGGTGACGTCATCCTATTGGGTGATTTCAACCTTTCCATCACGTGGCAGGACAGCAAGCATGGAGTCGCTAAAGATGGAAACGACAGTTATTTCATGGACAATTTTATTCATGGACTTGGTCTAGGTCAACATAATATGCATAATACCCGCAATAATAGCAATCTTGACTACATTCTTTCTAACTTAGAACCTCGTTGTGTTGTCCCATGCAGAAATCTTTTTCCCTCGGATCACGATTCCTTGGATGTTTCTTTCGATTTCCTCCCCTCCACTACTACAAACCAGCCCCTCAAAAGTAGGTCACAACTTCTATGGAAGAAAGCCCCCTGGGGTGACATCTGCCGGGCTATTGAACTGTTTCCTTGGTGTTTGTTAGAGGTAGGAACTGTTGACGACGCTGTGGACTTATTTACATCCGTTGTCCACTCAGCCATAAAGGACTTTGTGCCGGTGAAAGCATCAAAATCGAACAGGTTTCCGGTCTGGTACGACAATGAACTTCGTGACCTTCTTAAAAACAAAAAGCTTGCCTGGACTCTATGGAAATCACATCCGAGTGACTACACATATAAAAACTTTGCTAGAATTAGAAGTCTTGCCAAGAAGGTACAGCGACGTAAATATTTTGAATACATGGACTCAATTGGTGATTTTACTGTTAGTAACCCTAAAGTCTTTTGGTCTGTAATTAAATCTAGAACAAAATCTCCGGGCATACCGGCAACAATTCAAGATGAAAATACTGAAGCGAGTGATGATCAAAGACCAGACCTCTTCAATAACTACTTCTGCAAAACATTTACTTCCCTTTCCTCTACAACCCATCTCCCCCCTCTCCATCCCATCTGTTCGGACACCTTATCCATTCTCTCTACCACCCCGGGCGAAGTTCTGGCTCTCTTGCTATCGTTATCTCCACATAGATCACTTGGACCTGATAAAATTAGTCCTCTCTTTCTCAACAAAACTGCTTCAGTTATTGCGGTTCCTCTATCTATCTTATTCAATAGATGCTTCAAGGAAGGGTATTATCCCACCAGTTGGAAACTGGCTCACGTGACCCCAATATATAAATCAGGACTTAAAGATCATGTATCCTCCTATAGGCCAATATCTCTCCTTTCTGTAATATCAATTATCTGCGAAAAAATAATTAAAGACAGGCTACTTAAATTCACCTCACCTTACATCCATAGTTCTCAGCACGGCTTTCTACCGAAAAGCTCAAGTCTCTCAAACTTGAGTACTCTTCTTTCCTGTGCAGTCAAATGTATGAATAACAATACTCAATTAGATGTTATCTACTTTGATCTCTCGAAGGCCTTTGATTCTGTCAGTCACATTCATCTTCTTCATAAACTCTCCAATAGATTTAATGTACATGGCAAATTTCTCTCTCTAATCACAAGCTACTTGAAGGACCGTAAACAGAGAGTTGTTCTTTCAGGGGCGACTTCTAACCCCCAACCCGTGATCTCAGGGGTGCCTCAGGGGAGTGTACTTGGGCCTCTACTGTTTGTCCTGTATATGGATGATCTCTACACGCACTTATCAGCTCAACCTAGTGGCCTTCTGCTTTTTGCTGACGATTGTAAGTTATACAGAGAAATATCGTGTCTCCATGACACAATTGCTCTACAGGAAGACATAAATTACCTTACAGGCTGGTGTGAAATGTGGCACTTGAAACTCAACAGTAAGAAATGTGACAGTATTACTATTACTTTGAAAAGGTCTCCTGTTCCCTCCACATACCATATCAACGATTCCCCTATCACACATTCTGCTAGTCATAACGATCTTGGTGTCATCTTTGATTCAAAACTCACCTTCTCTGACCACATCTCCTCAATACTAAAGAATTCAATGCGCATGTTGGGACTTCTTTATCGATTCACCGAACTACGCACTGTTTCTTCATTAGCAACTTTTTATAAGACTTTAATAGCGCCCAAGATCGAATACTGCTCTCCCATATGGGCCATGGCAGCACCTACACATCTCTCTAGACTTGATTCTGTTCTCAATTTCTTCATTGCTATAGTCCGATTTCGTGTTCCTGCACTTCGAATATTATCTAAGAAGGAGCTCTTGCGACATCTTAATATTCAGACTCCTGAAGTACGCAGAATTATCTCTGATCAGAAATATCTACATAAAATAGTTAATGGAACCTTAAGATCGGAAATATTACTTCAGGAACTATCCTTACGTGTCCCTTCCCGCATCACTCGGAATACCCACCTATTCCATCTTGCCCGTCCTAGGTTGGCTGTTATACAGAGGTCTCTTTTTTATAGAATACCAAACAGTTATAATCAAGTAACAACTGATGTGGACATTTTTTCGAGCTACCCAGTGTTTGAAAGAGCAATTAAACGAGCTTTGACGGAATAGTTTTACTTTTACACTCTTTTTTTTATGTTGTTGTTATTGTTGTCTTGTTTTTTTTTCTTTCTTTTGTTAGCATGTCCCTGTGTAAAATGGCAAAGTTATGCTGTATCTGGGAAATTGTTCAATAAATAAATAAATAAATAAATGTATTTGCTTATTACATACTGCATGCAAGAAAGAAAACACTGACTATACATGAATAGACATCGGATTTTTATGCAAATGCATGTTTTGTTTGCTTATATGCATCTCTGTTAAACTTTGTAGTACTTTCTAACAACAATAATACAGCTTGAATTTGAGATTTTATAGCGCACATAAATGCATATTTGAAAGGTTAGAGCATATATTAGTGCTTAAGTGCATATTTAACATATTTTAGAGGTTTTTATTTCAGATGTATGCTTATAGGACAGAAAAAAATCTAGTTTTAGTTTGTATTTTCAATGCATTTACATGTCTATGCAACAGAACGTCTTTTTGCACGGGAAGATGAAAGAATGTCTAATGTACAGAGTATCAATATTGGAAGAACGCCTAGTGTATGGAGTATTAATATTGTTAACGACCGATCAGCAAAGCAAAGACGTTGCAGCGCTTACAATTACCAACACGTTAAGGGAAATCTGATAATGATAAAGACTCATTGCAATATTGTGTCGACATCAATTCAGACGCCACGAATGCTGCTCTGTGAATGCTTAGCTCTAGTTGATGATATTCAACACGAGATCCAGTCAGTTCCTGATAAATTCGGGCGCTCCGTGGAGAAGAAATTGACGGATGTTATTGCCAGAAACTCCGACTACAAAACAATTGAAGCCATGGGAAAAATACCTTCAACGGTTAAATTTCAGCTTGACAGATAATATAGATACTAAACTTGCTCCTCTCTATAAATATTGTCCAGTAACATCTATTGGCGTTAACAGGTCATTGTCAAGCTACAAATGTCACAAACTGACACCAAAAATGAAAAGATGCATCTTGTGATATACTGTAAGGCTAATTATAGGAAAGGTATATAATGGAAACATATAGTAAAGTGAGGATCGTATTATTTTGTACAAAGTAAATGCACTCTAAAATACAAACGTGAAAAACAATTAGGGATCGTGTTCTCATATCACTGTGTTTATTTTAATCTCACAATTTGTGTGTGTTTTAAAAAGTTAGGAGTATGTAAACTGTAACTGTCATAAAAATAAATTCTGAAGAGAATACCTAAAAGGTAAAGTACACTTTTGATGATATATTTCATCTACAAAACTTCGTCATAACTTTGCTGCATGCTTGAAAATGCTTATTTTATTGTACTGTTAGTGCATATTTTAACACATTTAACAGCATAGTTGCATGCATATTTCATGAATTTTAAGTGTATAAAAATCCGATGTCTATACATGAATTAGAAACTCCAACCGGAAGTAGGCTCAAATCTTGCAAACGGTGCGAGATATTGAAAAAAATCATCGAAAAAAGATCTCCCTTTTATGGTACATCTTGCCGATTTTTATCAAGACTTCTTCCATTTGTGTCTTATAAAGGGTCATATACAGAGTTGTGAGGAATGACAAGGATATTCATATATGAATAGTGCGCTGTGTAGAGAGCGCAGGTTCAGCTAGTCTATATATTAAAATACAAGGTTTATATGTTTGACTCAAATCCTTTCGACGATGGGATCTCGAAAAACACAACTGCTAGAAAGGTGTCGCTTTCACTGATCGAGTTCAAATTTTGTGTAAATTATCCAATTCTCATTCAAATTTTTAAAAGCCGTGTCGTTATTGTTCTGTTCAACATTTTAGGGGCCGTTTTAAGCCCATAAGATTAACATTGCTGCACGCCGAAACTACGGTTAGGCAACGAGTAGAGAAGTTACGCATGGCGGGTTGACGGACATTGCAGGCGCTTTGCTTAAATCTGAATAGCAAAACCTATTGCATGCTGGCAACTTCAAAGGCCCCAAGAGACGCAATGAGGCGTACTCAGACGGATATGGATTTATTAGAAAAAATATTTCCACTTGATATCGTGTTACTTCTACAAATTTGCTACAAACTCACTCCAACATCTATACATAGCAATTTACTTCCTTTTTGAGTCTCCTACCCTTTACTTGTGTAAGTAAGGAGACATGCACAGTGGGATGAAGATTCGTGGTCATAACAGAACGATGAGCTGAATAGTTTTTTTTCTTTCTTTAATTATATGTTTGACATATATTTAGTTTTCTCACAATTTATTTCTAGTAAGTTACTTTTATATTCGTCTCCTTATACCTACACGGTAGAACTGTGTACCGTAAATCTACAGAATTCAAGGCCTATATAACTACTTATCTATGTATATAATATCAGAATACTAATGATAAATTTCGCGTATAGCAATCGTATTTAGGAAAATGTCAAATGTCAGTAAAATTTCTTAAATTGCTTTTCTTGTCAGTGTTCATTATGATCTCGTAAGGAAACTGGTTAAGAGAACCCACTCTCTAACTTAGGCACTGTTGAATTTTGGCTACACACCTAAGGAAAAATGAAATGAAATCTTTAAGTTTTACGTCCCACGTTTATGCCGGTCAGGTTAAAGGAGACGGTGATAATGAGTAATGAATGAAATGGTGGAATGAAGAAAGTGGAGAACCCCGAGAAAACCCACGCACACGGTGTTTGTCCACCACAAAGTTCACTTGGCGGGAGCAGGGTTTGAACCCGAGACCCCTAGCACCAGAGGTGAACGCTCTACCACTGAGCCACCGCGGCCCCTACACACCTAAGGAGTCACATATATAGATATTGACATGTACTATCCTATTTAACAATTGGGCTACTTGTATAAGCTGGAACTGGAACGGTAAATTTAGAAATAAAATCGAAAAGTGAATAAAAGTTGTAGTAAAATTTGTCAAGCTGACCAACTCGCTACATTATTCACTGCTGGATTTAAACAAAAATCTGTAAAAATAAAAAATACGGTCATATTCTATTTTTAACCGACTTAAAAAAGGAGGTTTCCTGAATTCGACCTATATAGGCGCACCGATTTCAAAGGTTTTTTTTTTTTTTTTTTTTTTTTTTGTTTGGAAGAACGTGCTTTTCCGACAGTCCCATAGATTATTATTTTAGATCTAAGGAAGCTACTAGAAACTTTCTACGAAATTAGAAATAAACAACTTAGTACGTTAAAAATACTGGAAAATATGTTGTCTCGTACTTAATTTAACTGTACAAGTACTATATTCCATTTGATCGTGTATTATAATAGCATTCTAAATATAATTTTCTATGTATCTTGGGATTTTTGTTAAAAGTAAATTTTGTATGTAACTTAGGATATCTGTTAAAAAGACGTAATAATAGTTTTCTAGTAAATGCTACTTTTTTCTCGCCAAGGTTTCAAATTTAAAAGTAAATATTTCTTATGTAACTTAGGATTCTCATTTTCTACGTACGCAACTTAGAATTCTTGTTAGAAAGTAAGTATTATTATTATTATTATTTTTTAAATGTAACTTAAGATTCTTAATATCTATGTTATTACAAAACCATACCTTAACTGATAAAAATGCTACGACTAACGCCGCTACATCACTGAGCATATGAAAACTATCGGCAACCAATGCCATGGAATTGGTAATATAGCCCACGATGATCTCCACGAAGAAGAAGAATGTAGTTAGCCAGAACATGCAGATCAAGCGACACTTCTTCCCTGTGTAGCGACCCATTTTGGAACCGAACAATGGGAATCACAAAATCTGAAATACAAAGAAACAATAACACATTAAAATATTTTTTTTTTAAAAATACGTACTGAAAGGAAGTCAATAATATTTTTATTATTCAATAAAATTATAAGAAAGGTAATTTAATGAATAATGTGTAACAAGAACCCAGTTGAGCTGTAAAATGTAACATGTTTAGTGGGTAGGATTCATATGCGTGTCGTATAAACTAAGTCGTCGTACATCTTTAAGTTACTCCGGGATGTACTTGGAAACACAGTGGACTGGAGCTACGAGTACAATCTTTACACTTGGTTTATTACATACCAGATTCATGCAGTTTTCGAAAACTCCGCGTCAAAAGAGGAAAGGGGAAGAACATTCGGCTTATATTCATTAAGCCTTATTCACTTCTACTAGTTTTATATTTAAAAATTCTAACTGATTTTATTTGCTTCCATGAATTTCTTAAAATACGAGGGGGAGTCCGAAAATAAGTTTCCCATCTCGTTTTCCTCAGGAAAGCGAACAGCAATGGTGGAAACAAGATCCAGACACGTATTCGCCCGCGATCCTGCAGATGGCGCCGTCGTAGCGCCTGCGCAAAGCGGAGACAAGAATCTCATTTACAGCCTGGTAGCTATGGAGAGAAGGCACGTTTTGACGTCGTGGTCAAAGGAGGAAGTGTGAGCGGTTCTCCGCTATGAGCACATGGCGTATCGGAAGCAGACATCCATAACCGCCTTGTGGAAATCTATGGGCCTGATGTGATATCGAAACAAATGGTATGGAGATGGTGTCGCCAAAACCATATTGCAATTCTTGGGTGGGAGCGCCTTGTCCATCTGCCATACACTTCTGATCTCGCACCCAGTGACTTCCATCTGTTTCTGGCTTTGAAGAAAACTCTCGCCGGCAGACGCTTTGGAAGCGATGCTGAAGTCACAGAAGCTGTTCGAATTTTTCCTGGAAGTGTTTTTGAAACTTATAGACCGGTATGACAAATATCTCAATGTACGTGGTACTTGGGAAAATAAATGTACATCTGATCTTGAATGTCACATACTATTTTTGGTCTTGCATCTCCACCTCTACCCACAGTCGCCTGGGGAGACATTTTCGGACTTCCCCTCGTATAAAGGCTTGTAAATTAGAAGAGACTTGTAAAAAAGGAAGATCTTTAGCATGCACCTCGCAATTAGATGTTAAGTACGAAGAAAAGCACATGATATACGTGGAAATAATTTCTAGGTATTTCTTGCATGAAGAAAATTTTATTTAATGTGGGGTGTAAGACTACATGAATTACAGAAAAGTATTTTGAAACAATATTAATACTAAAAGTTTTCCTTAAAAACTGTCGACAGACACACGCACACATTTAGGGCTTCTTTATAGTAGGTGATCCGAAATCCAAAACTGAAAGTACTTTCTATCTTTCAAGGTTGCCTATTTGTTTTAATAAAATGTATGCCACTTATTAAGTTAATATGTTTTACCCAACAAGTAAGAAATCAAACCGTCATTACAGCCACGAAAAGTTACGATCGACTAAACAGCAAATAGTTGGGTGATGTGTGGTAAGCATAATTTCAATTACCGTTACTCGTGACATTTTGAGTGGAGTTCACTTCTCTCTTTAATTCCGTGCACCACAAAAAAATCGAACCTGTGACAACGTGCTAACTATTTGGCTACAACGGATTGAAGATATATATATATATATCCTTTCCTTAGATTGGGTTATAGTTCTCCCGGAGCTAAGGTAGCTTAAATCGGATTATATGTTCCTCCTGCGCAAGGTGCGTCCTTTAGCAAACTATGTTTTAGTGCAGCCCTCTCACATTTTTATCCCCACCCCCTCCCAGACAAAATGTTTTGGAAGAAAGACTGGACCTGATGTTATTTTGCCACTAAAGCAAAAGTGTATCCGAAAAAAAAAATGGATGATTCGGCGATTGGTAAGTAGTGTCATATCTATTCTTGGAAAATAAAACTAAATTATTTCCACGAGGGACAAAGTGAGTAAAGAGAACGAAATTCGATTGTTAAACGTTCAAGTACACAAAAATATTACTTACAGAATAAAATAAAACTGCTAACACATATACGAGAAGAAGTCAAAGAGTAAAGGGACTTCCGCAATTTCTCGCACTACAGTTTGGTAACACTGCTAGTATCCAGCGCTGAATTATTGTCGTCTGCAACGCTTATATGCAATGTGTCACTCTTATTCCCGCATTAGTCGTTGGAGTATAGCAGACCGTTGCACATGGTAACTCAACTGTCGACACCAAGGAGAAAAGGAGGGCAGTGATTCGTTTTTTATTTGCGGAAGGTCGCGCAAAGCGAGATCTACGAATGGGTAGAGCGTTTCAAACAGAAAAGAACTTCTTTATGTGACGAGAGAAGATCGGGCAGGCCATCGACGTCAATGACTGAGGACAATTTGAAGGTCGTTGAGGATATAGTGATGGGAAACAGACGAATCACAGTGGACGAAATCGCCAATACTTTACATATCAGTCATGGTTCAGCATATTCCACCTTACACGAAGGGAAGAATATTTGCAAGCGATGCAGAAGTTATTGATGCGGTACAAAATTGGTTACAGGTGCAAGCGAAAAACTTTTTTTTTTTTTTTCGACGGAATCAGAAAACTTGTGAAACGTTGGGAAAATTACCTTTGAAGTGCAGGGAGATTACGTAGAAAAATAATGTGTTTCAGTTTCCTAGCATTAGAATAAACGCACTTTTTGTTTCTTTAATTTGTGACTTCCCCTCGTACATTCAGCTTAGGGTATCTGAATGCCACGACGAAAAAAAAAAAATAAAAGAACTGAAGAAAAAATACAGATTTGTAAGGCTTTTTTGTCTCTCGCATTCAATCTTCTGAAAATGAAAATTTTTATGAAAAAAAAAAGAAAAAAAATACTTGAATAGAAAATCCCTTTCTTGACTCTGAGATTAAGCTTTAAGTTATGGATACGAATCTGGATCTAAGATAAGAATTCAGGTCCAAGATCCGGATTTCGGATCCAAAAACTTTTGGCCATCCCTAATGCCAACTGGTCAATTCCAAATTGAAATTTTCAAAGAGGGAAACTTTAGCACTATATGAATAATTCATATTTCTGATATATCGGTAAGCAAAATCGCAACTATGTAGTTTATGGTTTTATAATTTGCTGTTTACAAAAATAATTTGAAGAAGGTACCCATGTGTAGAAATGAATGAAAGGTTTTTTTTTTTTTTTTTTTTTTTTTTTATGTTTTGGATTTAGGCCACTTGGCACCCAAGCGTTTCATTTGTTGAAGCGTACACGTAACTAGCAATCTATGGACTACCAATTTCTGGGTAACAGATGTAAAGTGGTCTTTCTATTCCCACCTCAGCGGCGCATGCAATTGAATTTAGTCACCTGTGAGCAGACCAACAGGGTGGTGGCTGTAGAAGACCTTACTACAAAATGTATACAGAAGAGAACACAACTCGGCCGAACGATAACGATTTTCCACACCAAGAACTTACAAAGAGGCGAAGCGAAAGGGAGGAGGAGTGGAACTCGTGTCGCAAAGTTCCTCCGGTCACCGACTCACGGGAAATCAATTTCTCGTGCCAGGAAAACTTGCTCAACACCAACTGAAATATTCACCACATGCCTCTTTAACAATCACAAAGCACGAAAAAAAAAAAAAAAACTTTCACCAAGTTACTCTACAATTTGATCACATTTATAACTAAATCATCGACTGAGTACTATTTTCAAACTTTCATTATTATTATTATTAAGAATAATTGCAGATGTTAGTGGATATGTATGTTCTTGTTTAAAAGTCAAAATGAACAACTCATGGAAGTTACATTTGGCAAAAGATAAAATTGGTAATACGTGATAATAATTGTAATAATATATTTTATTATTGTCAGGTAACACGGAGTGGAAATTATTATTATTATTATTATTATTTTTGAAAAGGAAGCATTGACTAAAAAGTTAATATCCCATTACATTTATCCCAAGATTTTGTTATTTTTAGTCAGATTAACGATACTATAGGACATGATCCATTAATTGTTTTTACTTACAGAAATGCTTTGCATATTGTGGGGTTTGGTCTAACATGACTTTTATAATTATACATAGTTATGAACTGGCTGTAAGTTTGCCAGTTCTAATTCTTAAAAATCACGAAACAAAAGCAGTGAATAACACATATTCAGGTGTAGATGGACTTACTGCATGAGTCAAATGAAGTTTCGAGTATTGGTTTATGATATGACGATTTTAACTAGAATAGAATAATGGAGACGTACACGATGTTTGCCCACCACAAAGCTTACTTGCGCGAGCTGGAATCGAACCAAGGACCCCATATACCAGAGGTAGAGTACTAGGTTTGCTGCGGCTTGACGGGAAATTCAATCAACAGTAGAAATATGACACCTATAAGTAATAGTGGTAAAAAAAAAAAAAAAAATCGGATTTCTAGCAACACTTTTTTGCTTCTTTCTTAGCTTTCTTAGCTTATTTGGAAATGAGTACTACCAGAACAGATGTTGGCTTCGGGGAAAATGACACTGGTTTCAGTAAGAATTCAAAACTCCTTTGGAGAAAATCTTCATACTGAAAAACAGTCCTTGAAGAAAACGAGAACTTAAAAGCTGGGCAGCTTTTGAAGTAAAGCGAAATGTCAGTTTTTCGGCTTTTTTAGGAACCGCTTTCCGGTTTTTATAAAAACTGGTTTTGTTAATTTCTAATAAGAAGATATCTTAAGTTTTGAATTACCCTCGTACATGATCTTAGAACTAAAATTAACTTAGATCATCACAATAATTTAATGGCTGGGATGCTTGCTTTCAGTGCATGTGACCGTAGCTTCAAACCCTAACCTGGCTTTTATGGGAGCCACTATAACCAGGTCCTCTATAATTATGTCCGTCCATAGTCAGGATCCGATTTTTGACAGTCAGTCAGTCAGTCAGATCAAGATAAAAAGACTAGTTTCGTAGCATGCAAAATTAGATCGAGATCGGTCACGATCAAAAGCCGAAATCTAGATAGCATTCGATCCTAAAGATTTCAAAACATCAGCTTAATCTTTAACTGCAACACCTCGTATAAAAATCTTACTACTGTTTGGATTATACTTTAATAATACAGGTTCCGTCCTTCGTAACATGTGTTGCATAAGATGATAAAGTAAAAAATCGAAAAATATTAGCCTTTGTTTTAATTTGTTGAATGAAGTCAATGAAAATGTACTATATAATTGGGTCAAAGAAAAATATATATAATTAATTAGAAAGATATTCATGATCTAGATTTAAAAAAATAAAGCATAACAATAATACTGCAATTTTAGCTCAAGATGAAGAAACTTTTTAAAAAATGGTCTACAATAAATCGATGGAGAGTAAATCACTCCCCTTCAATAATTAAATTTGATCTCCAAATCTAGAATTACAGAAGCTACTTGATTTTCAAGGAACTTAAAGAAGTTCGTTACTGAATTCTCGATATCTCTCTATGTGTGTGTGTGTTATTTGCGAATACTTCAATTTTGAACCCTCCACTCCATGGAGCATCAAAAGCTATCTAAGCAAGTAATGAAATTTTTCGCGTCACTCTTACTGTTCCCGATATATTGGCCCCAAAAGTTCTGATTTCGGGAGATTTAAGGAGCCCTATCTCGGGAACCGTAAGTCATAGAGAGATGATATTCGTGTTGTTTAATACCTATGAGGATGGTGAACATTTTGGTACGAAATAGTAACCGGTGGTCACTTGGTCAACTGGTCATCATTTTCCCGATATTGGCCAAACAAGTTCGGATTTCGGGAGATTTAAGGAGCCATGTCTAGCGAACCGTAAGTCATAATGATATTTTGTGAATTTTTCAATTTTGAGCCCTCCATTTTGAGCATGTGTCTTCGTAAAACATATCGTAGATCGTTTTAACAGAACTCAAACAAAATATGTGGAAAAAAAATAGTACTCAAGGAAATTATAAATGGATAGATATATTACAAGAATTGTTTAATGAGTATAATAATAAAGTACATAGAACAATATGGTATAAAACCTGTAGAAGTTAATAAGAAAAAAATATTTTTTTTTACGTTCGTTCTGGCAATGCTCTTGGAGCATTCTCAACTGGTTTTACTTTTTTTTTGTTTTCTTTTCAACGAGGCAGAAAAAAAATGTACTGATAAAAGAGAAAGGTCTTCTGCTGATACAGAAAGAATCTGATTATCCGGAACGACATTGCTTTAACGTGTATTTAAGATTATTTTTTTTCTTACAATAGCTGACAATTTAGTGTTTACTTGGAAAGCAAGGTAATTTCCGGGCACCAAGGAGAACAGAAATGTTCAATTCATGGACGTAAGATACTTCACATTTTTTGGAGTGATGGTGGTTGCAGGCTACAATAACCTGCCTGCTCTGATTTTCCTTTAATAACAGAAAATATCACGTATCACAAATGTAGGTCTACTACTGCATAAAAATGACAACTTTGTAGAAATTGCATTATTATAACCAATTGTGGCAACTAACCGCATTTTCTTTCTCTTTTTCTTATACCCTATATATTTATTCTATTCTTCGCAGCAAATATTACAATAAAATAAAATATATTTATGTTTCCTTTTATCACTAGAATCAAAGATAATTAATATTGATAGATACTAGATATTGAAGTACACGCATCTCAAGCAACACTCAGAGATATCGACAGAAGGCTTAATATGGTCGACAGATTCTCGTTGTGGGATGTCACATCTTCAATACAACGAACACTCTTTTTACAGTCTAAATCAGTAGAAGTATGAGAATACTTTTTAAGGGACAAGTGAAATTATATAATAATATTTATTCCACACTAACTGTAACATAATTCCATTAAATTTATGGCATGATTCTTCTATTTATCAAGTTATTTATTTATTACGAAAAATTCCATAATATACAGGGTGTCCGAGAAGTCCTTCCCTGATTACAGAAATGGATAACTCAGGCTAGAAATAAGATAGAAATATGAAACTGGTGTTGAATTGTTTACAAACTATAAAAGTTTTTGTCTGTGTTAGGTTTGTTGTCAAGGATGAGGTCTGCCGAACACGTGTACCAGATCTTGAAACCCTGCAGCAACGAATAACCACAGTCGTTGCATCGATCCCTCCAGTGATGTTGGCTAATGTGTGGATGGAAATTGAATATCGCCTAGATGTGCTAACAAGGGTGCTCATGTGGAAGTGTACTGATGTGACCAAAACTTTTATAGTTTGTAAACAATTCAACACCAGTTTCATATTTCTATCTTATTTCTAGCCTGAGTTATCAATTTCTGTAATCAGGGAAGGACTTCTCGGACACCCTGTATAACACATATAGCGGGTGTTCTACAAATGGCGCCCATGGACAATAGAGCGCATTTCTTCAGGCCAAAATAAAGCGCTATGTAATGGGATACCCTTTGCGGCCTCCCTGAGTCGCTATGGGAAATCAAAAATTCACTATATGGCAACGTCGTAGATTAACTTGGAACCATTAACATTGCTCTAAGAAATCCACCACGCAGTTCCATTGACTGTTACGCTAATAAGTGCTGCTAGAGTCAACGTTTACCGATTTTAACTCCAACTAGAAAGAATCGATAAGACTATTTGATGAACTGGTATATCTACTCTGGTTCTTGATCTGTGACGTTGTCATATAGTACAATGCGCGTCTCTAGATGAGGTATATATATATATATATATATATATATATATATATATATATATATATATATATATATATATATATATATATATATATATCGCTTTGATTTGTAGAATAGTGCTTAGCCTTCGGCTAGCTGGGGACTTTCCCCCAGACCCCGGCATTGGCTCGGCCTACAGCCTCATATTTCAGCCTTTGTTTTTGTTCTTATTCAAACAAGAATACGCTTATACATTACTCTCTGCACAAAAAAAAAAAAAAAAAAAAAACTTTCCTCAGAACACGCATTTCAATCAAAGTGAAATTTCAGATAGTTTATCAGTTTTCCCCTCAAGATGACAATGACAACCTCGGAGTTATTTTAATATATTAAAACAAAAACTTCAAAAAATGTCCTCATCTCTAATTAGAAGTACAATTTCCGGAAACGCTCTGTGATACATCCATTTGTTTCGAATAAGGAGTTTATAGATTAAGTCTCATATCTCTAATCTTTAGAGATTTCGAGATGTGGCCATCTTATTTCCTCATCTCTCCTTTTTTAATCAACTTTTTTCATCACTTCTAGGGAAAATTTCAAAAAACACTTATTTTAAATGAAAAGTGTAAGTACCAAATTTCATGTCTCTAACTTTACAAGGATTTCGAGATACCGTCATGTTGTTATAACAATTTTAACTCAATCCTTTTTCTTCCCACTTTTTAAAATTCCCTTCTAGGGGAAAGATCATAACCGGTGAAACGTGTGTCTAATTATCTTAAGTGAAAAGTCCATCTACGAATTTCATGTCTCCATCCTTCAGAGATTTGGAAATACTGTATGACCACATACTACAGTAATTGAAACTCCTACTCCCTCCTTCTTGTCAAATTTTCAAAAATCATTCCTTAGTGGTACCTTACGTCACAAATCCTACGCACAATCAAAATTTCAAGCTTCTAACTTAAGCGGTCTAGTCTGAGACTTGATGAGTCAGTCATTCGCTCAAGTCAGTTAGCTTCGTTTACATATATACACGAGTACATAAGTTGAATATCACCTGTCCAAACCAAGTATCACGATATACTTCTAAGAGGAATCCTGTCATTATTATTACCAAAATTGCTTTCTAACTTACGGAACACAATTGTGGTGAAGTTGTGTTGGTCATCACAACTTGCTTTGTCATATCATGATTTACAGCTTTCTCTTCAAACTGCCAAAAGGTCTCCAATTAGCAAATCTGACCCGAGGTCGTATTATCTCAAGGTCCCCTTTAGTTCCACTTGCTACTCAAAAAACGCCCAGCAGAAAAACACTTTCAGTTTTTAACCGAACGATGATAATCTACTATCCGTAATATTTTAGTTAGTGAACACATCCATCCACCTCATTTAAGACATCCCTACTTACAAGTGCAGAATATGAAATTAAAATAAAATATTAAAGATATGAAAGCAATTATGCCTTTTCAAGAAGAAAACTGTTTCAACCTCGTAATTTAATCTTAAGCATTTGGACATCATTGCTAGGTCACCTGCCATAATTAAAAAACTTCCTTGTGATATGATCCTTGTGATTCACTAAACATTTTTATCCTGAAACAGGATACTGTTTTCACCACACCAATCGCTTTCCTTAGAATACCGTGTTTACCTGAAAACAGTACCTAATAACAAGATAAGCCTCAGCACAATTTTTTAGATTGCTCGTAGTATACACTCTACTCCAAGCATAAATGAGTACTATCTCCAAGTTATGCCTCAGTAGTTACAGCACTCTAAATGTAGAATTGTATACAGGTATTTAAGTTGTTTGTATATAGAGAGAAATCCTAATTTTTTTTATAGGGGGGATTAGTATAGACTTGGTTTTATTTTGAAAAAGAAACTGTATTATTTACACTGTCCTTTCATGAAAAATGTAATCAAGAATACAAGAATACAACTGGATGTAGAAGAGGTAGTAATGACGAAGAAATTCAAGTATTTGGGATCAATTCTGCAGGAATAGAAGAAGATGTAAACAACAGAATTAGCAGCGGTTGGACGAAATAGACAGAAGCAGCAGGAGTGTTGTGTGACTGTAGGGTGCCAATACGCCTTAACCATGTCGGTCCCGGCGTCCCTCGCAGGGGACATTAAATATGATGAAATTATTATTTTTTTTACAACTTTAGAATCAGACTGGCAACATTGGAAACTGTTTACAGGGGATTATCATAGATGGATCATCCCCTACAAACAGTTTTCAATGCTGACACTCTGATTTTAAAATTGTAAAGAAATAATAATTTCATGATATTTATGAACCGTTGTGGGGGACGCTGGGACCGACATGGCTAAAGGAAAAGATTACAAAGCAGTAGTGAGATCTATCTTATTATACGGAGTGGAATGTTGGACGACGAAGAAGAGAGAGAAATAGAAGTTGCATGTTACGGGAATGAAGATTCTGCGGTGGATGTGTGGAGACACACGAAGGACAAAATTAAGAATGAAGTGATCTGGAGTACAGTAAAGGTGAGACCAGTAGTAGAAAAAAAATGAAAAATTAGACAAAGATGGTTTGGGTATGTAAGAAAAAAAACTTTGAAATATGTAGCTCACTGAGTAGATGATATAGAAGTGAGTAGGAAACATGCCCGACACCGATCAAAGAAGAATGGAGAGGTTGTGTTAAGGACAATATGGTGTAGTGTTGTGTTACAGCGGACATCACGTGGAGGAAGCCGACCCCAGCTAACTGGGAAAAAGGCTTAAAAGATTATTTATTCTCAAATACTGTGTAACCAGTTTATATTCTTGTTTAAAACATCTAGTATCGTTTCTTTTTCTAGACTTCTACATTATGAAAATGCTTATGAAGATTATTCTTTGTTGCATTGATTTTCAAAATAAAATTTTGTTATAGCAGCGTTCCTACGTATCTGGAGAAATCTATTTCCCTGACTTTCCATGAACTTTGGCAGGAAATTCCCTGACCTTCATCACCGTTGTCGAATGACGTTGACATATAAGTAAGGAATAAATAAGGGTGAATATTTATATATGAGGACACTTATAATTATCAATTGCTCATACGTAGGCGTACATTCCACTTACCACTCATAAAAATCTGAGCAACGTTCCATACTGTGATCATTAATGGTTGGCTAACCTGAAATATATATATCCGACTTTCCCTGATTTCCAGTCATTTTACCTGTTTCCATGACTTGCACCGTTTTCCCTGACCAGTAGGAATCCGGTACAGTCAATGAAGGATCCCTTCTCAGGGTGTCTACTAAAATCCCAAAGTGAAATTTCATAATTTTTTCTTGACCTTTTCTTTACCAAATCATAAAATTTCCTAAAATTTTCAAGAGCGAATTTGGGTGCGAATTAGGCCGAATTTTCATCCATGCGATAGAAACGTACTTTGCTTGCGATTTGGTAGCGTCTACAGCTGATCATAGACATTTTTGGTGGTGAACTTTGACGTTTTATAGAACAAAATTTTCCAATCTGTACTTACATTTGTACAGTTAAAAAAAAATCGTGACCCAAAAGCTAAGTTTCGTGACTTCCATGACCATTTTCTAATTTCGTGATTTTTTCGTGACTTTCGTGACCGATAGACACCCTGCTTCTACAAGATCTGTTTGCTAATGATTATACAGTATTGTGTCTGCAACTTGAAAATGAAAATGAAGTTAAATCTCAGTTTTACGTCCCACGTTTATGTCAGCCAGGCTAAAGGAGACTGTGATGAGAAATGAATGCAATGGAAGAATGAATAAAGTGGGAGGAAACGGGAGAACCCCAAGAAAAAACCCATACGCAGTGTTTGTCCACCACAAAGTCCATTTGGCACGAGCTGGGATCGAACGCTCAGGGACCCCAGCACCAGAGTTGAACGCTCTACCACTGAGCCACCGTGTCCCCGTGTCTGCAACTTGGAAACAACTCTCAACCTGTTAAGTAAACAAACATTTTCTGGAAAATAATGGGCAAAATTTCTTTGGAAAAAACCGTACCCACCTAGCACTGCACTGGTCAACTATCTATTGGGATTCACAATACTTTCATGTACTTTGTTTTTAGCAAAAGTAGTTTTTAAAAGATCTCGCACAAGTTCCATAATTTACTACGAAAGTTACGCTAAAGAAAGTATATATATATATATATATATATATATATATATATATATATATATATATATATAGATATAGATATATATAGATATAGATATAGATATATAGATATAGATATATATAGATAGATAGATATATAATAAAGGCTATGGACTTGAAGCGTTTCAATGCCTGCCCTTATTCTGCCAAGTTGTTACAAGTAATGAGTTCCTCCGTCTCACGTACTTCTGAAAACTTAATCAAATGTTCCGTTTAGATTAAGCATGAAATCAAACTTGTCATCTTCTCTATTGTTAATTCTTTCGCGGACAATGAGAAAAGCAGGGACTAATTTCACGTTTTTAATCACCAATCCAAACCAGTTGCCTTTGTTTCTTTCTTAACAAATTATACACGGTGAAACACAAGGTTTACGAAATTCACATATGTGTACCAGCAGTGTAGCTTCTAGACTTGGTATGTTTAATAATTAAAAAAAGAAAAGAAAAGAAAAAAAGATCAGGTCGCAACTGTTCTACGCAGAACAATGAAACAGGATAAAAAGTCGACCTTAAAATCACTGGACTAGCAACATTGTTGAAAAAAAAGCTCACCAAGTATGAATTTGTCACACATGGACCAAGTAAAGCTACTTTCTTTCTTTCTTTCTCTCTCTCTTTTTTTTTTTTTTTTTTTTTTTTTTTTTTTTTTTTTTTTGAGTTTGTAACAGAGATGTGATGCTCTGTAGTAAATACGAGGGTAGTCCTAAGCGTATCCAACCTAACAAAGAAAAAGCAAAAAAATTGGAACAAAAATATCTATTTTCCAACATAGTCCCCTTTTAGTTCGATACACTTTCCCGAGCGATGTTCAACAGCTTCGATACCCTGTTTATAATGAAAACCGTCGAGTACTTCAAAACAACCATTAACTGCAAAACTTTTACCACCAAGCACTTTTTTCAAGTTTGGAAAGAGAAAATTATCCGAAGAGGTTAAATAGCGTGCGTGAGGAACCAATTCGAACTTGGGTTGATTTTAGTCATCGCAATAACGGATGTGTGAACTGGTGCATTGTCTTCATGAAACAATACTTTCTTTTTCGCCACATGTGGCCATTTTTTTTCTTGATTTCATCACTTAAACCTGCGATAAGTTTGCATAACTCGCCATTGATTGTTTCTCCTTTTTGAAGATAATCAATGAAAATCTACATGCACCTCAAACACTGACGCCATGGTCTTGTCAGCAGATAGAATTGCCTTCGCCTTCTTTGGAGTCGATTCCAACCTTTCAGTCCATTGATTTGACTGTTCCTATGTTTCAGGTGTGAAATTGATGAACTCATGTTTCATTCATGGTTATAAACTGACGCAAAACTGTTTCATTGTTGTGAAACATCGCTAAACACTCGACTGAAACATCCTCACGATGTTGTTTTTGTTTCATTGTAAGCAAACGCGACATCTACCTCGCGCACTGATTTCTCATGTCCAAATTTTCAGTCAATATGCGATGTACAATACTTTTTGAAATCACTACCATGTCTGCCAGCTTGCGCTCTTTCAGTCGACGGTAATCCAATACCATTTTGTAGATTTTCTTCACCCTATTTGGCGTGATTACTTCATTTGGACGGCCACTGCGATGTTCATCTTTGCAGCTCCTACAGTCTCGTTTAGTCTCTACCACTTAACATTTTACTGTCGCAAACGAAGGAGAAGACTCCCCCAGAGTAGAATCTAGCTAAGCTTTGATATTGATTGGACTGGGACCTTTCAAACGAAAGTATTGTATCACAACAAAGACCTTTTTTCCTCCATGTTTATAAATTTACTGAGAGAGAGAGTTCACTATTGATGGCTGCCAAACAAATACTAAACAGCGTAGTCTTCAAGCTTAAGCTTTATAAGGTTGGTACTTTCGACCATAGGAACATGTTTCAAATAACAACCGCCATCTATACGTCAGGTAGAGTACTTCTGGGACTACCCTCGTACAATGTTGCCTGTATTATTATGCGAATCCCTAACAAAGTATTTCCGATAACGTGAGACACAGATAAAATGTTTCACTATATTTTAGAAGTTTAGTCAAAGGGAGTGTGAGACAGAAAAACAAATATTTGTGTACCTGTGTACCGTCTGCAAAGTTTATTCGATCGTAACGAAAACCTAAGTGGCAGTGTCATTTCATGTTTTGCTTGGGACGTGGGCGATACACCGTACCACTGATACAAATGGTTTCACGTTTCTTGTTAGCTTATTATTATACTATCGATTCAAATGTGTATTTATCTGTATCAAACGCAAGGCAGAGAAACCTCAAATAATGGTCTTACTTAGGGGCCACGAGCAAAGACGACACATTCACTAAAGATGCACGTGCTAGCCACTGGACCAACACGGAGGGTTATTATTATATTTTCAATACGTCGTCTTTCTGAAATATGGGTCTTGACAGTGAAATCAGAAATGAAATGAAATCTTTGGGAGTTTTACGTCCCACGGTTATGCCGGTTAGGCTAAAGGAGACGGTGATTATGAGAAATGAATGAAATGGTGGAATGAAGAAAGTGGGAGAAAACGGGAGAACCCCGAGAAAATCCACGCACACAGTGAAATCAGAATCACAGGTTGTAGCAAATGTACGAATAAGCTATTCATAGAGAACCAAGAACTGTTTAAGGAAGTAAGACTTTTGACTGCGTTTATATAGGTATAAATTTAAAAAAATCGAAAACAGAACACCAAATTCTGATACTCTTATGCAATAGTATATGCATATAACAACTATGTGCATCCCTCTAGGCAAATTAAGAGTACGAACTGAACGATTAATTTCAGTTGTTTTATTTATTTTATCGTGCTGACGTGTTTTAAATTTTAAAATAAAAATTACTTCACAATCTATTATAAACATTCACTGGCTATTAGCCAACGTAATTATAATATACGAACACCATTGCTTAACTACAATAATATCCTTCTAGTTATAAAACCCAGCACAGAAATGGTCAACGGGTAGTATATGACATAGGCGTTTATTCAAAATATAAATGAAATCTTTACGTTTAACGTCCCACGCTTATGCCGGTTAGGTTAAAGGAGACGGTGATAATGAGAATGGTGGAATGAAGAAAGTGGGAGGAAACGGGAGAACCCCGAGAAAACCCACGAGCACGGTGATTGTCCACCACAAAGTCCACACGGCACGAGCTGGGATCGAACCAGGGACCCCAAGCACCGGAGGTGAACGCTCTAGCACTGAGCCACCGCGACCCCTTAGGCGTTTATTCATTACCATACCTTACAGTACAACATACAAATACAAAATTGAAACAAAATCCGAACGAGAGAAGCTACGTTGCAACTTTATGTCTAAAATCTTATCTGAATTATTCTAAATGTTTTTCGATGTTAAATATCGCCACACTGAATGAGTGATCCAAGTTGTTTAACGTCCTTTTCCAGCACGAAGCTCGATATGGGGCCTACTGCTTAAAAGGGAATACTGAGCTAAGACCTGCGCTGCAAAAGGAACCGAACTCGGGACGATGTGTACTAAGAAGATTGTTAACTTCTTGTCCACGAAGGCGCACACCTATTTACATAGATACAGACATACTAGCCGAATAGGGAAAGTGCTTTATTTATTTATTTATTTATTTATTTATTTTAATCAACCATACACACACACATTGCTTCTTCACGATCACTAACGACCGGCAGTTGAGGCAAAATAAACCACCACAAACGACGCGCAAAATCTACTCTCAAAATAGCATTAGAAATGGAGGTTTATGTTTAAAAAATGAATATGTTAATTGTATTACCAAAAGCTCGTATTAAATGTGTTAATCTATCTTAAAGATTTAAATAGCACGTTTGAATAAATATGACTGTAAAAGTATCAATAATCACAACACATCAAAAATGAAGAAAGAGAATTACAAATAATAGAAATGTTAGTATCATAAATATTAGAACTCCAAAGAAATGAACACCGTAAAAAAAAAAAAAAAAAAAAAAAAAAAAAAAAAAAAAAAAAAACTACTACGCCAAACACCTCAGATTAAATTAGGAAAATCCTACCTTGGAACTTGATAAAGCTGTTTTGCAAATATAACACACAGTTTACTTCTGATTGCAGGATATATGCCTACACTGATGTGAAAGGATCATATTTGAAGCACGTTTCAACCTTGGAATTCTTAGCAATATCAACTGTTTTCCATATATCACAGCTGAACTCCATTCCACGATAACGGCGAGCAATGTGACTTTCCCGGTAGAAAGGTAAACAAAACTTACGAAACAACCATAGAAGGGCAAATATGGCCAATGATTATCATAAACGGCATTAATTACGATTTCTTGAAAAAATGGTAAAATATGGCATTTTGCAACAGCTGCCGGTCTTTTATGATTATCTTAGAAATTCTCTAATAATTTGGAACAACAAACAAACTAAAATAAAATAGCTACGAAGGACTACATGTCACATCTTTGTTTAAATGATTATTTCTGTTATATAATGTTTACTTATTCAATATGTATTTGTACGCTTCATATTTATGTATATGTACAGGTCAGACTTACTGCCTCGTGTCTGAATAATACCTCTGGAATACACATAATCCGGCAAAATAGCATTACTTCTTCTTTTATACTGTATAATAAAACTATTTTTCCTTTCTATGTCAACATCCTGTTGACCCACGACCCACTCACAAATCTTTACCCACTGCATCTCTGCTACAAACACATGGAAATATAGTTTGTATTATCACAACAGTGAGAAAACAAAAGTGAACAGTTAACATTCTTATTTCGTAACAGGAAATTCCGAGTATTTCATTTTTTTTTTTCAAATCTTGGCCTATAGATGGACCTTGCTTCCGAATTGAAATTTATGATTGTACTTCTATACATTCGAACATTTAGATTATCATCTTCGTGGCTGTATACTTAGCACACGCAACTTAGTCCGACACCTGAGTTCGATTCCCGGTGGAAGCTCATGTGTCTCATCTACGTCTCATATACATCCTTCACGCTGAAAGGGACGTTAATCTCCAAATCACCCACCCAACTAATATCGAAATATTTTGGAAAAGGACTGGTCAGATACTGGTCAGAAAAGGACAGGTCAGTTTTTTTTTTTTTTTTTCAGGTAAATCACTGAAGGTGCGATGATTGAACGGAGTGTCATTAAGTTCCTCCATTTGCAGCGGAAATCAACAAAGCAGATCCACGAAGAGGTGAAAGAAGTCTATGGGGATTAAAGTCCATTCTATGAAAGGATATCCAAGTGGAAACGGCGTCATTTCTGAGATTGAACTGTGGTTTTAAAGTCAAACTACTGACTTTTACAAAGCGAGCTTACGGAAAAGTAAATAATCACTGAAAGAAATGTGTCGCTAGGCACGGTGACTACGTAGAGAAGGACTAATACCATAACCTGGTGTCAGAGTTATCCAGAGTGGATTTCTTGTAGGTAATTGAAAGGACTTTTTGATACCTCCTCGTGTATTTTCTTCAGATGCTGAATCAATTAAAAAAAAGTGCTTATCGCTATCTATTACCATATTTCTTCTAAGCCGATCACAGTTGGAACTGGAAATTCTTAATTACTACCACTTCCGGTTTGAAAAAGGGTTACCAGAAACTGTTGTTGGGATATTGAAAAAAACGTTCTCAGTGTTTTCGCTTTATTTAGATCAATATTAAAACCAGTGCCAATCAACACTAAAACCGGAAATATTTGATTGCTACCACTTCCGGTTTGGGTAGAGTTAACGGAGGAAATGAAACTATCCTTCAAATAAATTGATTCGAAAGACAACTTCTCGCTGTCTCCTATCAATTCTACTCTTAATGCGACTAACGTTGAAACCTAAAACGGTTAATTTCTACGACTTCCTCTTTGAATAGAAGGTTGACAGAAGAAATGGAATAGAAGGTGGACGTTGAATACATTCCAAAAAAGTGCTTCTCAATACTTGTTACCGTTTTTGCTATGATACCTGCTGATTGACAGACGGATGGACATGGGTGTTCTATAAGATTTCCGGCAACCACAATTTGGGAAGTCTACAAAATTGGGGTAGGCACAGCGAAGAATTAATTACTAGACATAATAAACTAGCCTCTTCTGTCCACTCAAGGTTCTGAGCAACACTTATCCAGCACAACTGTGGCTGATTTATGGAGACTTGATCACGATTTCCAACCTTTTGCATTGTTACGGTAATTTAATTTCCATTTACGACTCATGCAATCAAATTCCTACTCAGCAGATACAATCTGTTTATTCCATAAAACCTAAGCAGCCAATAGTTTAAACGTGCATTTCGCTATCAACATCTCGGAAACTAGGTTGTGTATACTTCTTCTGATTAGTCAAAGAAAACAAGAATTTCTTCAGCGAATTTTCCTTGCACGATTTAAGAACAGCGCGAAATAAAAGCTCTAAATTGTTTCTTTTCGGACATAATGATGCTTTATTCATTTATTTCTGCGTACCAGCCCACAGTCGGGTCATCTAAGATGTGTTCACGTTTCTTCTATATTCTCGGTGCAGGGACGTTGCCAAGGGGAAAAGGGACGGGTGGGACATGTTCTCTCCAAAATTTTGGTCAAGGGGTTAAAAGAAAAACTGAGAGAAGAGGAAAGAAAGCAAATAGAGTACAAATAAAAAATTCTAATCAATCTCAGATTTAGTATTACGGGTGTAGAGTACCAAGATACTACCCACAGGATGAGTTTCCCCAAACTAGATTAAAATGAAATGAAATCTTTGAGTTTTACGTCTCACGGTTATGCCGGTTAGGCTAAAGGAGACGGTGATGATGAGTAATGAATGAAATGATTGAATGAAGAAAGTGGGAGAACGGGAGAACCCCGAGAAAACCCACGCACACGGTGTTTGTCCACCACAAAGTTCACTTGGTGGGGGCTGGGATCGAATCCGGGACCCCTAGCACCAGAGGTGAACGCTCTACCACTGAGCCACCGCGGCCCCTCCAAACTAGATTAAGTTGTTACTTTGGAGTAAATAGGTACTAAATCAGTAGTAGGACACACTTGTGTCTCTTTGCGCGATTTCTCCGACTAAATAGACTATTCTAGGGGTAACATTTCGTCCAACCAATTTGGGCTCAAGTAAATTCAAAATCCACGAGTAAAGTGAGAATTACTGCAAGACAGGGCAATCGGAGGTTGATATCAATTCCAACCATCACCAAGCTACGCAATATCTTAGCTTGCTTGCTTGCAACCGTGTCGGTGGAGAGAAAATTTTCTTCAATGAAAAGAATTAAATCCTATCCCCGAAACAATATGTGGGGGGAGTGGAGTGGCTCCTATCAATCCATTCTCACCTGTCATCTAATGTTAAGAAGATGATGAATGTTGTGGCCGCTAGTGGACAATGAAACTAATTCTGTGAACTGACAGATGAATCCTTTTTATTGTGTTTTGTAGGAAGTTGTGCTTATATTTTAAAAAGAAAAGGATTTTTATTTAACCAACTAGGTGAACCTGGGCCATTTACACAGCGCACATTTCTAATATGAGCGCGAATCGTCTTCGCACTTCTCACTATATCTGTGCAAGTCCCTTTACGAACACAAGTAAAGGACATGAAGACTCTCAAATGGAGTGAATCGCTATAGACAAACATATAAACGTAGTATTTTAATATATTGAATGTTAGGGTGAGTTTGTGAGGAACTTGGATAGATGATACCAAATGCAAATATTTTTTTCTTATAATTCCATATCCGAGTATGCCTCATTGTGAGCCTGAAGCCTTCGAAGTTGTAAGCTTGCAATAGGTTTTGTCATTTAGATTAAAGCACAGCGCCTGAAAGGTCCATCAACCCGCTTTACATAGCTCATCTACTGGTTGCCTTTCACAAGGGTATCAACCTGAACGTCCTAGTGGCAATATTAACCCGTAAGTACTCGAGCCCTTTCTTGTGACAGCAGTACTCGCGCGGGTTTAATAGATCCCAAATTGATATTTCTTTTTACAATAAAAATATTTTTTAATAATTAAGACAATGTAGCATAACTCTAGACATAATTTTAAAAGCTGCAATTAGATTTTTTTGTACTCGTTTTGAGACATTTTGTTATATTTTTTCATCAAGACTTCTGGCTAACAACACAAAATTTACCTGTTTGGGAGTCTAACAACCCCGCGCGAGTACTTAAGGGTTAAACTAATAGGATCAAAACGACGCCTAAAGTGTGGAATAGAAAAATATATATATATATTTTTTAATATTTGAATGAGAATTGGCAAATCTACACAAAATTTGGAATCGATCAGCGAAAACGACCTAGCGCTTGTGATTTTCGAGATCTCATTGTCGAAAGGATTGGCCACAAACATATAAACTTTTCTTGAGTACAAACATATAAACCTAGCATTTTAATATATAGATGGATAGATAGATAATAAATTGAAATTTAATGAAATTAGGTGTGGGCTTCCCAGTCGAAATATGCAGACCTATAGGGTATAGAGAAAGTTCCTGAAGCAGAATTCTCGAAGTATTTTCATGTCTCTGTACCTCCCCGAAATGAAATTCTGGCTAAGTGCCTCTCTTGGTAGCTCAATGGTCGAGTTATCACTGAAAAGCGTATTCTCTGTAGATCAAAACATACACTTTTTTTTCTTGTCGGGTTGCTTTCGTTTCCTTCCATTTGATCATCATATGAATCGTTCATTGGTTCTAACCCCACTTTTGAGTTATCTTTAAAATCGTGCAAAAATCAAAGCTTGTGCTATTTCTAAAGTGATGCAAAAATCAAAGTTTCCAGCTATGAACTATTTTTTAAATAACATTATTTAATTTCAATAACTGTATGTTACAATCATTTTGTTTATTACAAACTAAATACAACTATTATTTAAAAAGTAGTTCACAGGATTCCAAGACAATATGATAGTAATCAAATGCAGTTAAGTTCGTTCCTCTAGTCCCTGCCTTCAACTTAGATTTTGGGGGAATGTTACTCTGGTAACACTGTAATTTCTATGGATGGGAACACTGAAAATTCTTCAGGTTCATATTTTCTGTTGTAGAATAACATTCTCTATGCGATAAGTTGAATTTTCATTATAAATCCTTTAACTTATGAAAATTGGTAAATTTTGTATTATTTTTAGTATGTCAGCTCTTAAGTTTCTTTGATCTTGTAAATTTTGTATTTAGGCATTTTATTTTGAGGTATATGAAGTTACCATAGAATATTGTTTTTTTTTTTTTTTTTTAAACTAACTTTGTAGTTTACTGTATACTAAAATAAATTAGAATTTTGCTCCATGTAATGTAACTAAGGATTCATGTAATATTAAATTTGAGTATTATGTAATGTAAGAAGTGGCCGGAAGCAAACTGTTATTATATGAAGTGTGTTTTCTATATTTACTTATAATTTGATACAGTACAAGGTTTCCTGTATTTTTTGATCAGCAAACAGTATATGCTCACAACATATTTTGTTTCTATCTCTTACGTGTATACCTTTACATAAGAAGTTTGCGAAGAACAAGTGTTGTACTGGGATACAAATGAAACATGCAATACTAAAACACGACACTGCCAGCAAGAAACCATAAACTTTATTTTACGATATGCGTATTACGTAACTCTGCATTCGTCCACTCTTTTCCTGTTATCCACTACAGTAAATGATATTTGACAATATCCTATAACACTTGCAAGCTTTCTTGCACATAATACTAAACAATAAATAACCGACTTTACATAATTCAGCTTATCAGGAGTAAATAATTTCTTGGCAGTTTGAGACTTAATTGCTTAACTTTCTGATTTATAACATACCAACTGCTCAACTGTCATGAGTAACATCTGATGTCACTGCGGGAAAAACATTGATAATGAAGCCATCCCATGCTATCAGCCTTCAGTATGGAGTTATCTGCACAATACTACTGAAACAAATTGAGTTGTATATTCCACGCCAGAGATGGAGTGGGTCAGTGGGTCGTGGGTCAACAGAACGTGCCTCATTCCGACCCACCGTGACCCACTCTGACCCAGCGACCCACTACAACCTACCGACCCAATCTGCATAATACATTGTAGACAGCAACTTCTAAACACTGGTAAATTTGTCTGTGTTTTACTTTCAAGGCTCCATTTTACAAGGCCTTCTGTTTACAACAATGAACGATTACGTAAGACTTAGCCCCACCCAGAATTTTTATTTTGTTTTTTGACCTTTGTGTAACAGTACATTTTTTTAACGTTATAGGTCACTGGCACTAATTTCTGGCACATGTTTTATAATTAGTGCGGGAGTGGGTGGGGCCAGGTTCACGGACATCTGTAATCCAGCTCATCTGTAGACTAGTGCTGTCGAAATCGGTTTTTGAAAAAACCGAAAACCGGTTTTTGAAAAAAGTGAAATTTCATAAAACCGAAATGTCGGTTTTGAAAACCGCAATTGCGGTTTCGGTTTTGAAAACCGCATGTGCGGTTTCGGTTTTGAAAATCGCATGTGCGGTTTCGGTTTTGAAAACCGCATTTGCGGTTTTCGGTTTTCAGAAAACCGGTTTTCTCAAAAACCGAAAACCGCAAATGTCATAAAAATTCAACAGCACTACTGTAGACCTGTCAACAGCACCTATTGAAGCACTAGTCATGATTTGGAATCTGCGTGAGGTTCCGTCCTTCAAAACCTCACAGTTGTATAAAGATGTAAAACACAAAAACTCATTTCTTACATATTATTCAGCTTATTTCATTATGCATGTTATTTTTCATTCAGGTACTTTTCATTGGATCAAAAAATCCAAAATATTTCAGGTAAAAATTTTCTTGTAGGCCTTATATATATATATCTGGAGAACTACATATAGTGTAGCCAAACCCGAACTATCACTTAACTCAGTACGATGTGCTTATTCCGTAAAAAATACGAAAACTTGATTTAGAGGCCGCTCAAAAATGTTGTGGCTCCTGATCCAAGAAATCTAATATGTTTCATTCAATCAAAAAAAAAAAAAAAAAAAAAAAAAAAAAAAATTGTACGCCTTATATCTCGAGAACCACATGCAGTATAGCCAAACCCAAACTATTAAGAACTACATGTAGTATAGCCAAACCTAAACTATGACTTAACTCAGTATGATGTGCTTATTCCGTATAAAATACGAAAACTCGATTTAGGGGCCATTCGAAAATTTTGTGGCTCCTGACCCAAAAACTAATTATTGGTCAAGATCGCAATCTTTTGATCCATTTTTTTAATCCTTCCTACAATACAGGAATGTACATGTTAAAAATATTTTTCATTATTAGAAACCTTTTATACAGTGAAACCTGTCTTTAGCGGAATCGAGTGGGACTTGCAAAAATTTCCGTTAAAGTCAGGTTTCCGCTTAGTGGAGGTAGACCTTTCCTTTCTTTCTTTCTTTCTTTTTTTTTTTTTAAATACATGCTTATAAAGGGGCATACTGAGAAAATATATTGCTGTACGTACATTGTTCGATTACAGTACTTCTTTCTTCTACGAATAAATACACAAAAAATTAAAATGAATACAAAATATACTATGCACACGTTTTCTTTATTTTTCTAATAGCCAAGCAGGGTTTTCTGTGTACATTGCTGCTTGGCTGCTTGACTTTCCGCATACACTTTAGCCTGAGAAATTATACTAAGTGAATCAGAATCATTTTTTCGTAAGGCAAATTTTTGCAGTTCCTTTAAACTTCTAAGAGCATCTTGATATGTATTTATTGTACACTCTTCTTCGAACTCGGTATCGTATTACTCTTCTTTCTCTATCTCGTTTTCTTCTTTCCGACATTCCGTATGATTCTTGATTAAATTGCGGGGATTAAGGACAATTTGTGGGGGTGAATATCAACACTGTTCAGAAATATTTAACAAATGAACGAACATTTTATCGCAGACAGTGTAATGTATGTGCCTCACAAAATGTCTAAACATCTTCTAAACGCTGTAGTCCGGAACTCAGAATTTTCCGTTAAATGTTTATTTTTCTTTCCGTTGTCCGCGTAACACAGTTTCCGCTTAATGAAGGGACTTTTACACGTTTTGTTCTCCAAAATTCATGGGACCGTGAAATATTTCCGTTTAAGACAGTTTTCTGTTTAATAAAGGGTCCGTTGAAGACAGGTTTTACTGTATATATATTTGGACATTGTCTTTTGAATTTTATTTCCACTTATCTTTAAATCTTCTAGCACTTTAAGTTAGATTTTAAATGAGTCTGCTGGAAAGCGCAGGTAAAAGTGCTAGTCTCTGCTAAAGCTAAGTTTAAATACTACTACTTCCATATGAAGAATTCTTGTAATAAAAGCTCTTATCAAGGTATGCGTATACATATCATTCCATTGGATTCAACGCTCACTATATACATAAAAACTAACATTTCAGATAAGATTGCTGTCCTTCGATATATATATACAAGGTATTAATGAACTGTGGCATAACTTAGGAGGTGACTCATCATACCAAATGAAAAAAAAAAAAAAAAAACGGATCACTAAACGCCTCCTTTCAGACTTACGAGAGATGATTGAAAATAATAAAAAAAGAAAAGACTGCAAATCATAGAACTTCTACGTTATTCACTGGAACTTAACACAAATTTATTTATTTGTCTTGGTGCAGATTTGAAGACTTCGCATTCTGATCATGTATACCCGAGAAGCAGACATTAAAAATGACTGACTCTACTGGAAGTGAGGTCAGTGGTGCGGTTCCTACTGGAAAGCCAAAAATATTACACCTGCTGGCATTCATAGGCAGAATATAGAGGTGTATGAAGAGGGTTACAACTGAAGACATCGGTGCAAGAAGGGAACAGCTCCAATTGTATATTTGGTTCAGGATTGAAAAGGAAAAGTTAAAAATCAATATTTGTACTTTAGCATTGAAACTTTTTCAAAAGAGAGGTTTTACCCCTACAACGGCACTACTTTGAAAAACGTTTGTAGGCTAAAATGAAATAATTTGAGTTTTAACAACTATATATTTTTTTTCAAACCTGAACCAAATATACAATTGGAGCTGTCCCCTTCTTGCACCGAGGTCTTCCATTTCAAAGCAACACGTACAAAAGTGGTGCCGTGCCTTCAAAAAAAGACGGACCAATATTGTTACTGACAACCCTGGACACAGCAGTAGACCTGGTACTTCAACCACTGACATTACGTTTGTAACGACTAAAGCACTTCTTATACAGCTAATGTTGGAAAATTTCATGAAAAGTTCAAACTTGAACAGTTCGCCGAAAGTTCGGCTCATTTTTTTTAAATTGTCCATTTAAAAATTCCCTGTAAAATTACAAACATTTTGGTATATAACATGGCTATATTAAAAATCGAAGTAAATATATTTTAGTTTTTTTCTCTTTCTAATAGTACATAATTTTCACATTTTTTTCAAAAGATGTTACGGAGCGATACAAGCATGTATTTCAAATTTCAAGCCTATATCATAAAGCAGTATGTTTTCGGCAGAAACCTTCAATTTTACATGATGCTGACAACCGAAAACTTAAAATTGACTTGCACAAACAAGTTTATATCATAAACTCACGCACTACCAATAGAATATTAATCATTTTATTTAATATTTTTTTTTCTTTGTGGAAAGCACTGATTCAGTTACAATAATGTGTTTTACGTGTTTATCCATATCATGTATAATGTCAATGTATGTCAGTCCATCTTTTATCATTGTGGTGCAAATAACTATACTGTATAATACATAGCTAGCTCACAGTCATGACACTATGTTCAGACTAAGTTATTATAAAAATGAGTGTCGCTAATTAGTAAATAAAAGAAAGCGAAAGTTCGGGAAAAGTTGCTTATGAAAAGTTCGAAAACAAACTTTCGAAAATGAAAAGTTCGCTCATTTACATCTCTATATACAGCCCTGACCAACCCTCGGTGATTTTAATCTTTTCCCTGATCTAAAGCCAAAAAAATGGCTGGCCACCATTGTCTGGCATGTGATTATGTCAAAACCGCTGCCTCACCGTGGCTACGAGAACTAGACTCGGATTTCTATGCAAATGGTACAGAAAACTTTATCTGCCGTTGAACAAAATTGTGATTACATGGAGAATAGTTTTGAGTGCCCTCTATCATCAAGTGTGTTGATCTTCCAGCTTTGTCTCACACATAAGCCTTAATAAGCTTTGTAACCTTTTTTGATTATCTCTCGTATAAACTGGCAAAAATGAGAAATATCACGTTTTCAAACAATCTGGTATTAAAATTATGGGACCTTTCGAAAGCAGTTCAAGAAATTACCCAGGGACTTAAACGGCGTGACAAACATGTTGGCATTTGAAGGCGGCGCTCCAAGTTCCCTTTAAATGCTGCTAGCAAATGAGAGTCCAGCGGTATTGCCACGTTTGTTTTGTACACATCCACGTCTATCCTCTGCCACCTAATCACCCTGTAGTTCGTTTGCTTAGCCATAGCCACACCCCTTAGCACTCGGCAACATCACGTCAGAGCTTGCGTTTAATTCATTTAGCTGAAATGCCAAGATGTTTGTCACAGGCTTTTTTTTTTTTTTTTTCATGTTTCACAATCCTCTGGTAGCCTTGTAAAGAGTACTCCCTTAGTATTTTAAAATATATCCCCGTACCCCAACATCTTTATGCATTGTATTACACCGTACCGGGGACTAAATGAATTACGTTCATATAATGCTGCTAAAACAATACTAAAAAGTAAGTATTTTTAAATATTTAAACCATTACGTTTAGTTTCAACTGAAGAATTTGGTGGTGCTACTGGACGTGAATTTCCGTGTAAAATTGCTGCGGGGGCTCTGCTCCCTCAGACCTCCCTGAATTTAATCCCTGGTGACTCAAATATTTTCGAAAAAGAAAACGAAGAACGATTTTTTCCGTACTGGAGAAATTTACTAGCATTAATGCATTTCTTACATTATTAATTTATTAGGGGTAGGGGAGTATCTTACATGTGGATTTAACAAAAATAAGGGCGACTGCAGTACTGCCAGAAACTTCCCCAGATTTCCAGAATAAACTCTGCAATAGCTACATATTATTCAAGACAAATATAGCTGCACTATTGGACTACTAATTACATGTTGACCAAGTGCATCTCACTTGATTACAGCCAATTGCGTCTGCTTATTCTCTTCACTATTGCCATTAGTCAAGTTGCTAAGGACGAAACAGCTTTCTCCAATTACTGCTAATGTGCTATGAAAGGAAAAGATGGTTGATACCCATCATCTGAGAAGCAAAGCAAATTTAGCCGCTGTTCTCAGTGAAATATTTCGTAGAGACTGAGAATCACTGATGCAAATAGCCTCTTGTCTTAAGTTCGTGGTGCAATAGATAGCCATTTCCCGAATCCCCTATGGCCAGCAGCGTCTTAGAAGAATGAAATGAAATCTGAGTTTAACATCCCATGATTACGCCCTTTAGGCAGACGATCATTAAGGCAAATAATGATGGACGAACTGGTGGAATGAGAAAGTGGGTGAAGCGGGAGTACTCCAAAAAAATCCACCAATGTTATCCACCACAAACTTCTTGGCCGGGGACAGGGGCGGATCCAGGAGTGACTTCTGGGGGGGGGGGAGCGGTGGGTTGTCATACTGCTACTTTTAAGGGCTCCAAACTTTGGGATGGGTTTTATTTATATATATAAAATAAGAATGTTTCTTCTTCTGGAGGGGGGGCGATCGCCCCTGGACGGGAATCGAACCAGGGACCTCACGCACCGGACGTAAGCACTCTGCCACTAAGCCATCGTGCCTCCCACTCTTCCTAGAAAAGAAATAGTGTAGTAGGCCCATATAACGATGGGTAATCTTGCATAATGGTATGTGGAAATGAAAAACAGCCCATTAACAGTAGTACTTGATTGGGATAATACCATGCCCGACACTCGAAGACAATATTTCTAATTCCATTAGGCATATCTTAGACTCCATGGTATACAATAATAAAGCCGCTGATAGAGATTCCTATGAGTCAAGGAAGCCTATGCACTCGTCAACTACACAGGATTCAGGCCATAGTTGTGGCTGAATAATATAGCCCCATTCTTTATAGCTTCGGTATTGCACACAGAAAACTTGCGGACGCAAAACACAAGACTGAATCTTATTAAGATAATGTTTCTCAAAATTTTCTCAAATAGGCACACTTTTAATAGTCAGTATGTTTTACGAACCGCTTCGTTCTTGTCCCCTTCGAAAGCAAATAAATAAATATACAGAGTGTAAGGTCTTTACAACTTTGAAAACTCATATTGATTTATTTATTTATCTTACATGATTTTGATGTTTGATTTTGTAGCGAAATACATCAAGTTTTGACTTACGTAGTACACTAGTTCAGAAACAAGCCACCGGAAGCGCTAGCGGCGGTTGCAGCAAAGATGGCTTCCTTTATCGTTCCCGAGCGTGCTAGCTGTGTGTTTTGATTTGAAGAATCCAGTCTTGGACAAGTGTGAAATGTAATTTTCGTACCAAGTATGGAATAGATCCTGCCAGTAGGCCTGCTATTTATCAGTGGCATAAGTGTTTTTTATTGAAACTGGATGTTCAGTAAGACGGAACAAATCTTCAGCTCGTCCCCGTACGTCTGAAGACGTTTAGAGCAAGTGAGACAAAGCTTTGTTAACAGTTCTACAAAATCAACCCGGCGTGCTTCTCCACAGTTGGGCATCCCACTCATGACAGTTTGGCGTGTGTTGAGAAAACGGTTGCATCTCAAACCATACAGATTACAAATGTTCAATTACCTCGCAATTGAACAACTCAGATCTGACATTCTGCAGCGGGTTTGACAAGAAATCGACTTCAGATGGGATATGTGCTGCATCACAAATGGAAGCCACATTGAACCTCTTTAGGTATAAGGTAAAAACTGATATATTTTGCTACAAAATGACACCAAAACCATGTATGTAAGCTAATAAATCAATATGAGTTTTCAAATTTGTAAAGTCCTTTTTGATAACTAACTCTATGGCCTACGGAACCCGGAGGTTCAATTCCGCGTTCACAATAGCTCTCCACTGACTTCTATCCTTAACTAACTGCATCCAGTTTCTATTTTGTATTCCAATCTCTGCGAGACCCATCTTAATATTGTCCTCCCATCTGCGCCTAGGTCTTCCTAATGGTCGTTTTCTGATTGGGCTTCCAGTCAAGACTTTGAAAGCGTTTCTACTTTCTTCCTTCCTAGCTACATGACCCGCACACCTAAGCCTCCTAGACTTGACGACGCTAACAATGTTGAGTAAACAATATAAATTATGTAGTACCTCGTTATGAAGTTTCCGCCATTCCCGTTCCTCCTGGGTCCGAATATTCATCTCAGGATCTTGTTCTCAAATACTTTCAGTCTATATTCTTCCCTCAGAGTAAGCGACCATGTTTCGCAATCATTCAGAACAACAGGCATGATTATAGTTTTGTATATTTTAAGCAAAGTTCTTTTTGATACACCCTTTATATTGCAGAATCGTTTTAATTTCAAGTCCAAAGGGAAAAAAATGCATTTTTAAATACCTAACAACAACTGAACAGAACTACAATGCGTGAAAAAAAAAAAAAAAAAAAAACTAATATACAACAGACTTTACCCTTTAAGGTAGCATATTATCTGCATGACGTAATACCGCAAACAAATAAACGATATTTTCCCGCACATCAATTAAACCATACACACCATGAAAAGCACATTTAATTACAGTACCACAAACCCTGAATTAACATACACAACTAATCCACGAGTAACAACCTTAATTGTCTGTTCTTACTTAAAGAGGTTTGTGACCTCAGTTTGCTTTGATTGTTTTACAGACAACAAAACGTCCAATTTCATGTGTCGCGTGAAACCCGTCATTAATAACATTTGGTTGACATTCAAAACTTTTCTTAAAAATTTCAAACATTTAAGGAAAGCTTTAAATGACATCAGCACATACTCTTTTTTTAGTCCATCGCCGATCTCATCTTCATATTCTTTATCATAATCAAATGGATGATGTTTTTGTGCCACCCTCCCCGATGCCTGACTCTGTACATCAGGACACGGACAATTGAAAACGAATAGGAACTGTGTTCTGTCCAATACCAAAAATGCTTGTGCTGTAATTACTTCGAATTATCCAAATACAAGGCTCAGAAGTTCGATTTTTACCGTTTTTTTCAATGCGGTTTTCAAAAGGAATAAACTAAATATTTCAATTTAACGTCCCACGATTATGCCCTTGAGGTTCAGGGAGACGACGATTAAGGCAAGAATTGGTGGAATGAGAAAGTGGGAGGAAACGGGAATACTCCGAGAAAACCCACGAGCACGATGTTGTCCATCAGAAACTTACTTGGCCGGAGATTGAGCCAGGGATCACACACTCCACAGGTTAGAGCTCTGCCAGCGAGCCACCGTGCCCCCCCTGTATTATAAATAGGGTATCCGCTTGAAATTCTTGATTATACTATGTGATATACGTTTTTCCTACAATTGATGTCCTTTTTCTGATTTTTTTTGGGGGGAAGCGGGAGGGCGATGTTTATTCTACCAGGATCTCAAGGATTTCGAGTGCCACAGACTGAGAAACGCTACTCTAGTCTTGTTCTTAGAACTTAAGAACATTCTTCTACATTGATTTTGCTATTCGGGAACTGCCTAAGGCTCCTTTCACTGATTTTGATCTCAATATTCGAAAATGGAACCACTCCAAATGTGCACAGATTCGAAAAAAAAAAAATCGAACGACCTTTTTCAGCAAAAATAAGAGAACAAAATAGATATTCTTACTATTTATCTATCCTTTTTCAGCAAAAATAAGAGAACAAAATCGATATTCTTAATATTTATCTATCCTTTTTCAGCAAAAATAAGAGAACAAAATCGATATTCTTAATATTTATCTATCCTTTTTCAGCAAAAATAAGAGAATAAAATCGATATTCTTACTATTTATCTATCCTTTTTCAGCAAAAATAAGAGAACAAAATCGATATTCTTAATATTTATCTATCCTTTTTCAGCAAAAATAAGAGAACAAAATCGATATTCTTACTATTTATCTATCCTTTTTCAGCAAAAATGAGAGAATAAAATCGATATTCTTACTATTTATCTATCCTTTTTCAGCAAAAATAAGAGAATAAAATCGATATTCTTACTATTTATCTATCCTTTTTCAGCAAAAATAAGAGAACAAAATCGATATTCTTACTATTTATCTATCCTTTTTCAGCAAAAATGAGAGAATAAAATCGATATTCTTACTATTTATCTATCCTTTTTCAGCAAAAATGAGAGAATAAAATCGATATTCTTACTATTTATCTATCCTTTTTCAGCAAAAATAAGAGAATAAAATCGATATTCTTACTATTTATCTATCCTTTTTCAGCAAAAATAAGAGAACAAAATCGATATTCTTACTATTTATCTATCCTTTTTCAGCAAAAATAAGAGAACAAAATCGATATTCTTACTATTTATCTATCCTTTTTCACAAAAATAAGAGAACAAAATCGATATTCTTACTATTTATCTATAACATATGTTGCCAATTACTAGCATACTAATATACATTACGAATAACAGAACATTCTACGTTCATTATCCCACAAATATACCATCCACAACAAATCTAAATTAAATGGATTGCATATTACACAGGATATAATAAATATTAAATATTGTTTAAGTTACAGGACTTTGGAATAATGAACCGCATACGTGATATGAGGTTTGCCTTGTTTAAACAAATCCATATAATAGGCTATTTAGCATTTTCCATTTATTCCAATATAGCACTTCAGTAATTTATGTCGCCATAACTTGGCAGCAGATGTTTTCATACAATAGAAAACAGTACTTAATCACAGTTTACAACCCGTATTTTACATGTTTTTTTAAATTATAAAATAAAGTCGCATTCAAATTAGTGGAGTAGACAGTTCGATGCAGCGAATTCATAACCAGTGTTGTTAACTTCATATTCTTTTACTTGATGAAAAAAATGCAGTTTGCATAATAAATTTTCTTCTATTGTGAAATCTTAATCTATTAATTTAAAGTTGTTGAGGAATACTTTGTGTTTAAGTCATTCACCACTTTGTCCTCGTCATAACACTATAATTATCATTTCAACTACGCGTATTAGAAGTAAATCTTCAAAATAAATAAATCAATAAACTTAAAAATAAGCACATTCACTCGTGATTCTCAAGTCATTCTCTATTCAGGTGGTCTTTTGTATGTTAAATGCATTTTATTTCAAGGTTATAGTTTAATTGGATTATTTCGTTACTTAAAGGAAATAAAAACTCCAGTTTCACAGACACAACATATGTGAAATAAAATTTTAAAAACTATAGAAGAATGCTAAGAAAATGCCAGCACACGAGAAAACGAATGAAATCTGTTTCTCGCTTGATATCATTCTTGAAACATGAGACTTAAGTCTGTTGCATTTATCAAAACAGAGCTGCACAGTTTTGTATAGTTTCAATTCGTGTTTGAGATGCTTTTCAACCCTTCTCTCAGTGCAGGTTTATATTCAAAAATTAAGCAGCCACCGGACCTGAGAAGTGCCAGATTTTGGAACTCTATACAGCATACGCTGTATATATTTAACAGAAAATGACTTCCTTTAGAACATGAAAATTAAACACTGAATGAAATTTAAATTTTTATCATCTAAGTAAAACAGTTCTGCAGAATTTTAGTTCAACTAATGGGTCTGTATAGCAGCAAGTAAATAATAACATAAGAACAAATGCCTATTAGCAGGAGTCAAGTCTGGTTACAGGGAAATCAAAACAAACGGCATCTTTAGAAAACAGTGATGCGCTAACACGGCAAATTTGCAAAGCCAGTCTGAAATCCATATCGTTAATCTGAAGAACCGGATTATCGATCGCCGGATTTCTGAATGTAAACTTGCAGTTAGCTTAGTCTTATGAGAGTGAAGAATCTACATTTAAAAAAAAAAATAAAATAAAATAAATAAATAAATAAATAAATAAATAAATAAATAAATAAAAATAAAAATAAAAAATGGACAAAATTAGTTTTTATAGAAACCGGAAACCGAAACCAGTTTGGATTTTCATTGAAACCGTTTTCTCCAAAAGAGTTTTGGGATTTTACTGAAATCAGTGTGATTTTCGTGGAAGCCGGTATCTGTTCTTGGTTTTATATTACTCATATCCAAACGTGTTAACAAAAATGCAAAATCTTTTAGATAGAAAACCGAACCCGGTTTTTGATAGAAAATGGAAAAGGTATTGAAAAATGTTTTTTTTTTTTTTTAAGTTTAAAAACAACGGTTTTGGTTGATCTAAAAACCGAAAAACATGTTTTTGTGCCCGTTTCGGTACTAAAAATATCGTGGCCTCTGACTTGAAGATCACAAAACTCAACCATACACACAATAACTAGGAGTCTGCTAGCGCAATTCTCAAAAAGCTATTTTCTCTCTTTTCTGTAAAGTTTGGGCTTTCTTCTATAAACGACGTGATTGTGTTCTCACCACATGCGTAGAGAACTCATGTTTGATACCTTTTAGAATACACGACACGTTAAACTATAAGTTAATGAGATCGGTTCTGCACGATGATCAACTCTGAAGAACTAAATGAATCGTGATGAAGGAATTAAGTCACATAGAGAATCGAAGACATGAATACTCCGAGTTCGAGTAATGGACATTATTAACTCATTACAAATTGTTTGCAATAATGCTGTAGAGCTCATTGATTCCGGGTGTTTCTGGGTCACATGGATCTGAAAGCGAATCCTCAAAGCTTATGAGTTATATCATCTCAAGACTGAAAATTTTGAATGAAGAAAAAATGGAAGAGTAACTATCAGTAAATGTAGGATGCTCTAAGTATTACTCAATGATGATAGGGTTAACAGCTCAAAAGATTCAAAGGAAATACTACAAACGTCTGGTAGACCTAACCACGGAGATAAAAGCAAAATATACATCCCTTACCTCAAATGCGATGGGAATCTGAAAACCTGATGAGCTAAAACACTCCGTTACGCTGAAAATGAATTTTAATATCTATCAGCATTTATAAATATTTTTACCATGTACTCAGTTTGAGAATATATTGGCTCAGTCGTAAAGCTCTCTGGTACAAGATTTGGATTTCATGCACGTGAATTTCACTTAGACAACATCACACCAGCCTTTTTCTTCGGATACCGTGCGCCTGTGATTCCCTCTTTCAGTCTTAATCTACCAATTCCTTCATGATCATAACTTTCATTAATCATCAATCTCCTAATATACATGGCATAACCATGAGACAAAAACATTAAAGGTTTTATTTCATTTTTGGGTACCTATTACCACGTATTCCCAAAAGTAGGATACTTAATGGCAGCTCTTGAAGGAAGTCACGTCGGGAAATAATTAAATTTTACCATACACGCTATGGAAGAGAAGTTGGTTGGTGATTTTGTATCCCGTTCTGCACCGAGGCTGTATGAGACGTGGACCTGCAAATTAACAAACGATCCGAACCACATGAACTCCCACAGAGTCTCCCGCGCCGAGGGTGTGTACACTAATTATATAACCAAGAGACAACTATACGGAAAGAAAGACCACCTAAAGCAACTAATTCTAGTATACAGCTTTCTCCTCTTAGCATGTAGCGTGATAAAAACAATGGATCATTTTCCACTTCAGAACTGAAATTTGCAATGTAACATTAACCTTTAAAATTTTAACCGACATGACTTCTCTCACGCGTCGCCATTGACCATACTGCACGTTAAAAAATCACTGATGTAAACGATGATTTTTCTTTTATTTACTTTACCGTTCCACGATTATGTACCGAGGCCAAGGAAGACGAAATGATAATGATGGAGCCAAGAAAAGTGGAAGGAAACGGAAGAGTCCCCAAGAAAACACCCATACAATGTTTGTCCACTACAAAGCCCACTTGGTGGGGCTTCGGATCGAACCAGGGACCCCACGCACTAGACGTGAGCGCTCTACCACGACCCCTTAAACAAGAATTCAATCAAAACAGTAATATTAAATTGCCCTAACTAAATTATTTTCACTAAATATAAAAAGACTTTAGTGAGAACTGTTCATTTTACAGTAACATGACAGTAAAATGAAATGATTTAATAAAGTATGAATCACTTTCTGGATATTTAAACGAATGTAACAATTTCCTTGTTGGATCATTTAAAGTCACAAACATGGATGAAAACATTAACCATCTAGCTACCGAGAACATCTGTAGTTTCTCTACAATCCATACACTATCTAGTTCATACATTATCATCTATTATTTGGCAACCCTGATCTCTCTTCTTGTTCTTGGGATATTATATATGACCAGCGCAATGTTGTTTTCGTGGCTAGTACGTGTGTCACGAAGATTCTCTCAACAATAGCAATTCAACTTTCAGGGCAATCCACTTCTTGCGATGTATCTAATCGTCCTTCGCTTAAACCAAAAGGAATGCCAATGCGGAATTCCTTGCTCTCGCATAAGAATGAGACAGAGTTACGCAAAACATGCTGGACGAGGTACCTTCAAATTTAAGGATGTAGCTACGTAAGCACACAATTAAAGCGACCACAAACAAAACATCAATAACACAATAATTTCCATTTCATAACAAGCAAAGTATTGTGCAATTTTTAAAAATTACTCTTTAATTCACGTATTTGTACAGGCACGTGTCCAGCTAATGATTTGAAAGCTAGGTCCCATTTCACAGAACGGAATTATACAACATAATGCACAATTATATATAAAATCATTACGAAAGCTTATTTAAAAAAAAAAAAAAAAAAAAACTATTAACAACTAATCTCTCACATGAAGCATCAGTAACAATTTATTAATCAACGGCAGGAAATCCTATTTCCTCTGTTTATTCTATATTTATTGGTGCCAACGCTATCTGAAACACAATATAGGTTTTGTTGATATACTGTTATTCAATAGAATCTTTGTTTAGCACCGCCTGAAATTTCTGAAACCTCTCGAGTCGGTCTGCGGATTTATCGCCCACATGTGTGAAGAGGGAACTGAAATTCGTGGGGTCTCCGGTTCGATCCCTACTAGCCAAGTAAGTTTGTGGTGGACAGCATCGTGTCCGTGAGTTTTCTCGAGATACTTTCGTTTCCTCTCACTTTCTCATTCTACCAGTTCTTCCATTATCATTCATTTGCCTTAATCATCATTCCCTTAGCCTAACAAGCATAATCGTGGGACGTTAAACTGGAATATTTCATTTTCAAACAGTGTTTTAGTGTTTAGAAGCACGAGTTTTTCGCACTAAGAATTTGAGAATTTCGCGTTTCGATTTTCATACTTCGCGTTTTGTCGCATTTTCCATATAAAGTTTCGCATTTTGTAGCGCTTGTGGAAAAGAATTCCCTGACATCTTTGCAAATGTTCCTTTTATTCATAGTTCACTATAAAAATAAACCATTAACTACCTAAAAACAAAATACACTGAATACTTCACTTGACATTGTCAATTTCACTTACAGAAAATTATATTTTTAAAAAATCAAACTGAAGGAAAATCAGTAACTAAACTTACTATGAGTAGGAAAGTTTTGCTGTCTTCTGGTGAAAACACACATGCAGAAGTTACATTTAAGCATTAAACATAACCATGCTACATGTTTCCACATTTTCCTCCTTCATTGTCGTACGTTTGCCACTTTCCATACTTGAAAAAAAAAAAAGCCTCACAATTGGCATTGCTTGTTGGAAGCCACACATATGTAAGTGCATTCACAACAAACTTCGATCATCACTTCGGAACTCCCCATCTAGCTGCGATTGTAATAGCTAACGCACATGTTCTCTATAGCTGTGTCCGAATCACCCAATAGTTCATACTGCGATGTACCGTTCCGTCAGCAGAAAACTAGCGTTTTTAAATTAATGAAAACGTATTTTTAAAATGTCGCGTTATTTCGTGTATTGTTAGAAATTTTGCGCAAAACTGCTAATTTTGCGTTTTATCGCGCAACGGCAACCAATGAAAATACACATAGAATATCATAAAACGTCAAGAAACTGAAAATTACTTAATTCTGACGCATTTCGTTTTATCGCGCATTGCGAAAAACTCGTCTCTCTAATAATTGATAATATAACAAGTGATTGTAGCGACAATCAGCGATCTTAAATAACTTCAGAATGGAAGCACAATTTGAGATACAGTTTTCAGTAAATTAAAAAGAATGTAATTTTCTGTACGTTCCAGCCATACCACCGTTATTCCCAAAATAAATTTTACCAAACGGAAAGAACTTTTGTCGCTGAATGTACAAACACAATGAAGAGTATTTATAACGTTCAAAGGTACGCAAGACGCTACACAATTTATATTTCAATAATAAACACGGGTTAAATGTTATATCACACCCTTCGCCGACTTCTCATGATGCGGGAGAATCCTAATAATTTCTAGGTGAAATTAGAAAAAAAAAACCGGTGCATACATTTTGTACAGTCCGCAAAAAAAAAAAAAAAAAAAAAAAAAAAAAAAAAAAAAAAACTGCAACATGAGCATGTAAGTTTATTGTGAAACTACGCCTAACAGCTCAGGGAATCAACATAACGTTTAAAAAACAATCACGCAGGAGAAAGCTCGGCGTCCTCCCCTGCACACTTATTTTGGAGCAAGAGGCTTTGTCGTTTCACAATAAACTTATATGGTCATGTTGCAGGTTTTTTGCTGCGGACTGTACATAAATTTACAAAACGAGACGAGACAAAAAAGCTTTCCGAGAATTGAGACAAGACTAGGAAATATCTTCGAGAATCGAAGAGTTCTTTAAAAAAAAAATTGGAGACGAGACACCTCATTTCTGCCTCGTCTGGTGCCCAATAATAACTGGAAGTTTCTTCCTTCCCCCTTTTATTTTTCTGTACTAACATGTAGTACATTTCGTATTTATCATACATGCTGATTCGGACAGAAAAATATTCTCGGAAATTCAATGACACAAGCATTGAGTGAATGGCCTTTATTTAAAAGAAAAAGAAAAAAGAAGAAAAGTGTTCTGCTTGGTGGGCCTTTTAAACCAAAGCAGAGCGGTGAAAGTAAAAAACAGGTAAGAGTAAAGGAACATACAGCACTTCTTGTAACAATCCGTCAAACCACTGCTCACAACAAGAATTAAAAACAGATTGAAAGTTGGTACACAAAATATAGTCAACGAGAAACACACACCAGCACTAAGTAAAAGGTGGTATCCCAACAGTTATATCAGCTGTTAGTAATTATTCTTTACATTTTATTTACGATATTTCTTTGTAGCACCAAGGATATGTGAGACGTGAACCTACTATCAATGAGAAATCACTGCTTTATAATAACAATTGTCATTGCTATTAGATAGCCAGCAAAAATACGGTCCATTATAATATACAACATACAATATAAGCCTATAGTATAATGCAACCTTTTGCTATCAACTAAGGTTAGGATTTTTAGAAGATATTTTCACAGTAAAAAAGGACGTGAAAAGGTGCTAAAATAAGGTGAAATGAGGCAAAAAAAGGCACTACTTCTCCCAATGGCATATTTTGACAATTGCTTAATATCTACTGAATGGAAAAAAAATGAAATATTTCAGTCCCATGCTTATGCCGTGTAGGTAGGCTAAAAGAGGCGGTGATGATAAATGAATAGAATGGTGGAATGAATAAAGTGGGAGTAAACCGGGGGGAGAACCTCGAGAAAATCCATGAACAGTGTTTATCCACCACAAAACCCACTGGGCACTAGCTGGGACCCAACCACGGAACCCAAGTACCAGAAGTGAACGCTCTACCACCGAGCCACCATGCACCCCCATCTGCTGAATACGAGTACATACTATATTAGTTGATAATGACAACTAATATAGGTAACTTATGTGTTTTCAGTGCGGAAGGAGAAACAAAGCTCTTTGAAATATTTTTACATCCCATGATTATGCCTGTTTGGCTAAGGGAGACGATTAAAGCAAGTAAATGGAAGAACTAGTTGAATGAGAAAATGGGAGGAAACGGGAGTACCCCGAGAAAACCCACCAGAACGATGTTGTTCACCACAATGTTACTTGGCCGGGGATCGAATCAGGAACCCCACGCACCAGGGGGTAAGCCCTCTATCATTGAGCTATCGTACTCCTTAACAAAGCTCTTGTACTAAACATTAAGAATCTCTAAGTTATTACATGTAGCGTGTTTCTGTTTGAAAGTAAAACGTTTCTGTAGATACTGAAGCTTTCCTCCACATCCTCAGAAACCAGTAGGGCAGCGAACTTCGTTTTCATTTGGAATGGCAACTCGGGTGATTTTTTAAAGATATAATATTCACAATACGTGTATCTTAAGCTCATTCGCAAATGGCAATGAAGAAAGAAGCTTCCCTTAGTCATTCCGAAAGTTTTATTGAGGCACCTTGTAAGAACATATGAGATGATTGTTCAACTGATAACCGAACTAGATAAGGTCCTTAACTCCTTTGATAAAGCTGACTGTTCATACATTGGGTTCAAAAGTTTCTCCAGAGTATTTTCTTTTTCTTCAAAGTTTACATGAGAAAGAAAGAGAGAAAATTTTCACTGCAGTCATGTTTCTGTGCTACATTTAGCAATACAAAGATTTCTCTATTTTTATTACTTCATTGTTTGGTGAAGCATTTTTATAATAAGCGGAAGCGATTTCTCATTGTTCTTCATGTAGTGTGCTTTTGGAGTTACATTTACACATGTGAAGTCCTCACTTGCTGATTTACATAAGCGTTGTGTATGCATCATTACAAAAGGACATTAGCATGAATTTTCAGTTATATTATATACGTATCTCTCATATATATTATGTTGAACAAATAAGTACAGTACACAATCGACCTTAAGTGCAGGTTTCTCTCTTGCGTGCATAAACCACCTGCAAGACATCATTCATGTTTTTCTTGCATTTTTTTTTTTTTTTTTTGCAAGACTACTCACTATAGCCTTTTTTTTTTTTTTTGAATCAAGGGATCCAATATATTTCAATCAAAAATTTTCTTGTAAGCCTTATATCTGGAGAACTACATACAGTCTAGCCAAATCCAAACTATCACTTAACTCAGTATGATGTGCTTATTCCGTAGAGAATACGAAAACTCGATTTACGGGTCGTGGAAAAATTGTGGCCCCCGACGCAAAAACTAACCATTGGCCAAGATCGCAATCTTTTGATGCATTTTTGATCATTCCTAAAATTGTTACTGGGAGTATTGTGTAGGGATATAATTATGATGATAAGTATGATGATCATACAGGCGTACGTACCGAATTTGTTGCTCTAGAGCAGCGTTTCCCAACCGGTGTGCCGTCAATGGGCCGCTGGTGTGCCGCGAGGAATCGAAACAAAATTATTAATTTTATAGCAATCAAACTGCAAAACGTAGGGAAAAAATGTATATTTGTATTTCACATTACTATGAACCTCTAGTATGAATCTACAATTTTAAGTTGCATACCGGGTTACTGTTCTGTATATTGCTAATGTTGAAAAAAGTATTTGTTATAATTGTTATGACCATTATTGCTTCTTTATTGTTGCAGACTATTTCGTAACTTGAAAATTTAAAATATCATTCACTCCTTTCGACAAATTACCTACATTTGTGTTTTAAAAGTGAGAGAGATTTGTTTGTTTGTTCGCTATTTAGTGATTTTAAAAAGAAAGCGTATTTTTAGAAACCTGAGTCCAATATTTCATTGCAATTGTTTTCTATTTTTAAATTAGAATGAAAAATAAGCATAATGATTTACCAAGGGGGGAAACCAGTGAAAGAGCTGTCTTCTCTGTGAGGAGATCGATAATCACAGAAAAAATACCACTGTGTTTTATATTTACAAATAATAATATGTATAAATGTGCCACGAGAATTCAAATAACACCCGTAGTGTGCCGCAAGTTGAAAAAGGTTGGGAAACTCTGTTCTAGAGGAATCCTACAAGATGCTATTTCAGAAGTTCTACTTGAAAAACAAACAAAAAAAAAAAAAAAAAAAAACCTGCATACATGACAAGTTACAAGTCAAACCTTCCGCTACATGTTACAAGTTAAATCTGTCAGAAAATTTGCTTTCACTAGAAGTTACTACGATTCAAACTGCAGTCTACTACATATCGTCGCATGAGAACAGAGGAACGTAACTCTATTTGTGTGTGTTTATAGACGAGAGGACAAAAATAATATTTTCTTAGAAAGATGTGCTTTTAATAAGATGGTAATTGAGCTACATTACAACGGATGATCGACAAGGAGAACACATAGCGTTCCGTTCCATTTACACCAAGTGGGGCTTTCAAAATTATGTGCAAACATGAAGAAAACGAAAACCGCATTTTTGGAGTTACGTTCTTCTAGTTTTCGTGTGACGATATGTGTCACACCATCTAGCCATCCTTCCTCTCGCTTAATATTTTACTGAAATACTTTTCATGTGCCCTTTTATAATCTGGGATTTGATTACAACCTAAGGCTGTGATTTGCAATTTTAACGTCTCATGGTTACGTACGCCCTGTACGGTAAAAACGATGAGTTCTTATGAAAGAGTTGATGGTTTATGAGAATATAGGAAGAAAAGAAAACCTCGGGAAAATCCACAAACGCAATATGGCCGACCAAAAATTTACATTGGATAGATCGATTCACGGATCATCTGACCAAAGATGAGCGTTCCATCGCTAAGACACAATTGTCACGAAACTTTTGAACAATACGTGTATCTACAATATGCATTCTGTAACAAAACGAGAAGCACGCATGAATCAACGGGACGAATGTCAAACTAGTAACACGCAATATGGTTAAATTATATAATGGTTAGCTGAAATTGCTGAATACACATACAATCGTGCAACGATATCCATATAAATTATTTGTCAAGTTGCGAAGAACTGGTACAGATAAAACTCTCAAACATATTATTAAGCAATTTTTCCCACCAAGATCATTAGGTTATTTTAGATGCCTTAATTTTACAAGCACAAGTGTACAAAGATATCTTTCGATGTTGTGAGAACTCGCATTTTTTTTTTTTTTTTTTTTTTTTAAATAGCATAATTTCGCTGACATTGCTAAGAAAACTAAGAGTTCCCATCGTGTTTCACGTAAACAAAATATTCTTGCATTTGCTAATATATGTGTAGATTGACATTCAAAAATCCGGCCACTTCAGGACTTAAAAACAGTCGGATTCTGGATAATTATATATGCTTCGTAGAATATATTTAATAGAAAATGACTATTTGTACAGTCCTTTAAAGCACTGGTTCCCAACCAGTGCGTTGCGACTTATTGGTCATGCAGTCTCGTAGCGTGTGGGGAAAAGTTTGGAACTCAAAAATCATAAAATATTTAATAGTTAGTTAAAATCAACTTTGAGAAAGACTTTACCAATCAACACCTCCAGCGACAGCAACAATGCTAAGTACTACAAAGAGTCGTTATTTCATAAAATATAGTGCTATATCATTATAATTTATATTAACAGAAAATCAAGCAAATGTATCGCGAAGTCTTAGTTTCCTTCACATGATACACCTTTGGTTATTCTACAAGCATGTATTAACCTCACTTGTCCTTAACAAGACTTGTCCTCATCCTCATGCAATGAAAATGATAAGAGTGAGTGAATTTGAAGGGTACGGGGAAAAAACAAGGAATGTCCATGTATGTACTTTTTCGGGTGCTTTGTCCTATCTGTTGGTGACTCTTGGTACTATTTGACTGTCTATGACATGCATGCGTAGATGTAAAAATGTTCATGTAAAAAGTGGCAAAAGATTTCATAACCCTATTCTTTGTACGCGGTTTTCAATGCCGTTTTCTCGAAAATGCAGTTATGTGACATTCCTTGTTTTTTCCCCTTACCCATCATGAGGTTGCTCACATTTGTAATCTACTATAGGATAATCTAGTGAAGAAAAACAATTGAACAACCCACATTAAACGTGATATACGTCCAACAATTACTCATAAACCAGACACTTAATCCATTAAATGTTCCATGCTATTCCAATGTAGCACTATTTCTAGTTTCAAAATGTCAAATTAATGATGGAAACACAAATGCAATCAATTTACGTTCGTTATCATTCCTCTCCCTGAGATTGTAATTGCGAATTATATTATCCACTGGCATGCAGGGACAAACACAGAGAGAATTATTTAATCGCCACCATTAAAACGAATGATTTTTAATTGGAAGATGTTCTGTAATTAACTATTTGCTAGTGTTTCGCCGTAGAAACAAAACAATTATATAGCTCCCTCGTGGCTAAGCAGTTAGCGTATGCGCCATTGGCGTGGGAAACCCGGGTCCGATTCCCAGCGGAAGCTCATGTGGTTCGGATTCGACGTTCATGTATCAGATAGCCCCGCTGTTGAAAAGAAATCTAAACTCAAAATTAAATCAATGTATTGTTTATATCTTCTCGTTTCACATCTTCTACCTTTTTTAACTGTCTTAAATCCTTTCGGTACGTATTTTGCTCTACATTTTCTTAAGAAGGCTATCATCTACTGTCCCTTAGGTATCTCTTTCCTTCTCCTGACGTTTCAACACTTCATCTTCCTTTTCAAACTCGAAGGTACTTCAATTTGAATGCTCTTTGTTCATTCTTGCTTTGGAATCATCTATCTACTAAAATGCTACAAAAGCCAGAGCTCCAACCTCTAACTTCTGAATTCAACCCTTTGACATACGGTTATTTGTGATTTCACGTTTAACGAAGACGAATATTTTAAAATACTGTATGTGTACTTTAAATAAATAGATCTTTTTCAGAAAGTTTATGTTTTTAAAATTATTGTTCAAAGTCTTTGTATTTTAATAAGCCTTCTTCAAAATCAATGGAAATGAATTGTGCTGCCATCTTTGGAGTTCTTTTAAATTATACGTTTGTGGACGTTTTATGTTTGTGGCCAATCATTTCGACAATGAGATCTCGGAAACTACAGGCTCTAGAAAGATGACATTTTCACTGATCGATTGCAAATTTTGTATAGATTGTCCAGTTCTAACTGAATATTTAAAAAACATGGCCATTATTTCTTTATTACATTTTTACGGGTACACTGGAAGTGTTGAAATTAAAAATAAATAAATAAATAAAGCAACATATCCTACGCATTATACATTCCAACACAACATAATTGTATATGGGGATTGCATATCTCTCAAGCGTTGTTTCATGGCCAAATTATAATGAAAAACGAAGAATAACCATCTCTCCAGTCTAAGTTGAATCTTTATTGTTTGGAGTGTTTTGCCCAATGAACACCATATATAAAAATGGCATTATAATTAGTTGTGTATGTAATGTATTTGCTTATTACATACTGCATGCAAGAAGAAAGAAAACACTGATCATACATGAATTAGAAACTCCAACCGGAAGTAGGCTCAAATCTTGCAAATGGTGCGAGATATTGAAAAAGTAATCGAAAAACATCTCCCCTTTACGGTATCTCTTGCCGATTTTTTTCAAGACGTCTTTCACTTGTGTCTGTAAAGGGACATGTACAGATGTGAGGAATAACAGGGAGATTCATGCTCATATGTGAATGATGCGCTGTGTAGAGAGCGCAGGTTCAGCTAGTCTATATATTAAAATGGTAGGTTTATATGTTTGTCTCCAATCCTTTCGACAATGAGATCTCGAAAACCACAAGTGCTAGAAACGTGCTATTTCCACTGGTTGATTCCAACTTTTGTGTAGATTGTCCAGCTCTGAATATTAAAATAACATGGTTGTTATTTCTTTATTACATTTTTTAGGGGTACACTGGAAGTGTTGATTTTTTAAAAAGTCATACCCTACGAATTATAAAAATGAAATGAAATGAAATCTTTGAGTTTTACGTCCCACGATTATGCCGGTTAGGCTAAAGGAGACGGTGATGATGAGAGATGAGTGAAAATGGTGGAATGAAGAAAGTGGGAGGAAACTGGAGAACCCCGAGAAAACCCACGAGCACGGTGTTTGTCCACCACAAAGTTCACTTGGCGGGGGCTGGGATCAAACCCGGGACCCCAAGCACCAGAGGTGAACGCTCTACCACTGAGCCACCGCGCCCCCCCTACGAATTATACATTCAACAACACACATTTGTATATAGGAGTCGCATACCTCTCTGACGTTTCTTTGATGGATAATGAAAAACTAAGGGCAATCATTTCTCGTCTAAGATGAATCTTTATTGTTTGGAGTGTTTCGCCCAATAAACACCAATTATCACTGACATTATAATTAATTGTGTATGTAATGTATTTGCTTATTACATACTGTATGCAAGAAGAAAGAAAACACTGATCATACATGAATTAGGAACTCCAACCGAAAGTAGGATCAAATCTTGCAAACGGTGCGACATACTGAAAAATTTACATAAAAAATCTCCCCTTTATGGTATCCCTTGTCCATTTTCTTTTTAAAAAAAATCAAGACGTCCTTAACTTGTGTCTGTAAAGGGACATGCACAGATGTTGTGAGGAATGACAAGGAGGTTCATGCTCATACGTGAATCATGCGCTGTGTAGAATGCGCAGGTTCAGCTAGTTATTTATTAAATTTTACGGAACTATTACTGATTAAAACAGTTTTGGTAAAATTTTATTTTTGTTTAGAGCATTGTAGTTCTAAAACTAGAATGAAAGACATTCAAGATTGAAATCCCTTTGAATAAGGGTTCCTTCTCTTTTTTAAACATTCCTACCAAATTTCATTTTTGAATAGGTTCTGCTCTTACTTTCAATGTTTATTTTTTTCTGGGGAAGGGGGAGCCATGCATGGAAGTAGCATTGTTAAGCGTCATTAGGTGAACAAATGGGAAAATTTCACCAATAAATTCCTTTCATCCTAATTTTATCAGGCTACTAAATATAAATGTGTATACACCCAATTTAACTCAACACCATTTGATTAGGTCTTTTCAACCTCCAGAGGCTACGTTAAACACCTAAATAAATAAATCAAAACGCGAAATAAAACTTGAATAATCAGAGTTTTAAAGTTACATGGAATTCAACATTCTGCAGAAAATTAAGAACCATCCATGAAGAAAAGAAAGCTAATTTTAGGTTTGCAATTTATTTCTCTTTTGTTAGCTGTAACCTCGCAACGACATCCGTTTAACGGCTGAATCATTCATTTTTTATAATGGAAAATAAAAAAAGTTTAACAAACAATGCATTGTGTGTTAAGTTTATTTTATATGAAACTGCCATTCTGTACGGATTCCGTAACAAGTGTTAAACCATTCAAGTACATTTAAAAGGACTTTATATTCCATTGTATGAGTAAGCTATAATTACAGTTTTTTTTTTTTTTTTTTTGGTTTTTTTGTTTGAGCGCTAAATAACATTTATTAGATATTCTCTAAAGAAAGCAGTTCTTGGTTGTGAGTATCGATTTGAAATCCAGTTTAAAAAGGATGAGGGTTGTCCAAAATTTGGCCTATATATATACAGGGTCCGACAAAAAGACCTTCCGTGTTTCGAGAGGGCGCTGTGTGAGTTGTGAGGATACGGCGGCGGAGGTAGCTATGTCCGATAACTAGGTAGTATTATTAGTGATGATATAAAATGTGAACGTGAAGTAACAGCAAGGATAGGGGAGAAAAGTCAATTTTGTGGGACCTTGAATAAAGAGTCAATAAAGAGACTTATAAAATGCTTCGTATGTAGTATTGCCCTGTATGGGTCAGAAACATGAGCATTACGCAAAACTGATTAAAATGACTGGAAGCTTGCGAAATGTGGGTGTGGAGAAGAATTCAGAAAACGAGTGAGAGAGTGTTATAAATGATGGGGGAGAAAAAATTCAGATATTACTAAGAAGAGAAACTGGTTGGGACATTGGCTAAGAAGGAACAGCATCATGAGGGACACGCTAGAGGGTACGGTAGCAGGAAAGAGAGGGAGAGGGCGAAGGAGACTATCAATTAATGGACGATATCAGAACAGAGAAATCCTACGTAAAGACGAAGAGGTTAAGGGAAGAGCGTGGAGCATGGAAGCTTTACATTTGCAACAAGTTACTTGCCAATAATGGCAGAATGCCTATGATGATGATGATATGATGATATTGTGTAGAATATTGTACTGTATGAAGCAATACGCAAAAGCATGGACATTACGCAAAAGCGATGAAAAAAGACTGGAAGCTTTTGAGATGTAAGCGTGAAGAAGAATGCAGAGAGCCGCGGGTTCAACGGAAAACTAATGACGGAGTGTTAGAAATGGTGAGGCAGAAAAGAACAATTTTAGATGAAAAGAGGAAGAGAAACTGTTCGGAATATTGGACGGAAGAACTGTATCATGAGGGACGTGTTAGAGAGTATGGTGGCAGGAATGAGAAAGACTACTGTTGGAGGGTATCAAAATATACAAATCGTACCAAGAATAGAGAATACCAACGATGATGATATTATTTTGATCAGGTTGATGGGATCTATCAATTAGTGGATATTTTTATCCCGTTAAACTTTGTTAATATTGTACGATTTTCAATGACTATTACTGCATCATTAATAACTTATTAGAAACAGACCTTCTTTATTATTTTCCGCTCCATTTGTAATTGATTTTGAGCCAAGTGTTGATGTCGTGACTAACAAAAAAATACCAGCCTCCCACGAATGCTTTCCGGAACGTCCTTGTAAGTTGTTGTTCTTATATTACCATATTCGTGACGCCAAAATATTGTAAACATACATAAACTATATAATGATCATATTTGACTTCATCGTCTATACATAAAAAAAAAAAAAAAAAAAAAAAAAAACAGTATTTATCCATGCATATATACAGAATATACTCAAAATATTAATGTCGTTTTGCTTTACATTTACGAGTTTCATCTGGTTTTGCTTGAGGGATAAGAAAGATCATGATCATCGTGAAAGTATTGTCACCGTAACAGAACTAAACAAACATTTAGAGATCTCACGCACAAACATACACAGAGCCTATTTTTGGTTTCAGTGATACAAGTAGCCTACAGAAGTACCTTGCATACTGCGGTTTTTATTATTACACCTACCCGTGAATTACCAATAACTAACTAACTCTATGGTCTATGAAACCCGAAGGTTCAATGTCACATTCACGAATGTTTTCTATTGACTTGTGCATTTAGCCAACTGAATTTAGTTTATACTTTTTATTTTTGTTTCTGAGAGATCTATCTTAATATTGTTCTCCCACCCAGAACTAGCTCTTTTTCCGATTGGCTTTTCAGTTAAAAATTTGAGAGCGTTTCTACTAGGGATGGCCAATTCCGGAATATAGAAAATTCTGAAATTCAGAAAAAATCCAGATTTCGAAAAAAAATCATGAAACTCCAAAGAAAGAACATTTATTTATATATGAGTCGTCCAGTTCAAAAACGGTTCTTGTCCATTTTCAGAAAATCTCATTTTTTGTTTTTTAAATGTAGGATCTGCACGTTTTGTAAAACTGGGAATATTTCAGTGTGTTCATGTGAAAAACCTGAACATTCTCAAATATTTTAAGTTCTGCAAAACGTATAGATCCTACAGTTTTTCTCAGATTATCTATAAATGGACAAAAGCCGTTTTGGAGCTGGACAACTCGTATATAAAAATGAAACTGACTACGTTTCTGACTTAAAACTCTTGAACCACCCAACTCATCTCGATCAAATTTTCAATATAGATGAGGTTCGGGCCTGGGATCTTTTTCTTTCTTTTTTTTTTATCATTTCATTTTGGTGGTGCAACTATATATATAAATGATCGAAAATGACCTATATTAAAGATGAATCCATAGTTTTCGAGGTCGGTGAGAACACTGACACTTCCGATGTCATTTAAATGCAATTCAGCACCTATTTTAGTATTCTCCCCGTGCGAAGAATGGGAATTCTGCTAGTATTAATACTTTATAATTGTTGTTTACCTTAGGGGATCTCTAGTAACATACAAAGTATATGTAGGACTACGTAGCAAAAGGTGGAAAATTAGTTTGCGTTCATTTAGCAGCGAAACGAAATCCAGTAATCATAAAACCTGGTCCTGCTGACATTACTCATTCAACTGTATGTCTTCTTTATTCACAAACTGGATTCATTTTATTTTATTGGCCTTCAAGTTTAAGAAGCTCCTTTAACATCTTCTCCTTGATATGAGGCAGTGGACCTTGTAGAGAAGAACCATCCTACCCTTTGCGGCCACTGCTTGACATTGCAACACCATTCCTTGGCCTGGATAGAGGCCGATGAAATATGTCAGAACACCGCACCTGTTTATCTGGCAGATTGCTCAATTTGTACAGGAAGCGCATTCAGTGAAGATTTTCTGCTCAAACAAGCAGTTTTTGCAAATATATATATATATATATATATATATATATATATATATATATATATATATATATATATATATAAGTCATCCTCCACTACAAGAGTACAAGAAACAAAATTGCAAAAAGTGTGAAGAGGGGCAAAACGTTTTTCCAATTACACACTTAAAAGTCCTAAACACTCATTGAAACGTTTAACGCAACTTTATGTTTTCTTTGAATATTTCATTTGCAAGTAGCATGTGTGTCACTGTTAAGAGAAATGGAATATAAAAACGAAGTCTACTAGTTAATAGTGTATATTTTTCCCATACAGTATCTCTCTCCTTTCTTCCTCACGTTAACCATAAATTGGTAGGCAACATGGAAATTTTAAAACTATTCTCTCCCTCGGGAGAGCTGTTTTATACTTTGATAAGGCCTCTTCTTCATAACTGTATCTAGATATTCTATCCTTGGTCTTACTCTTCCTCTATTAATACGGTGACCCAATCGGAATGCCGAATAAGATGGCCAAGCATGCTGTTTCTTGTTTTCCCTATTATCTTCATGATCTGTCGTTCTTCATTTAACTTCCTTTGGTATGTGTTCATTCCTTTTCCTTTTGGTCCATGATATACGCAGCATTCTGCGTCAACACCACATTTCAAATGCTTCCAGCTTGGATATTTCAGCTTTTCTCAATGTCCACGTCTCTAATCCGTACAGCGCCACGCTCCATACCAGGGACTTAATAAATCGTTTTCGAACGTCCAATGACACATTTTCTTGCTGTTAGCAGTCTTCCTACTGAATGCTTGTTCAGCCTGCGCTACTACTGAACTTACGCCTATTTCACTTCTTCCGTCTGAGGATATTAGACTTCCTAAACAGGGGAACGTCTTAACGTCTTCGATTTTCTCTCCCTCTAGCCATAATGTTTACCCTTCCCTGTCCTGCTCTTCTGCACTTGATCACTTTGGTTTTCTTCTTATTTAGCTTCATTTTGCATTTTTTTTTTTTTTTTAGTTGGTCGTTCAGGTTTGAAAATTATTCCTGCAAATCCTTTTCGTACAGTATATAAGTGAGTAAAAAAGAATTTATTCCAACAAAATAAAAACTATCAATCGGATCGGATTGGTAAGGAACGAGATACTTGTTATCAACATAAAAATTCGTCTTTCTTGATTCCCTTCAAAACCACACATGGGAATTTAACCTCAAGCATACCATATTGTTCAGAGCGATGTGATCTATCAACTGATACATATACATACAATTTTTGCACAATATTTTACATGAACAGAAATTGAAGTTTAACAGTCAATAATGATGTTAGCCTTTACCTTATTAAGAGGCCCCGCAACGGCGAAACTAAAATACCGCTAATTTTACAGTAATTATGTGATATCTTCAAATAAATAAAAGATAATCGAAAAGCGGAACAAGAGCTGGCTAGACAATATTATTTTACGTGATATTATACCGTTATCACGACTCACTTAATCTCCTTTCAATTCCCAGTCATTTAGAAAATCGGTATTTATAAATGGCTGCACACGGAAAGCTCGTGATAAAGGTATCTCATGTAAAATAATATCGTCTAGTGAGCTCTTGTTCCACATTTTGATTATCTTTTGTCTATTTGAAAATATCACATAATTACTGTAAAATTAGCGGTATTTTAATTTCGCAGTGATTAGGCTTCTTAACCAGTGCCGGATCTACCCCAGCCCCCCTGTTTTTTGAGCGACAAAAATAATTTAAGCTATTATATATATATATTTAAAGTTCATACTCATGATATAGCCTATCATAGTCTGGGTTTTGGCTGGGACCCAAGTTTTTACCTCATAAATCCGTCACTGTCATTAACCACTATGTAATGTCGTCTTGCTACCGTCATAATGGAGAGTTGATGAGAGAATACTCCAGTATTAGGCTCTTTGTATATCAGTATGAGTCTTCTGCTAAGTAATCAGAGACGACGTATTGAAACGCAACTTTCAACGAATACGAATTAAAAGGAAAGAAATGACTAACTGTTGGGATTTAAGTTATTTAATTATTGCATTATTGCTTACCGTATTCAGTGCTAATCCACTTAATACGGAAGGCTAACTTACGGACAAATACAACTGGTTCGTGTTATACCACGCTGCTTTATACATGCATCTCTTCATAGACACGCCTATAACTAATACAAACAATACGAAATCTTAAATCTAATCCCCACAATTACATAGTGTAAATGAAAGAAGATACAATAAAGGCGTCAGACAATGATAATTAAATAGTGGAATTATGTTGACATGGAAAGAAACGAGAATACTCAATGAAAACCAACGACACGACTTGTCTACCACAAACTCATTTGGACTCAAAATGTCACAACTGACAACTAATTTCCACAGTGACCACTTTAATTTCTTGTTTTCCATTTATTTTGAAAACAGAATAAAGGAAGAATAAAAAACAACCAACTAGCAATGAAGTGTTTCCTCTAAGCCAGGTTTTCTCAATCTGCGGGTCACGAAGATACGCGGAAGAGATAATTATAATTAGATAATACACAGAATATTTTTAAATATTATCTTGAATTTTGTTCTGATACGCATATTTTTATTTTTATACATACTGTTAAAGAACAATAAAAATTAGATTCACTAAACATTTTCAACAGGTGCAAAGTTGTTTAAAAATCAATTTAAATGAAAGAGGTACGATGTGAAACTAATGAACTTCACATTGAAATACCACAAAAATACAAATGCAACAAAACCTGCATATTGAAATACAATTAAAATTGAAAGCTAATGAGATACCTGAGCATGGTGTAATTTCACTAATGCGGCAATATCCGGTTCAATCTTCGTGACGCACATTATTAAGTCATTTAAAATACTCAATATTTTTTTAAATAAAGTTTCCAAGTTTTTTAAAACCAAAATTAGAAATTACTTTATTATTTATTTATCATATGACCCAAAATTAAGGGAGTTGCGAAGTTTTAAAATTTTAAAACGTCCTCCATTTTGAAATAGTATGACGAATCGGATTCGATATTTATAATATGGATGAACTAACCCAGTTTGCTTTTAATCCATTCGCTTTTAGGGAAGTTAATGTGTCTACTATATATAAGAAATGGACTCTAGTATTATAGAAAAAGACGGATATCGTAAGATCTCCACAATAGGCACGTTAAAAATCCCACACAAGCTTATTACAAACCAGAAATTATAAGGGGGTCGCTGGCAAGAGGATGTGATAAAATGGAGGTCGTGATAGGAATTAAGTTGAGAACCACTGCTCTAAAGTATACTACAGTAAACTATAATCCGTCAGGCGACTCAAATGGCTTCCCACACACAAAAGGAGACTTTCACTTTTAGTATAAATATCTACGCTCTAAGATATCTCTTTCAGTTAGTGTCTGATGAAGACAACGTTAAGTTGTCGAAACCGTTACAATGTAATTTAAATGAAATCTTTAAGTTTTACGTCACACGGTTATGCCGGTTAGGCTAAAGGAGACGGTAATGATGAGAGATGAGTGAAATGGTAGAATGAAGAAAGTGGGAGGAAACGGGAGAACCCCGAGAAAACCCACGAGTACGGTGTTTGTCCACCACAAAGTTCACTTGGCGGGGGCTGGGATCGAACCCGGGACCCCAAGCACCAGAGTTAAACGCTCTACCACTGACACTGTAATTTAGTTTTTAATAAACAAGTGTATATACTCTGGTCAGAAGTGTTTTAATATTTCTTTAGTGAGTTCCGGTCATGATGAATAGTGTTGCATATAATTATAATCCGTCCTTTTTTGGTGGGCTCTTCGACTCTGAGAATGCCATTAATCTGGTACAACTTGCTTTAGTGAGATATCTGCTGATTAGGATAGTATAGATGGTTAGTGTTATTTAAATACGTTAGTTGGACAACCTTCCTATAACGCGGCACATGCTTTGGTCTGATACCTGCAGATTTGTAAAAGTCTACATAGCTTTTTTTTTTTTTTTAATAGTTCTTTTGCCCACAATCTTCCTGTAATCCGGTACAATCTGTTTTAATCTGATATCTATTGAATTAGTTAGAGTCTACTGTATTAAAATTACAATCGTATTTTCAAGGTAGAATTTGTGCAATATTTACAGAAGCGCATCACATTGCTCTTCCAACAGTAAGACAGCCACGTTCATTGTGCAGGGAAAGTGTTGAGAGGGAAACTTCGTTTCGACGAAACAGATGAGGCATTGCTCTGAAATGAGCAAATAAACAGATCTATCCGGAACAAATTAACTTACATGCATATCTCAAGGAATTTGCCCAAGCACTTCTGCCAGTTTGCTTTTCTATCTTCATTTTATTTTCCTTAGCTGTTTGTATTGCGTGCCTAATATACTTCTTTTCCGCTCCTACTACATAATAAAAATATGAGTTAATTATTCTGGCATAGCCTCTGCGGGGTGAAAGCGAAAATGTTTTACATGTTGTGTTATTGAATTTGACTACTTGTATGCTGAAAATATAATATCCATAGATCTAACAATAAGTAGGCCTACTTACTTCGACGTGATATGGTGCAATTAGGGTCAAAAGAATTTAAACCGAAGTACTATCTCCGTATTTTTTATCCTCCTCCAATTCTCAATCTTCGAGCATATCCAGTTAAAAGATAAGTTACCTTACCCGCAAGCATCCAATAACGAGTTTTCCCACAAACGTAAGTTAATCTTTGATGAGCTCAAAGTGAATTATCTCCTGGACTAAAGTAAATGTCCACTTATCAATATAGTGTTACATTTTGCTTGTATAACTAATTGCCAAATAAATTTAGCCTAAGTTTGATTAGCGATCTGTAAGTTTTGCATAGTATCTCACAATCAGAAGGACGAAAAGTAAGTAATTTTTATTAAAGTACTATTCTTGATATACAAGTTCCATCAAACTCTCATCTACAACTCCAGATTATTATTATTTTACGTAGGCAAGGAATAATAAACAATTACTGTATATCATAAACAAGTATAGTGAAAAGTAAAGTAGAAGGAATTACATGACAATTAATGATGTAATACAATGCTTCGCTAAGGTTTGTCCAGACTTCAGCAGGCGATTCTTAAGAACAGCCAACAATAGCCATCTGTATGAATATACACGTGATAACCGCACCATTCAAGATATATACAGCCATCTTCGAAAAATGAAATGAAATCTTTAGTTTTACGTCCCATAGTTATGCCGGTTAGGCTAAAGGAGACGGCGATGATGAGAGTTCAATGAAATGGTGGAATGAAGAAAGTGGAAGGAAACGGGAGAACTAGGGGAAAACCCACGAGCACGGTGTTTGTCCACCACTAAGTCCACACGCTGCGAGCTGAGATCGAACCAGGGACCCCAAGCACCGGAGGTGAACGCTCTACCACTGATCGAAATCGGAGCTGTTCAAACCAAATCAGGGCCCTACTTTCACTATGCCTTTTCGATGAGACAGCTCCGAATCTAGTTTCGTGGGAAACACTGAGAGAGACGATAACTTTAATGAACCAACCAATAAAATGGTTGCGAAAATTTTATTGACTGATAATAATATCTTCTGTTTTAATTTCATTATTAGTAAATGTGCAGCAACACTATTGAACTGTTTACAAAACAAGAACAATCCAGTCTGCACCATTAGCAACAGCCACTAATTCGCTTCCACCAATCCAAGAAAATTCTGTTCATATTGGTAAATACAAGCGATGACAGAGAGAATAGAGATTTCAGCAACACTAAATATCGCCTTCGATCAGTCGCACATCAAACATATGACGTCAATTCACACGTGATAAATCATACTTTATTTTTTTTAGGTCATTATGCACATGAAGAAAATAAAAAAATAAAAACTTCTCACAATGCATAAAAAACACTGATTTATATTGTGAATCTGTGTGGGAATATAAACAAATGACATTGGCACATGACCTACAGTCTTCTTTTCCACACGAAAAGTTGATTTGGTTTCAAGGAAGTACAAAAAGAAAAAAAAAAGTATACTCTTCGACAAAAGAAGTTTCATATAAAAATATCTATATACAAAGTACAATATTTCCTTTTTAAGACTAGTTTTATCAAGACATATCCCTAATTTGGTAAGAAGTTTAATTTGGAGCTTTAGGGAGCTATACAGACGTATTATTAGGTTAATAATGCATAAGTAGATCGTCCCGTAAGTTGAAATGTCGCACAACATGTGGACGATTTACAATTCTTTATAAATTGGCCATTTGAGATATGAGGAGTGCACAGACTATTATCTGCATACACAGAAAGCTTATTAAGAAACGAAACTAGGTCTGTGAAGAAATAAATGAACAGCAAGTGGAGCCAACTTACTTCAGTTTATTCAAACTAGAAACTACTTTTTTCACACCCAGCTTTACGCAACCCAGTAAGTTATGGAATAACTTCTAGAAGCTGCGGCCTGTAATCGTTCTTGTCACTGCTTTTTGGATAGTGGACACATCGTCAAAAAGCGACCCTTCACTGGTGCTTTTACTTTGACAAAAGCAGGTAATTACAGGAATGCAGGTCTCACGAGTATGTGGGATATGGTAACACACAAACTAACGATTTCCAGCTTTTGCTCCTCAGTTAAGGGAGCGGACATGAAATATGCACATAACATCCGTTATTATTGGGCGAAACGTCTCCTTATTCGTCCCCACGAGGTGTCCTTAGACTACATTTTGGTCATTCAAAATGACATCCCAAAATTTTGTCAATCATCTCCGCTGTTCTGACAGACCTGCTTGGATTCGGGCACTCGCACTCGTCGTCTTTCACATACTTCCTGCCAGCATTGAACCTCTTATGCCATTCAAAAACACGGAAAAAAAAAAAAAAAGGAAATTGTTTCCGTACATCTTTTTCACGATTTTCATCTCAAATATTTCCGTAGGAACGTTCTCTAAAGCGTGCCACATTTGCGACGGCCGGGCTGGAATCTTCTGCACCTTTTCCCACGGTCACATTCAAGATTCACCACTATGAAAAATTCCTACCAAAACCAACTTCGCACTATCCTATTCTAACTGCCGCATTATGTATGACTGCACAAAATAGGCCCTTTCCTAAATAGAGCTAGATTACAGGGTCCTAACACAGATTGACGCAAATCTCTATTACAAAACTGAAATATAGTAATTTCAAGTAATAGTTAGCAGATTATCCCATCATATATATTTTGTCTAGTATTACTTAATATTATTAAGGTAAAGTGGTGTGTGTTGTCTACCTTTCGTCCTTAATGTCGCTAAATGTATTAGAAGTTGTTCCTTAGCATCCCAATTCCTTTCTCATCCTCACTTACTTGGTTACCTAAGATATAACATTTATACTTGCTATCATCCGGTTCCTCAATGTATTTTTTATATCTTACTCAAGTAGCAATTCTCTCATTAAAAGTTCATTTCTATCTTTAGTTTCTATATCTTTAGTTGCGACACTAATTTTCTCTTGCTACCTTCTATCTCCACGAAATTTACCTTCATATACATTATTAAAATTTCTCTATCCTTCTTAATTTCTCTTGTCACCTTAACTTCTATTGTTATTCTTCTGTCTTTGTAATTTCCTTTTTTGATTCGCAGATCAACTTTCCATACATCTTTTTCCCTTCTCTGGTTTTCGTTTTTCATGAAACCCAATCGCTGCTGGTTAAGTATGACAAAAGTGTGTGACTGATGCCGAGACTAGTTTGACTAACCAAGAAATGTAGCTGTATACCTATATATTACCTTTCCTTCAAAATGGCACACGTCAAATGGACATTTCAATCACACCAAACTAACATTTAATAATATCTATAAATTCATTCGTTCTGCCTCTCTCTACTTTTTCCACTAGATCAGCATTGGTCAATTTCACCAACTCATCAAAAACGTACTCCCTGTCCCCCCGCCAGAGATGCCCGTGTCATGCTCATTGTGTTTTTTGGTATCAATGGTCTGCTCCTGAATGAAAGGGTACCAACAGGTCAAACAGTGAATAAGCAGTATTATCAACAGGTTTTTGTGAAGTTGCGAGAACACATGAAAAAGGAAAGGCCCCTCTTGTGGAAGAACAATGACTGTATTGTGCATAAGGACAATGCTCTTTCACATACTGCTTTGACTGTTAAGCAGTTTCTGGCAGCTAAGAAGACTCCAGTGTTGGAACACCCACCTTACTCGTCGCATTTCTTTCTTTTTCCGAAAATAACATCTGCTCTCAAGGGAACTCATTTTCAGACAGTGGAAGAGGTGAAGCAGAAAACGACAGCAGTACTGGAGACGGAAACACTTAAAAGATTTCCACAATTCCTTCCAACAATGGAAACTTCATATGTAAACGTGTATACAGAAGGGAGGAGAGTATGTTGAAAGGGATTATCTTTAATTTGTAAATTTGTGACAATAAACCATACTTTCGGCAAAAGTCCCGTTATATTTTAGCCAGACCTCGTACTAACTCGAACAATTAGTACTACCGAAGATCATCCGTAAGTGGCTAGAATTTCCAAGTCTGAAATAGCCCTGATCGACGAAAATGTTTTCTGCATAACCCTGAAATGAAATGCCTTTCTTGTTCTTACGTAACAGACCTTTTTACACGGAAACAGTGCATATATCAGAATAAATAAACAAGATGATTACAAATTGATCACCTAGATGACAGGTAATCGAATTTGTAATGAGGCATATTAAGTAATGGGTTGAACACACATCGAAGCGAGTAAATGGATTCCATTGTACTGAGGGAAGAGAAGACGGATTTCCGAGAAAGCAAATATAATCTAGTCAATTTCCACTGAAAGATGACCAACTCGGAGAAACATTCTCTTCTTGATGCGCTTAAGTGACTACAAATTATAATAATAATAAAAAGGAAATGTATTAGCAATTTGTTTCCAAGGAAAGAGAGTGTGAAAGAACAAGTAAACTGAAAGAAGATATTTGGTCTTCAAGCAGAGATCATTTTTTTTTTAAAGAAACCAACAATCACTCCTGAAATTAAAACTATGATTTATGTTTACGTAATACCAATATACAGGATGAGTCATCAGTCACTTCACAAAAATGCATTTGAAAATAATTATTGAATGAACTCTGCTAAAAGACAGTAAAGAAGATTACACGAAATTTAATTTATTTTTGTTTCCAGAAATTTCTATTTCGTCTGTTACATGTCAACTGCTGGAGGATGACTGCTGCTACCTAACGGTGCGGTGTGTATAACTTTTGCTTCAATGGTAGACAATTGGGTACGGGTAGCCATCGTTACCCGTGAAGATGATAACGGATTGATTCGATTAACGATTCGACCGAGATAAGCGTTATGTCTATCTTCAAGAATAATTGTGTGAAGTAACGGACATACTAACATTAGAGTCTCATAAGGCCCCAGCATGACCTTAATAATTATGGAACTATGAAATTATTATAAATTGTACTATACATTACGTTAGGTTACCCTACCTAAATCAAGTGTTCAAACTGTCCTTTTTATCGTTTTCAATGCATAAAATTACATCTTTTAACCTTCAAACGCCGAAGGACGCAACTACTGCGTCAAGGCTTTCAATCTTAATAGCTCAGCCCCTAATTAATTAAGCTAGGAAGGTACTTTTGGGGAAGGGCAAAGTTAGTGTTTTTTTTTTCTTGTTTGTTTGTTTTGTTTTCTGCATCAGGTTTTTTTGGGGGGCCATTGTTCCTTCCTTGGAGGTACAGTCATAAAAATTGGTATGTGAACCAATGAAGTAGTCCACTACACGCTAATACCCTACAAAAGTACTTGTTGCTTATAGGAATATGGAAGGAGTAGGGGTGGGGTAAAATTGGTCATTTTAAAAAAAAAATTGACGTAAATTACATTTAATTTTTAGACGGTTCCATATAACACAAGATATCTTTTCACTGAATTGGTCTAGAAGCATAATTCTTGTTTTTGTATTTTCTAGGGACAATAATGAAAAAATCATGTGCATATAATATGGTAAAAATGGTGGTGGTGATAGGGATTCACAGTCAGCAGTAGTGGTAAGTACATTTTTTGTTTGCTATAAGTTCTGATCTGAATTTTTATCTCGCTTTGTACTACAGCAATGGCTACCTTTATTTATATTATTGTCACAAGTGTATTTCCTACACATTAGCTTCATTCTGTCAGCGTAGAGTGACTATAAGGGTTGCCAGGGCCCTGTAAATTCTATTTTTCATATATATATTTTTAAAATTTTATTTCTTCTTCTTCTACGAATAGGTTGGAAATTACGCAAGTGTTACCTCGTTGGAATCTATGATCCACAAGCTTTCCAACAAGGTATTAATCATTCTCCTGTGATAATTAGGAGAGTCACCAGAACCCCAACGTGAGAGTCCACGATTTCATTCAAATCCTTGTCCGCTGTATAAAGGTTAAACACAGAAGATATTACATCAATAATGTTGTTGAATGATAATTTATAAAGAGAAGCAATATGCTCTAGGTCCGTAATCTTAAAAAAACTTTTGTTCAAAGATAGAATGTTCGATCGGAAAACGCTGTACGAATACAGTAACTCAATCACATCTTGATAATTCTGATTATATAACCACCACATTTGAAGTACACTCATGTCCACAATGATTGTTGCATATCTATAACTGCCTTCTTGTAAGAATATAATTTGATAATGATTTTGTAGGGTACTTTTAATACTGATACTATGTGTATAATCGGGAAATGTATATTTGTGGTAAATTTCACAGGAAAAGAATTATAAATACGAAAATTAGAATGAGTAAAAACAAAATGTTGCTAAACGGGCAAGGAAATTTTATTTTCGTTTTATTGTTCTTATTTACTGCTCTTTTGACATGAAATTTTCCATATACATGTCTTTGCCAATTATACGCATACTAACATTATAAGAAATACCGGGTGAATTCGTTATCAAATTATATTCCTACAACATCATATTTATAGACATGCGACAATAATTTTGGACATGAGTGTACAAACACACAATCAACTTTTGACAACATGTGTTCACCTTAATTACAAGTGTAACAACATTGAAATGACTTTTCTAAAAGTCACCTCTTACAATATATTATTATATCATAATATGCTGTTCACGTCAATCCGCTGCTGTTAATCTAATCAACTGAGAACTCACAATAACCGCAAGTCTCAAACGACTTTTGGACTAACCTGTACTTTACTTGTAAAGTAAACCAGAAGGAAGCGACAATAACCAATGTCCAGTAGCATGGAACAATAAAACAACAAAATCCGTTCATGCCTTATGGCTTAAGACTTTCTCTTCTATGACAGCTCTCTTACAAATCAATTATATTAGATCCTGTTGAATAACGGAAAATTTATGTCCAATATAATGCTGTTTCACATGGTAAGCTTGCTGTAATTTCAGATACTGAGTGAGGTTTGCAACTGGTTAACGTTCTCGAAAGAAAGAAAGAAAGAAAGAAGAAGAAGAAGAAAAAAAAGAATCCAGGGTTCGAATCAGGTGAGCATTTTTTAGTTTACTTTTTGTCTGTTAGGCCTTCAAGTCTTCTTTCCTCGTTTTTATATATGTGAACAAAAATTCGAGTTGCGAAACTCAAAAAATTAAAAAATATTACTTTTTATCTTCTATAGTGCTAGTGCTCACATTTCGCAGTTCAAATACGCTGTAAGAATATCGGTTCCCAAGCATATGTATTATTATGATGTTTTGTTTTCTACACAAATTTCCTGCCTTTTCAATAATCTCTTGAGATTTTATGATACTTGGTTAACAGAGGAAGTCGAACTCAGATCACAAGCAGAGAAATGCAGAAAGCATTGCAACTACAGGCTCTATACTTGCAAGCAACTGACCCCCTTCGGTCGGCAATGCTCTGAGATTCAATATTTCGGAGAATATTACATATTACGAGGGTTGTTACATACATTCTAAGCCTAACCAAGAAATATTAGAACTTTTTAGGCTGTATTTATTGAACTTTCATATGGTGTTACTATCAACTTTTATTCTGTTGTTACAGGTCCAGAAAGACAGAAGAGTAAGCAAAGTGTGACCAAATGGAGACACTGAACGCGACAGCTGTTACTGAATACTTCCACAAGAAAGGTTTAAAGCCGCAGGAAATCCACGCTGACACGGTTGCTACTTTAGGTGATAGTGCCCTTTCATATGCCACAGTAAAGAATAGGCAGCCGAATTTAAGAGGGGACAACTAACTCAGGAGAACATTGACAATGTGCGTGAAATCATCATAAATGATCGGCCAGTGACCATCAGGCAGATTGCTGTAAGAATGGACTTTTCTCCTGCAAGAATTGACCGAATTATCACCTAGCATCTGGGAATGAGCTAGAACATTTATAACAACAATCGTATATTGAGCTATATTCTGCAGCCAACGAATTAAATGGTGTTCCATGAGCTTTTTTAAAAAAGATTTTTGTTGTAAGAACATAATTATATGGAAACGTCTTAACTATAAGTCAGAGCACAGTTCCAAACCGTTAAGGAATTATATTACAGATCAGAATAAGACCAGCCAACAGCAAAAGGTCGGACACTCCTGCTTTACACAATAGATTGTCTGCTTTCTTACTTTATACAGAATATTTGCTTTCTTACTTTTTACAATTGAACGCTGTCACCAACATCATAATACTAGTATATTGCATGCAACATATCCTTAAGCACTTCACGATGAATTGTTACGGACTTGAGAAAACAGCTGAGCGTGATGTTATGTTCCAGCCAACAGCTAAAATGCTAAATCGAAGTATGACATCACTACTTGCCTTGCATGCACAATTATAATTATGAACTTGAATCTCTTCATTTATATTAACAGTTATCAAACTAACTACTCTGTATCGACCCAAACACGAAATGTTATTTACGTAATAAAATGAGTTTCGCAATCCCTATTTAAAAAGGCCAACAAATTTTAATATAAGAAACCTGAACAATAACAGGGTTTACACTAAAACTAAATAACAGCATTCGTGGTATTTTCACGATCAAAATTTTTAAATTTTACGGTCGGGAAGTTAACAAAAACTTTACAGACTGCACAACAATAAAAATTGCCCTGTGCAGGATCGAATCATGAGCCGAACCCAAGGCGCGCTCTTCCCCTCTCTTTCCTCCACCTTTTATATTTGAAATACTTCCAAAACCCGGTTCTCCAAAATGATTTACTTTTTCTGATAGTGCTTTTAACTAGAAAATTTTCTAGATTTTCAAGATTTAATGACGAAATTCATGGCTTATTCCAGGTTTTCTCACAGTAGACGAAAATCCATGGCTTGTTCATGGTTTTCACGATTGGGTGAGCACCATGAATAATTAGACCAATGCTTGTGACATAAATATATGGTCAAGTTTTAGTTTTACATTTCTGAATTTTGTAATAAATTTGCTTTAGGTTCCACAGTAATCCCTTTCATGACGAAACTGAATGTAGTCTAAAAGCAGAGAATTCGTGTTATTCAGTTCAAAGTTTTTGTTGTCGCGAATTCTGTCGAGGAATGTGAAGCCTAAAATATAAAATCGATAATCATGTCTGTTGTACTTTATGGTTGCGAAACATGGTCGCTTACTCTGAGCGAAGAATGCAGACTGAAAGTATTTGAGAATAAAATCCTGAGGCGAATATTCGGACTCAAGAGGAACGGGAATGAGGAATGGCGGAAACTTCATAACGAGGAACTACATAATTTATACGGTTTACCAAACATTGTTAGGGTCATCAAGTCGAGGAGGCTTAGGTGAACAGCCATGCAGTCTGAATGGAAGAAAGTAGGAATGCTTTCAAAGTTTTAACTCGAAGTTTAATCGGAAAACGATCATTAGGAAAATCTAGGCGCAGATGGGAGAAAAATATTAAGTTGAATCAGGGTGGCCACTCATTTGGAATTTCAAAATTCCCTGACTTTTCCCTGACTTTTTCAGAAATTTTCCCGGTTTTCCAGAAAATTTCTAGAGAGATCTAAAATTGGTATATATAGGAACCTTGGGCAACTCAGGGACACGAACCCCTAAATTCCAGTAAAATTATTGTTTTTAATTATTCTTTTGTGATTCCAGGCCCCCGGGCATTTGTCCCTATTCCCCCTCCCCTGTCGCCGGCCCTGCAAACCCGTAAACCATTATTAAACACAAATCATGTGAGTTATACGGCAAAGAAGTGAATGTGTTAAGAAAAAGAATTACTCGAAAACATGGTATTTTGATCCAGGCCCATACCTAGGAAATGGCCAATGGAGGTGGAGCCCACACCCTGCGACAATCCTCAACTCCCTTGACTAAAATTTTCATTTCTTTTTTTAAACAAATATATGTTTAAAAAATAAGTAGTCAATAATTCTTAAATTTATTTTTTTGGAAAAACACCATTACAGAATTTACATAAAATCGGTTTAAAATTGCAAAATTCAAATCAAGAAACTGTTCTACTCATTATCTACTTATTATTCGTTAATTTGCAATCAAATATTTATTTCTCCGGATTTAACAACAAATATACAATACCTTCACCAGGTGTGCTTATTAGCAACCTCTGTCATATTGCAGTACAAGGTTATGCTATCGTTCTTTGACGTCACAAATGAATGGAGAGGACAATTATGGAGCTACCTGTATTAAGAAGTAGCGGACTTCGGTCTAGAAAGCCGGCATTAACAACTTTAGGTAGGCCCGGGTCCCAAAGGTTTTGTCGTGCCAGCAGTGGCGTGCGGTGGTTATGCAACCGGGGAACAGGTTGACATAGATGGGAAATATTGTGTAACAAAACAACGGAACTGAAGTAAATGAGCACTATTAAAATGTGCTTTTAAGAAATCAGAAAAATTTTTTTGAAGCTGATTTTTTTTAGAACAATAGTACATGCAGTAGCGGAATTGGGTGTAAAAACTAGGGGGAGGGGAATGCCATTACTTCAAATTGGTGGTTAAAAGGTAAAATATCTGTAAAAAAGCATGGCCAATTAATCGTGTGGCGCAAAAAGTACTGCCGCCACTGAGTACAAATGCATGTGGAATCCACACAGTTTTTGATTCCACATAGAAATACACGCATTAACCAAAATTCCACCCATTTTGTGGAATTCGACACACATTTGGAACTCTGCCGGCAGAAATACTCAACTATCGTTCAGCCTTTATATTAATCACGTGACCACCAAAACGGGATGCAGGGGCGCAGCCCCGAGCGAATTCTGGAAATCAAGCAGCCATCGAACTAAACAAGTGTGTTAATTACAAAATGGTCCCGATTTCGCTCCAGCTCAATTCATGGGCAGCACTAAATGACAAAAGAATATGAAGAAAGTATGCGCAGCCCAAACCAGCAGAGCTAGATAAACAAAACCTGGAAGGAAGGAGAAATCTGGGGGCGAAGCCCCCAGCGACCAAAGCTATTTTGTATATAAATAAACCGGCTAAATGGCTAGGAATACAACAGAACGTAAATTTTCTCCCGAGTAAAAATTCCACGTTTTTCATCAAAATTCCCTGACTTTTCCCTGACTTTTACAGAATTAAAAAATTCCCTGACTTTTCCCGGTTTTCCAGGTTTTCCAGGTGAGTGGCCACCCTGTGAATCTCCCAGAAATAGAATACAAAGTAAAAACTGGTTTCACTTGGCTAAAGACAGAAGTCAATGGATAACTTTTGTGAACGCGGCATTGAGCCTCCGGGTTCCATAGGCCATCGAGTGAGTGAGTTAGGCTAAAGGAGAATAATCTAGGAGGAAAGAGGAGAACCCCACGGACTCCTCGCACCAGAGGTGTGTTCTACCAATGAACCACGTGCTCTCTTCCTATATTTTATAAGCATGTAGTAAGACTTCAGTTATGGGACATGTATTAAGAGCTAAAGTAATGTTCAAGAACCTAATGTCGCAATTACAGGTCTCCTAAATATTCAACAAGTGTCTTTTAACGTCTTAACAAATTTTTGTTTTAAACATATTGACATCATTATATAACTACGTTCACTAGTACCAGTTAAGGGCATGTCCATGAATACGGAAAATGTTTTTTGTTATGCAGAGCCTACAAATACTCAAAATGACCCGTTCAATTTCACAGTGCTCATATTGGGCTCTTGAAAGTGAATATCGGAGAGCTTCTACAGAAATGCACTGGAAGCAAGAATCTGATTTAAGTATACTTCTTATGACAAAAGGAAAACATAGGTTTTGTACTTTTCTACTTCTGTGTTCTATTTCTTGAATTTGAGTTTGAAGTTAGGCAACCTTCACAACATGTCTTGTTCAGTTGCATAACTAACGTGTACAGCCAAACTGTCTTCACTATTCGATTACAAAAGAACCAATAAAGCTTTTTACTTCTTTTTTTTTTTTTTTTTTTTTTGCTTTCTCAAGTATAAAAGCATTGTAGAACGCATTACATATGGTTTCGCGCCTTTCTGCGTCGAGACATGCGAGGTGATGACGTCATAACTTTTAAAAAAATATTTTTTGATAGGCCTATTTTTGCTACTTTTTGGCGGGCTTACTTTCCACCTAGAAGATCGAAATTTCGCACAAACATTCACTCTACCGAGTAGTATTTATCAGATTTTTTCTAGATCTCTGTGTTAACATAGGGGGGTCCAGAAGGGCAAAAAAGGTTTTTAAAACGGGATATTATATATTACCAAAAACCCCTTTATTCCACAATTTTTACGCCTTAGATACATGATGGAGACATGTGAATGGTACCGTTTGACAGGCAATTCTATTCTGAAGAGTACGAACCATGATCCTAGGATAAATAGGTATGTCTCAGGAATTTTTACCTGAGATTTTGTTTTATACGGGAATCTGTGGTTTTGTGGGGTATTATTATTTTTGGGCAGGTTTACTTTTGCACCTAGAAAATTGAAATTTGCACAAACATTCAGTCCACCGAGTAGTATTGATCAGATTTTTTTCAGGTCTCTGCATTAACACAGGGGGGGTCCAGAGGGACAAAAAGTTTTAAAAAGGGATATTTTAGCAAAAAAAAAAAATTTTTTTGTGATTTTCCCGCCTTAGATACATGATGGAGATATGTGTATGGTACCGTTTGAAAGGCAGTTCTATTCTGAAGAGAATGATGGGCAAACCATGATCCTAGGATAAATAGGGATGACTCAGGATTTTTTTTTTTTTTTACCTGAGATCAGGGTCTTTTGCAGTAATCTGGGGCACTGTGGAGATTATTGATAAATATTTTTCCCGTCCTTATTATTCAAGATAGAAGCCTGAAGCTTTGTACACATATTTAGTACACTCCTTAGTATTTTTCAGGTGATTTTCAGGTCTCTGCGTTAACACAGGGGGATTCAGAGGGGCTGAAAATTAAAAAAAATATATATTTGCAGAGAAAAATCCCGATTTCTCTAAATTTCCCGCCTCAGGCACATGATAGGGAAATGTAAATGGTACCATTTGAAAGATTGCTCTATTGTGAAAAAACGAGGTACGAACCATGATCCTACGATAAATAGGGATGATGCTGTAGCTGTTTGACTGAAAGTCTATAATTTACCTAAAAATGCCGAAATTTAAAAGAGTTGTAGAACCCAATAAAGTACAAATAACAGTCTCCCTAACTGTCAAACGCTCCCTAATAGTCTATTACTCCCAATCGCCCCTTTATGTTCCAGCGTCCTCTTTGAAAACGAGGACGCCAACGTTGAGAATCACTGCTCTAGCTAACAATCTATCCATTAATTCTTGTACTTTTCTTTTCTCGGCAACAAATCTGAGCAATGGCTTGTCGAAAGCAAAGGAGTGTCAAATATTATGGATGTGACCAACTCGATTTGGCCAGAAAATATCGAAGGTTAATAAATCACCAGTCCCTTGAGTAATAAATACATCGATTGGTAATTCTAGCCATTATCCTTTCTGTGGTATTTCAGCATTGTTATTGTAAACTCCATTAAACCGTAAACTTTTCAGGATTAAAATGTATTTATTAGAAACTTAATGCCAACGACAGAACTCAAAAACCACGCCAAGGTCACTATTTTCTATAGTGTTAAATGGCTTTTTTATGATTATTTATAAAGGAAAGAAACACGCTTTTTGTTGTGCGAGTAACTAATCACAAAACGTGACATCATTACAATTCTATTTCCCCAAACAATGCATTTGATTCTGCTGAACCACATTTCTCACCTTGATTCCTCAAGCACGTAAATGATTCACTAGTATTATATATATATTATTCATATTCAGCAATATGGAATAACATGCGATTTTCCACTCACGCTACGAACACATAAATAATTCAAACATTACACATACATTTAGATTATACTTATTTCTTTTACTGACAGACAAAAGGCTCTACTTATTTATTTATTTACATCTCGAATCTAGCTGACAATATAATAAGCCTAATCATAGTATAAAGACGTAAATTTTATGTGGATAGCCTTCAAAGTGTTGAGACAACTAATTCCAAATAAATATACGCCCTAAGTTTAGTGTATCTCTGTGTACGCCCTAAGTGTTGCTTGATTATGCAACAACGGGGTTAAGAAAAGCCTGAATCTACCACTAACGTGCGCTCCAAACCTCAACTCAACCGTAAGATGAATCTGGTGCAGTTGGCGGGTGTATAGACCAGTGGTCCTCAACCTTTCTTAACTCACGACACACTTTACGGAACATCCAGGGCATCGTGACACACTTGCTATATATTTTATTATTATTATTATTATCTGTTATAATAGTGAAACCAATTAGTTTTATAATGACTCTATATAGCACTGAGCATTATTGTTACTGGTGTTGACTGGTACAATCTATCTCGATTTTAACTAATTATTAAATTTTTCATGATTTTTAAATTCTAAAATTTCCTTAGGGGACTGTGTGAATCACCAGTGTGTCGAGACACATGGATTGAGAACCACTGGTGTACACTACCATGCAAGCAGGGGCGTTATTATTGAGGTAACTGTCCCTATGCTATAAATAAATCAGTAGTATACTCTGTGAATGGAATAATAATAATAATAAAATAAACGTGAAAACATACTTATACGGGTGGAACTCCCCATGCCAAACTTGTAAAGGGAGATACACTAATGGATTCTTTTACTCGACCTTTATCCGATATTTCGTTCTCGAGTTACGATTGTTTTCATATTGTTCTGACAAATTTTACGTGACTTACAGCTCCAAAATGATGCATTTGTGCATTTATGCTGGTCTATATTTTATAAATGTTTTCGTGTAAGAATAAATTCCTTTATGGTTTTAAGGGGGCCGACTACTAAATATTTTTGAAAAACTAATAATTTTTCTTTTGCCCGTTTTTCGTAAGTGGAAAGAGGTAATAAAATGTAACTTACCACAATAATAGATAATGTTATTCTACATCTGAAAATACGGATCGAAAGAATTTTCAGTGTTGCCATCCATAGAAATTACAGTATGACCAGAAATTGAATTACTCAAAAATCTAGGTAAACGCAGCGACTAGAAAAATAAACTCAACGGTAATTGATGACTTATAATGCTGTCTATGTTTCTTATTTGCTACTTTTTAAATAATATTTCTATTTATTTTATAAACCTTACATAAATTATTACAAAATAAACAAGTCATTACAAAATAAATATAAACATTATTTAAAAAGTAGTAAATAAGAAACATAGACAGCATGATAAGTCATCAATTACCGTTGAGTTTATTTTTCTAGTCGCTGCGTTTACCTAGATTTTTGAGTAATTCAAATTCTGGTCACACTGTAATTTCTAAGGATAGCAACACTAAAAATTCTTCCGCTTCGTATTTTCGGGTGTAGAATAACATTATCTATTATTGTGGTAAGTTACATTTTATTACCTCTTTCCACTTACGAGAAACGGCCAAAAGAAAAATTATTAGTTTTTCAAAAATATTTAGTAGTCTGCAGCCTTAAGTGTTGTTTCCGAACACCCTGCCTAGTATATATTGGATATCATATGCGATCTGAATTGTACATTGAAATGTACGATCCTGAAAACTTAAAAACTTCAGTAATTAGATGCCACGGAAATGGCGCATATTTTATCCGCATGTATACGTTGCCGAATTCTAACTCTGCTTGATTAACTTCAAATTCGAGACATTCTGGCAAAACATGGAACAAGCTGTGAATATCAGTACTGTCAGCTCTACAAATATTTCAATACAATACGAAAAATAAAAATAGCACATAGGAATGATATTCCATAGGTGCAACAATTTTCCTCAAAGAGTGAGCTTACTAATTATGAAAATAAACTCCACATTACACAAACGGAAATAACGCGTTCCTTACAATCGATATGTACGAAAATTTTTCAAACTCATCACAACTGACCGAAAACCAATATCAGTGAAGTTAAGAAGCATGTTTGTTATCTGAGAAAACTACAGGTGTAAGTGGAGTTCTATATACACGAATAGGAAATTACGAAATCGTTGGCGTCGTTCCTATCGATTTCTGTACGTCAAATAACAGTTCTTGTTATTTTGGAACATTTAACCTACTTTTTACAATGTCACATTTACCTGAATTCCAGCTCTTAGTAAAATGTCAGAATATTTATAAAGGAAAAGTATTTATGAGAAACATTCTTTGCTTTTATGCGAGCATTTCATCTTTCTCTGTAATTATCAAGCGGAAATACTAACTGTAAGAGCGAATAAATAATTACGGAAATCGTACCAATATTTATCGTCCTTGAGACTATCCCCCTGAACGAATCCCCATTCTAAACTTGCAACGGAATCTCCGGCTAGTCAACTGATTAGTATGCTCCTTTCCGGCAGCCCTCCCTGCTGGTTTAGTGACTAATGTGTGAGACTTTGGCGAATGTGGTCCTGGGTTAGATTCCCGGTGGGAGATTAACACTTTGCCTCCTAGGTTTTTATACTCGTAGCATATTCCAGCTTCCTGTCACTTAGTGCATTTTCAAAATATGTGTATTAGGTAGTAAAAAAAAAAAAAAAAAAAAGGTAGGCACGCGAAATTTACATACTTTATTCTAACACGAATAAGCATTTATTAGTATTGTTCGGCGAAATTATGTTGTTGGGTTATTAGTAGTACCGAGCAAGATTGAGGCATCATTAGGTTGCATTTTGCATTAATAATTTACCCCCAAGTTCTGGCCGGGCTTAGAATCGAGTGTTAAAATTAACAAAACAAACAAACCCTTTCCAGTGATCGCGAAGGGCGTTGAGAATCACTGATAGAGCGTTCAACTCAAATGCGTAGGAATGCGCATGAGACGAAATGAGATATATTTTTCGATTCGAAATTAGAAACGAGACATACCTTTCGCGGCACTTTTTCGAGAAGAAACAGCCTCAAATCTTGTCTCGTGCGCATCCCTACAAATGAATAAGGTTCTAGATTCTATTCTCGGTTATGGTTCGATCCCAGCTCGCACCAAGTTAACTTTGTGGTGGACAAACACCGTATGCGTGGGTTTTCTCGGGGTTCTCCCGTTTCCTCCTACTTTCTTCATTTCACTATTTCATTCATTTCTCATGATCACCATCTCCTTTAGCCCACACGGCATAACCAACCATGGGACTAAAATTTTCATTTCATTTTTCTATTCTCGGTCATGAGTTAGTTATTATCAGTTGAAGTTGAGCGTTCCTTTTCAGCACCGGGGCGATATGAAAGTGCACCTATATTTTAAAGCGCAATCTACAACAATGTAATGCGTTTAAATGTCAAGTTTCTCCACCGAGAATCAAATCTGGGATAGTTTGCATCAAAGGCACGTGTTCTCGTGCTCGCTTGCACCCACGGGCTTTCACGAAATTCTCTAATTTCTCTTGTCTTTTTCGTCATACGAAAAAAAAAAATAAATAAAATAAATGAAGACATAAGTTTATGTCTTTTAGGCCAAAGAAGAAGATGGTTAATTAAAGTGAATTACTATGACATAACTAGTAGAGTAGAACTGTGGCAAGGAACGGAAGATCTTCCCAAAAAATCCCACGGAGACAATGTTATCAATAACAAACAACCATGCATGGACTGGGACCAAACTAGTGACCTTTCGCCCCACAGATAAACGTTCTATCACTAAGCAACTGTGCTTTCCAAGATAATGAAGCAAAACTAGATGGAAAGAAATTAAAGAAGTATTGGTTTCGTGCAAAATTTTGTTTAAATTTGATATAGGTGTGACAGTAACCACTAAAAAACCTGACATACTGCCCAAGGAAGGAATGGGACAGAGCAATTCTAAATGTTTTTAGTTTTTCAATTATTATTCTATTTAGTTCATCTATTACTTTAAATTATTCATTTCTCCCAACTACCCTTATATACAGACAAGAACACTTGGGTGGTCCAAAGTCGAAAGATTGCATGGAGTCTGGACTGGATGAAAAAATGCAAATCTTTCACTTTAAAGTCCCACGATTATGTTCGTTGGGCTAAGGGAGACGGTGATTAAGGCAAATGAATAATGATGGAAGAATTTATGGAATGAGATGTGGGAGGAAACGGGAGTATCCTGAGAAAACCCATGGATACGATGCTGTCCACTACATGATTACTTGGACGGGAATCGAACCAGGGACCCCGCGCACCAGAGGTACGCGCTCTATCACTGAGCCATCGTGCCCCCTCCGGACTGGATGAAATTCGAGAGTGCGCCCATGGCGCACACAAAAATACAAGTATATTGTTTAAAATGTTATGGAGTTCCATGGGATATTGTTCAGAGCAGTAGATCCTCATTGGTGCACCCCTGCGTGCAGGTGAACTATAGAGTACTACTTTCTGCACTTACGGCATTAAAAAAAAGAGAAAAAACTCAATCCAATCAACATTAAGGAAAATAAAATGCCTAAAGCGTGATTCATAACAAACTTCTATCTACATGTAAACAGAAAACATACCTTACGCATGTTATTCTTATGAAAACTATTGTTCGCTTCTTTTAACAACCTAAGTGAATGCCTGGCTGAAATCCAAACATTTCCCTATCCCCATCCTCTTTTTTCTACAAGAAATGTTAGTACAATGAATTATTGCAAAAATAATGAACAAGTTAGTTGATATTCGATCTCTCAACACATAGAAGCAATATTTACTGCGGATAGATTGCTAACACAATAACTGAAAAGATATTGTATCCACCGGACAATATGTAATTCTATCCAGATGACTAATATCAGAAGAATTAGATTCCACATATAGAATGCGTACATGTCATTTTATACAACGCTATAATGTCATCAATAAAATATAGTAAGAACAAATTCCTTTTTCCAACAATCTTCTTCCGGTATTAAGGTGGATCACCAGCCGGAAGTCAGTACATATCTTATTTCATTGCCTTAATTACTGCGCAATGAAACGTCACATATTATAAATATTGCACTATAAGATCGAGTAATGTTTCAGCTACAACACAAGACAATGATTCATTTCGTTGTGTCCCCTGGTATCGAAAAATGTAACAAATAAAAGAAAATATTTGATTAGTTTTACAATGAGCACACAAGATGGCACTTGCTGTTAGATCTTACTAGAAGTGCTCCGCTTTATGAAATATTTAATTGTATGCATAAAGTATTTTAAAGTAACAATCTTATCACAATATAGACATATTGTTGACCGTTTCTCGTGTTATGTTTCATATTTTATTTAAATATTAATTTACATTTAAGGAAATATGTTTTGAGACGAAACTTGCGCAAAACGCCATAATGCGTTGTTGCCAAATTTGTACATTTACTGTAGTAGTCACAATAAGAAAATTCCTGGATTGTAGCGTTGCAGTTAGAGAAGCGTGATTGCGGTAAGGGTCGAAAACTAATTTCTCTGGTAAGTATCCAAGCAGAATTCCATGATTACTAACTTCATTATCTTGGCAGTAAAAACGCGACACTATCTGGCAACGCCGCAATATTCGATCAACGTTTAGCATTGCACCAAGAACACCTAGTGATCCACCTTAATTAATCGGAGTCCACACAGCATAACTATTCCTATCTTCCACCACCCCTTGATAGGACTGGCTATGTTTATCTTTTAAGTCAGCATATCTCAAACTGTAATCCGCGGACCACAATTGGTAGTCGACGTATTTTGCCGGTCCTGTTAAATTGAGCATAGTCAAAATAAATAAATAAATAAATAAATAAATAAATAAATAAATAAATAAAATTCAAGTGAACTGCGATTCACATCTACTACAGTTGAGAATATGAAACTGTATAATTAAGACTGTGATTTATAAACCCATTCTAATAGTACATATAGATGTGTTATTTATAAAATATTTTTGGCAGTTTTTTATTACTGAAAACATGTAATAGTGACAGTGTAAACCACGTGAAAAAGTTTGGTTTCATTTTTGGTAAACTATTTAAAAGCTAAAAGGGTTAAGTATAGCATTTAACTTCAAATTAAATAAAATATAATTTAAGACGAATGCATATTTGAAATTAGAAAATATTTAAGTCTTTACTGATAAGTTAGTACTTTGCATTCTAAGCATTATACTAGCCCGTTAGTCTCAACAGCACTGCAAGTAACCTATGAAGCAAGGATGTTATCCATAGTTACTCCCATTCGAATCAGTGTTGCCAATGTGGAGGTGAAGTCATTAAATCTAGGGGTTACACTTTCAGAAAAGCGACCAAAAATATATTTTCGATTAGTGACTATTTTTTATGATTTTTAAATGACAGTTTGGCGACTTACTTATAAATCTAGGAACTTTTGTGTTGCGAACAACTTTTTTTTTTAATTATTATTATTATAATCAAGCACATTTAGCTCGAATTAGTTTAGATATATATTTGTTTTCCTTTTGTTTATTTGGATCAGTGCAAGCGTCGAAGAACTGGGAAAGTACGCAACATACAACTCCAGAATCCCACTTTGATTGTTTTTACCTCTTGCTCTCTATCAAAGACCAACTCCAACCGTTAATGCCTTTAGTTTGCAGAGCTTTTGTTTAGAGGTAGAAATAATACATTACCAACAGCAAGCTAATTATTCGTAGAAAACTGAAGTGAGTGTATGATTTATTCTTTGTAAACTTTTAGTTTTGATCGTTTTTCTAAACTCATTTTTTATTTTGTTGAAGTGAAATTGATCATAAAGTATAATATATATTTGACTAAAAAGGAAATTATTGTTAGTCGTATTTAATTGCTGCTGCTGATGATGATGATGATTTTTAGTTTAACGTCCTGTTCAGCAGCGAGGCTACCTAGGTATACGAAACATGGATTTACTGATTAACGTGGAATCCGAACCACATGAGCTCCCGCCGCGAATCGATCCCGGGTCTCCCCCGTTTTTACATCGTAGATATGATTAAGACTTGAAACTGCCAGATTATATCTATCTATCTATATACTAGCTGAGATGCCCGCCCTTCGTACGCGGAGAAAAGGAGAACATTTTTCCATATTTCTGTGAACCTCCCTCCCCGTGACGCCCCTAGAAGTAAATGCCATCGAGTGTTGCACCATTTATCTCAGCGACAACTATAGATGTGACACTAATGTTGGTTATTTTTGATTTTTTTACATGTGCCTCTGAAACCCCCTTGCCACGCCCCTAATTCAAAATTTGAAAAAAAAAGAAAGAAAAAATAAAATAAAATCATTAAGTTTTACGTCCCACGGTTATGCCGGTGAGGCTAAAGGAGACGGAGATGATGGGTGATGAATGAAATGGTGGAATGAAGAAAGTGGGAGGAGACGGGAGAACCCCGAGAAAACCAACGAGCACGGCTTTTGTCCACCACAAAGTCCACACGGCGCGAGCTGGGATCGAACCAGGGACCCCAAGCACCGGAGGTGAACGCTCTACCACTGAGCCACCGCGCCCCCCGCAAAAGAAGAAAAAAAAACGCTTCGTCTTCCATTCGAGCCTGGGACAAGATACCCATGCCCACAATTTGGTAACTACGTCCATTCGTCTGGCCCCCAGCAGGCACGTAGCCAGGATTTTTCAATAGGGGGGGGTCCGTGACGAAATGTGTATATCACACTAGGGGCTCGATCATTCTAAACTATTTTACTGGCAACATATATTCGTTCGTTTAGCCAGGATTTCGTAATGGCGGGGGGGAAGGGGGAGGGAAGGCCTGACATGAAATACTGTGGTTACACACCAGGGGATCGATCAATCTAAACTATTTTACTGGCAACGCACCCATATTGGTTGTTTAGGACAATAAAATGAGGATATGTTAGTAAGTATTTTAATCAGAAAAACTGTGATGAAATCTTGAGTAAAAGAATATAAAAAGTATTGAAAAAGATATAGTTTTCCGAGGTCATCCGAACTCGGTTCTACTTGTCTTCTTCTTTTTCTTATCTTCGTTTAATGCTGTCAAGGATAGCAACGAGATCTCTTTCGGGAGTAAATGCATGCTATAAAATGGATTAGTGTTGCCCCGAAATTCAAATTGACTCATATTATTGGTGATTCTGGGGATTTCTTAAGTTCTATCTGAGAGTCTATCTTATTGAACCGGTTTATCGATCGTCATTTGTAGTTCATAGGATTAACATGGAGATAGATGGAATTCGGAATGTTTCGTTACGCTTGATGTAGATTTATATTTTTGACGCTGATTCATCTTTTTCTCGTATCTTTTGTTTCATCTTTCCTTAATATTTACATTTCTGGATCCGAAGGGGGGGGTCCGGACCCCCCGGACCCACCCCTTGGCTACGTGCCTGCCCCCAGGCGAGATACAGACACACACACAAACAATATATGTGTAATGAGAGAGAGAGAGAGAGAGAGAGAGAGAGAGAGAAGATACAGAATTCGGAAAGAAATAGAGGGTGGCTCAAAAGTAGGTATACACTCCTGCATTGATCAAGTATTAACATTCTAGCTTATAGGTTTATTTCCTTTGGTTGTTCCGAGCTTAAGGTATAAGTAAACAGATATTAAGAACAAATAATACAGAAACTAAGTCTGCCTGATGGTTAACAATAAGAAATAATATAAAATGCAACGAGCCGATCTGTACGGGACTGTCTACCTACTTTGGCCACCCTGTATTTTAGCGCCATTTCACCCAAAATTGGAGTAATTTCACTTTCCATTTAGTGACTTTTGTGTCACCGTTTTGGCAACACTGATTGGAATGCATGAGGAATCGATTTTTCATTGTCCGTATCTTCGGACCAACTGGATGATCACTTCCATCAACCAACTCGATTCCTATCTTTGACCCCCCACTTCTTGGCCAAAATTGTTGAAGTAGTTCCTGAGATTGTGACTCTCTCGGACGGACACACTCAGTATGGCCTCCAACTAGAAACTGAACTCTGGACTTCAAACTAGTTGATATCTTGAGTGTTTTATTATTTCAACATCTAAGTTCACTATGTATTCATAATTGTACAGAAAATATTATATATAAATTAATTTAGAACCAATCTTATCACTGAAATATCAGAGATATTACCTGTCATTCATACAGATGTTTTTCTAATTTATCAAGATTACTACTTCGTTATATTTTAATTTACAAAATAATTAAGATAGCTTATCGGTCATTAACAGGTTTCTATCTGTATAGCTATTTGACACTGATAGTTGAAGTAAATTGTACCCAAAATGTATTACGCGTGAGAGAAAAACAGTTTGGCCAACGCGTCCCACAATATACTGCTACGACATAGATTTGTTCGAAATCATCATTATCAAGTCATTACCATTAATATCAAAATTAGAAGCTGCAATATCTAATACACTGCTAAGGATATTGGAGCTGATAACTTATTTTGATTTTACTTCATGCGGCTTCCATAAGTACTCTACACTTTTTAATATTCATTGATTCCTCAACTGCTTTCATATTACTGTTCCTTTTTGTCATCAAATAATAATAATAAAAATAAAATCTCAAGTAATATGAAACATCTGATTTTCGTTACGGGGTATTTTGCACAGAATCATACTTTTTTTTTTTTTTTTTTTTATAAGGGAGCGTTCTGGTATGGGCCGATTTGGCTTGAGCTATTATTCCTCCACTAAGTTATTCCATTCTTTTCTATATCCACATTCCGAAGATCTTAAGAGTCTTCATCCCGGCGAAATTAAAATACCGCTAATTTTACAGAAATTATGTGATATCTTCAAATAGATAAAAGATAATCGAAATGTGGAACAAGAGCGCCCTAGACAATATTATTTTACATGAGAAACCGTTATCACGACCTACTTATCTGCTTTCGATTTCGAACCATTTTGAAAATAGGCATTTATTTTCGCGTTTCTAAACAACTGAAAACGGAAAGCCACTAGATGACTTGTGATAATGGTACCTCACGCAAAATAATATTGTTTAGGCCGCTCTTGTTCCATATTTCAATTATCTTTTATCTATTTGAAGATATCACATAATTACTGTAAAATTAGCGGTATTTTAATTTCGCCGGGATGAAGACTCTCAAGTTGTTTCCCAATGCAGTTCATGTTTCTGTTCCGTATATAGTAATGCAAGACACGAAACAATCGAAGAGCATCTCTCTTTTTCATGCTTTATTCAGTTAAGAAGCATGAAAAAAATGCCAAAATACACAAACTGTACAAATGTAAGTTCTTCTTACATCAGGGTCGCTATTGTCCAAATTTTAAACGCTACTGTGAACGTATATGTAAATGAAATGCAATCTTCCAGTTTAACATCCCACGTTTATGATTTTTAGAATAAGGGAGACGCATGATTAAAGCAAATGAATGTTGATGGGAAAATCAGTAGAATAACAATGTGGGAGGAAACGGTAGTGCCTCCGAGAAAACCCACGGACAAGATGTTGTACACTACAAACTTATCTGGACGGGGAACGAACCAGGGACCCTACGCACCAGATTATAAACGTGTGAATGTAATAATAATAATAAAAAAAAGAGGTTTAGACGAAATGTTTGATTCATGTTTGTTTTTCGAGATGTATCACATAGGGTAATCGAATGTCAATAGCTGCTATTACTTCAGTGTCCAGAAAGAAAGATCTAATCTCTATGGAAGGGAGTAATGGTCAATGGAAAAGTGACGAACGAAACATATTCGCCTTATATGTGAAAATTGTTCATTCTAGCTTTGGAACCACGTATAACTTACATTAAAAAAAAAAAAAAATCTAATGAAAGCAAACACTTCTCATTACCAACCTGTTTACAGTTTCGACAATATATCATTGCTATAATATAGGCCTATAATTGCATTATATCTGATTGAAATAATGATACATTGCCGAAACTGTAACTAATAGTAACTCTTTTTGCTTGAGTCAATTTTTATTTTATTTAACTCGTCTCTATTTATGGTCGTTGATAGATCCGACCTTTTCCGGTAGCAAAAACAAGATAAGAGCGTCGCTTAAAGTTGACCCATTAGCCACGCTTAAAATGTAACCTATGATTTAACTTACATCTTACCCCTCTCTGCTGATCTAATGGTTGAGTTGGGCACCTTTGGTTTATGTGGTCCCGGGTTTGATTCCCTGCGGGTGTTTGAAATTTGAACGGATTACTGTAGTTTGAATTTCACTTGAAGTAGTAGGTCCACGTCTCGTACAGTTTAGTGCTGAAAAGAGACGCTAAGCTTCAATAAACAATCGAATAGCCAAGCAACCTATATATATATTCATAGGTCGGGGGGTAAAAAGCTATAATTCGATTAGTAGTTGGCACTCAATCCCTAAGCAATTTTATGACTTTTCATCGCTCTCCACGTCCTTGTTCCTTAAGAGACCTCATCACTGCGAAATTAAAATACCGCTAATTTTACAATAATTATGTGATATCTTCAAATAGATAAAAGATAATCGAAAAGTGGAACAAGATCTCCCTACGACTCATTTATCTGCTTTAGACTTCCAGCCATTTAGAAAATCGGCATTTATTTTCGCGTTTGTAAATAACTGCAAACGGAAAGCTACTAGGTGACTCGTGATAACGGTACCTCATGCAAAATAACATCGTCTAGGGAGGTCTTGATCCACTTTTTGATTATCTTTTATCTATTTGAAGATATCACATAATTATTGTAAAATTAGCGGTGTTTTAATTTCGTAGTGATAGGGACTCTTAATTGCCATTTCATTTTGAAAAGAACTAATGCTATGGGAAGGGAAAGAAAACATTGGAATGGAAAGCCTCCTAGGGAAAGATTTGATTTGATTCATCGAAGATGAGACGGGATACCACAGGGAATCAAACCCGGAACCACGCACGTGAGCCACTTGATCATGAAGAAACGGGAAAATATTTGTCAGTTTCCTTCCATTATTTCTTCTTTAATTTATTTCCACACAACAACAACTCTTCTTAACAAGCGGGAAGGGAGAATGTTATTATCGCTAAATTATCTGTGATACACCCAATTCATCTGTTAATTTATGGTCTCTTATCACTTTCTTCAGCATGCTTCAGCCTTTATTGTAACGTCAGACTGTTGACTTATTCTCTCAGCAAATTTATGGCATCTTATTTCTTTAATATGGATGGTATACTTGTAAATTCTTCCGTTAAATAGAGATTAATCTATTGGGAGTGGATATTTAAAGAAAACAAAATTGAAAAACTAAAGGTAGGTTCCAACCTTTCCGACATTCTGAATAGAATTTTCTAGAGTCTAATGTAGCCGAACATAAGATGTTCAGTATTGTAAGAAAATTACTATAGATACTTGAAATAGTGGGAGGGATAACCAGCCCAATATAGAGCTCAAAGCACTGACCACGCAACTACAAACCAGCTGGCTGGCCACTGTCTTCCGTAGCTTGTAGTACCGTCAGGGGTTTTCCTCCTTCCCAATTGCCAGAGAAAATACTAGAATCTTACGATAAAGATCATGGCAGTCTCCTTTTCTTTCTACAGAATATATCCTTTTCAACCTATGGCCTTTCGTCTATATCTATGACTTTAAATGAAGAGACTACATGAAGATCCCATCGGGGCGAGCGGTCCCGGGTTCGATTCCCGGTGGGGATACTCGGTCGAAAAAGTGTAAAAAGCTTTTTCAGACTAGCCATTCTGAATGAGGTTTTCTTCATTCACACCAGGCAAATGCTGGGGTGGTACCTAACTTATAGGTCCCAGGTCGCTTCCTTCCTTCCTCCCATTTCCCCGGATAATGTGCTCGCCGAGGGACGTCATATGTGACGGGCTAAATGGCTATAGATGCTGAAAGCCCATAAATCTCAATCCTAAATCCTAATTACATGGAAATCTAAGCAAATATAGCCTAATCTTCACTTACGATCAACAAAATTGACAAACGAAAAACATGTACGTCCTTCGTCAAAAATTAAATAACCATGTAATGTTACATTATCTACAAAGTTTTATCAAATTCAATCTTTAGTTTCTATGAATGGTAAGATAATGGTGAAAACAGGGAAACTCGAAATGATGTTAAAACTGATAATTAATAAACTGGCACTGCCATAGCTTCGATTCACTGTTTCTAAGTAAGATTGCAAACGAACTATAGCCATTAATTTTATGCTAAAGTTAAGATAAATACAATGATCAACCAAGCAACTGCACGATGCTTCAGCAGCAAGTCTTGAAGAAAAATGCATCGGGGTCCTTAATGTGAATTTGTTTATGCACTGTTCTCTTGCTACAAACACTGATTGAAAAACTGTCTGTAATAAGTGAAATTTCAGAGATGATGTCCCTTTCCCTTCATCCTCAAGTTTGCAGCAGTAGCGAGAGCCTGCTAAGAGCAACATTTCTTTGTCGTGAAATAATTTGTATATTTTAATCATATACGTATAACTGGACATTTGAGTGTTAAGTCTGTTTTACCTACAAAAACGAAAGTGATTTTTAAAAAGGATTTCATAACGTAATCACCAAAGCTCACCGGATTTTTTGATAAACAACCTTTACGTGTTATCTCGCACTGACATATAGAATAATAGTCCAAACAAAACACACAAAGCATAGGCCTACATAAAATGCATTTGTACTCATCTGAATCGCATTAATTTCCAACAATCATAATCTTTTCTGTCCACAAACACACACACACTATCACATCACCTTCTCAGACATGTTTTCACTTTCTTTCAAATTCTATTCCGAAATATTAATTGAAACAAAAACAAAGAAACACTTAAAAACAACGTAGCATTTCTTTCTTTAAGTGAAATTGAACACACAACATTTATATTTTAAAAAAAAAGAAAAAAAGTAAACCCGTTATTGAGAGAGCGAAACTACAAAAAAAGAAACTGGACTTGCCTGATTGCAAGAAAAAAACACTAAATTCCGGACGGAGAACACGAGCAATTCACCACTACACCTTCCAGCATGTTCGTATGAAACCGACTAGCTACGCCCGGCAGAATACATTTCCTTCGGGAAGTCTCGGCATCCACACTGACGTTTCAGTGACGTCATAAAATGAGATCGGAGCGCACCGAGTAAAAGCACCTGCAAGTAGAAGGAAAAACCAAATTTTAAAAAAAATAAGAAAAAGTAACAATAATTCATTCGTCTACTATGAATCACGTACCCTATACTTACATCATTTTCCAGGTGCAATGGGTAATCGTTAAATTCTAAGAATTCTAAAACAAAGACATTTGAAAAACAGAGAACTCTCACAAGCTCACTAAATCTCATCAGTAGCGAATATAGGTCATCTAACTAAGCATATTGACTTTAGTGTATGATCTCAAAGGTCGGCCTGTCGTGGCTCGACATAAAAACAATTCTTTGCATACACTACACTCATCATCTGACTGCGAAAATGCAAATAGGATGAAGGAAAGGAAGGGATGGGGGAATAGAGAAAACACAATATTTTACAATTTCATTGAAATATTGGCAAAATTATAGTAAAATCGATATTCCATTTGCGTTTCAGCGCTATTTATTTACAGTACAGATATTAAGAGCCCCCTTCCTCAAAGAACTCCTGAGTAACGAAGTACAGGTTGTAAGCGGCGTATTTGATGAAAATGAAATGAAATGAAATCTTTCACTTTAAGGGTCTTCACTAGAGCGAAATTAAACTACCGCTAATTTTAGAGTTTTTCTGTAATATCTTCAAAACAAATAAAGGGCGATTCTCAGCGTTACGCACGGGACATTCGTACACAAAAACTGTTTTTTTAAACAAAAATGTATTTTCAAATAAAATAAAAAGTATGTCACAATTAGGGGGAAAATATTAAGTGCATAGTTAAATAAAATGAAACACACAAAACAGTTACAAATTTGAGTTATAAGCCAAAATTAAGCGTTACGCACGGGACTCAGACAAAAAGCTCTTTTGACAATGTCAATTTCATTGGATATTCTTTGCGATTTATGGCAGCATTTTCATTTTATATGCCGTCACTTATGTTCTACATTCATTCTCCTTACTGTCCATTATATTTTTCAATTGGAAAATAAAATTTAATTAGCTTTACATTATGTTTTCTTTTTCGACTCACCGTTACGCACGGGACGTTACGCACGGGACAGAAAAGTAACCATGCATTTGTTTGGTTGTTCTAAGACTGTTATTATGCAATACCCTTACTAAAGAGATTGATATTTTAAGATTAACACTTGGACATTAACAAGCATTAAAAATTTGCATCCATAATTTAATTTAAATGAATTAAATTGCATTCCAAAGTATCAAAGTCGAACTTTGCTAATCAACTCGCTTAGTGTTATTATCATGTCTTTGGGGTATTTGTCTGAGTGCTGATTGATGTCGTTCAAACCACATAATGTTGTTCAACTGTTGTGCTGCTCGATCCTCTGCGGTACCTACCAAACGTTGAGTCGTTTGAACGCTGCCATTGTCAGATGAAATGCAGGAAAGTGAATTGAACGGAGACGGTTGGTTTTTGGTTATTTGGTATTATTATTGTTACTTCACAATGAAGATTTGCTTTAATGTGAGTTTTTTAAGTAAGTAATATGGATTCACAGCCAAGTAACTCTGTTCCAAGAAATATTCTCAGAAATGAACTAAATCGATCAACAAAAGCAATGAGTGACACTGAATGGACTAGAAAATATAGACTTAAACATAGGAACAAAGTGAGACTGAAAAATAAAGTGAGATGCAGCGTTATAGGCAAGTTAAAGGATTAACTCTTTTCCTCTCAGGTTCCTTTTGCGAAACTCATTCCGCATTGTTTCGTTGTTGACCATTTAGAAGAGGAAAACACACTAAAATGTGAAGAACAAGGTTATTCCCGTTAGATTGGTTCAAGAAAAACGAAAAGAGTGCAGTGTACAGAATGATATATTCATCAAGTGATGAGAGCGACATTAATTCAGACTACAACTTTGAAGACGATGTTCATAATTATATTCGAACCCGCCAACTGTCGAGCTCAGAATGGGCAATATTAGAGCAGGTGTATTTCTCCTAGTGAAATTTCATTGGGGTTCTTCCAAAAATAGGATTAAACATCGGTATGTATGTGTGTCTGAAAGTGATGTAGAAGAAAATACGAACATATAGAGTAACAAATCTGAAATGCATGGACAACAGTTGTACAAGGTTTTGTTTTGATGAAAAGAACAGATCTTATGTCTCATTCGATCAAGTTTTAAATATACTTCAAGCACCTAATTTGTTGATAAAGGATGAAAGAATATACTATAAAGTTTCAGAACCAATAGCCGTTTTTGTAAAGAACTAAAGAGTTTTAAAGCGAATCCATTTGCTCCCTACAAGACTGTCAAACCAACTTAGATACCTGCCTTTCTAATGAAAAGAAAAAATGTGATTTATCATGATAATTTGTTTTTAAAACTCGTGGTAAATGTTTCTATGTAACTTAACGTAGACGTTTTTGTTAGTTATGTTTGGTTTAGCTTCTCTCAGCAAATTCATGTTTCTTTGAGTTAATATAAGAGTTTATTGTTCATTGTTTAACCTCAATAACAATAAACATGTATTGAAATCTTAGTAACTTAATTTTATTCACTTCCTTGCATAAATCTGTAAATGTCCCTGCGTAACGTTACGCACGGGACAACATTTCTATACCTCATGAAATAAATAAGGAGGATAGTAAACACATTTAATAAGTACCACTAACAAGCTAATAATAATTCTACTTTGGGCCAAAAGTTTCAATACTTTATCTTCTATAATTACAAAGCAAACACGAAAAATACATGTTTTCCGTTACGCACGGGACAGCAAAACATGACATGAGAAAACTACGATTTTTGCCTACCAGAACCAAACATTAATTAAAACAAAATTATCAAATTTTTGCCAAAGGTCCACTTCATATTTTTTGCTATTGTTCATATAATTACAGATTTAGAATTTAGTTTGAAAATTATTTGAAAATTGGGATATGTGAACAGCACTGAGCATGGTGTAGAACAGTTAAAGTTTATATGGTCAAAACCTAGTAAATATATTTTACAAAAAGATTTTAAATGTGTCAGTACGTAGTTACACTATTTCTTAATAGAAAAACATAAACATCATAGTTTCAAATTAATTTTGAAAATTTACTGACAATGGACCACTTGCCAGAGAATCGCCCTAAAAGTATTCAAAAAGCAGAAACGTGTTGAAGTAGACAATACGATTTTGCATGTGATACCGTTATCACAACTCATCTATCTGCTTTCGATTTGCAACTGTAGATAGATTTAGCATTTTTTGCGGGTTTTGTAAATAGTGGCATACCAAAAGCAGATAGATGAATTGTGGTAAAGGTATCACATGCAAAATCGTATTGTCTACTTCACCACGTTTCTGCTTTTTGAATATTTTTATTTGTTTTGAAGATATTACAGAAAAAACTGTAAAATTAGCGGTAGTTTAATCTCGCTGTAGTGAAGATCCTTAACGTCCCACATTTTTGCTCTTTGGACTAAGGAAGATGATGATTAAAGCAAGTAATGATAAAAGAATTGGTGGAAGGAAACGGGAGTACCCTGAGAAAATCCACGGACATTATGATGTCTACCACAAACTTACCTAACCGGGGTCGAACCACGGACCCCAGGCACCAGAGATAAATTCTGTACCACTGAGCCACCGTCCCCCCTTAATGAACTTGATGTTCTTTGTGGTTTTGGGTTCTAATTTTGGTCGGAACATTGAGTCAGTTCCTTCATTAAACTGTTACAGACCAGAGACGGGCAATTTTCCAAATCTTCTATTCTTGAAATCAATATTTGCGCTCGCTCAAATAATATTTACACCAGCCCTATCAAATGCACATTATTACAAACAAAATTGTCCAAAATGACCAATTGAGATATATTCCAGCTCACTGTGCTTAACAAAACGATAAGGCTGAGTGTATATAGCCCTATGTACTGGAAAATATTCAACATAAATATGTCAAGGTCCACTTGTAAGCCAGAAATGAAATATTTCAGTTTAACGTTTCACGATTATGCCCGTTAGGTTAAGGGAGACGATTATTAAGACAAGTAAAAGATGATGGAAGAATTGGTGGAATGAGAAAGTGGAGGAGACAGGAGTACCCAAAGAAAATCCACGGACACGACCTTGTCCACCACAAACTTATACTTGGCCGCGTATCGAACCAGGGAAAAAATGAAATGAAATCTTTGAGTTTTACATCCCACGATTATGCTGGCAAGGCTAAAGGAGACGGTGATGATGAGAAAGGAATGAAATGGTGGAATGAAGAAGGTGGGAGGAAACTGGAGAACCTCGAGAAAACCCACGCACACGGTGTTTGTCCACCACAAAGTTCACTTGGCGGAGGCTGGGATCGAAACCGGGAACTCAAGCACCAGAGGTAAGTGCTATACCACTAAGCCACCGTGCCTCCCTACTTCTACGGCAGGTTTGGTCAACATCGGATGAATTTTGTACACAGTGTATGATATATATTCGGTTCACGTGGCCACGGGTAAGATTTCGGTAGGGTACAATTGAACGACCACAGTGGTTCGGGTTCAACTATAATCAGTAGGTCCACGTCTCCTTTAGCCTAGCAGGCATAACCGTGGGACGTTAAACTAAATCAAACCAAACGATATATACTGTCATTGACGTCTTAACTCCTTCGAGGCGGGGTGTGGTATATACACAATCAGTCGCTCGTTCCGCTGTGTAGTATATCAACAAATGGACGATGTATTTTAACAGCCTAATTAGAGCTTTTAATCTGTCAAATATGTGACTCAATATCCAATCAATGGCTTGAATGGTGCCCTTGTTTTGCGTCTCTTAAGACAGCCGTCCCTAAAAGGGAAAACAAATGACGAAAAGTAAAGCAATAAAGAAGTTGTATGGCTGCAATACATTTCAAACGTGAAAAGCTTACAATGTAATTCAGAAAGCCTATTTATCAATTTCATTACTAGTCGACTTTTAATGCCAAGAGGAAGCGTTTGTATCCTCGACTAGTACCTTCCTTAGCGAAAATTTTGAAGTTAGGCAACCCAAAACATTAACTGATAAATTGGGTTGCATAACTTGTTGCTTTCGCAAATAAGCAAGATGTACTGAAAACAATGAAAATATTACACACAAATACAAAGTTATTAATTGTTGGTATTTCCTTTTTAGAATCGACACTGTTATAGACATAATTCAGAGCACATTATTGTTGAAAAACTTAAAAAAGAAGAAGAAGAAGAAGAAGAAGAAGAAGAAGAAGAAGAAGAAGCATCAACGTTCAAAATGTTGGTTATCATGTTTTACGTGAATGGAAATATACTGCACAACATTACCTGAAATGAATATTTCAACAGAATCATCGAGATAGGCATGTTCATTGCTCTTGTCAGCTTCAAGCTGTTATAGAATTTAGCATAGAAGGGAGGCACGCATTGCAGACAGTCTTGCACGTCCTGAAATTTGCTTGCATAGATTGGGCATGGTAAATACAACACACACAAAGTCATTTCTGGAGAAATATCATGTATCTCACAAATATCATCTGTACATAGTCGTATATATTAGCTTTTTTCTTTGTTCATAACATTTGCTTCATCAATGTCACTCCTCTATCAACGACCCAATACAACTTTCAGTTCGTACCCATATGGTGTGCACGTAAAAGCTGACAACCAACAGACACAAGCATTCAGCTCAGATTTATTGTTTACAATATTCATAATCACTTATCTGGCTCTCAACATTCTACTCAAATGAGCTACTTTCATCGGGTACATAATTCGGAACAACGTCACTGTCGTCACTAAAGTCCAGAATCTAAAATGTGCTTCCATGTCTTCTGAAACATCACCGGGTGCAGCATGCGACACAACTCTTTCCGCCATCTTGATGTGGCTTCCCAGGTTTTACTTGCAGGGTGATGTGAGTTGCATGAATTAGCTCATGCCTTTCTTCCTCCTTCCGTCAACCGAATGAGCTTCTTGTACCATTCGCCACCACCAGGAATGTCATGCAGAACAAGGATCTTGTGATTACTCAATTTTGACAGGAATGTGGGTTATCGCGTTTTACTCCCGAGCCGCTCAATTAACTACTGGCCCCGATCAAATTTAATACTCACGACTATCTTCAACAAGTTCAAATTTCTTACAGGAAAGTAAAAGTGACATGAATAAGTCATGAAAGCAAGCTTTATTTCCCTAAAAAAAAAAAAAAACAACCCTACCAAAACAATAGAATAAGTTCGCTTTTCTCGTAGCTCAATCTGAACTGGTGAGACCGGAAGTTTTCAGACAAGGACTGAAAACAATGATTTAACAGTTGTAATACCATTTTAATCAAATGAAAAAAAGTTTTTGATACACGTCTCTTTCTTTCTCTCTCTCGCACACACACACACACACACACACACATATATATATATATATATATATATATATATATATATATTCCTGATAAGCATGTATTCTTATGAAAATTAAGATAAAAGTTACTTGCGGAAGAAGGAAAACATGCAAGCGAAAAACAGACTTAACTAAATAAGAAAAGGTCAAGGTCGCCAATATTTCCTGCGACCTCTTGGAATTTTAACGTTTGATAATAATCAGTGGAACGACTTTATTTTTTCTACCTCACACACATTTTGGGGTGAATGTACTCTACGTTCACATTTAAAAACAAGTGAGTTTCGTTCCATATCGGGAAACTACCGTAAACTTTTAAACTATGCAAATTCAATACTAAAACACGAAGTACAGTGTTCGGTACATAACGGACACCAATGGGATATAATGATTTGTTCGTAAATGCGAGGTGTCCGTTTAAGGACAGGCTATACAAATTTAGATTGTTCACAGCTCATGCAGTAATTGTAAGCAGTTTACAGTAAATACATTGGTTATACACGTGAATATAGGCGACTATTAAAATATACAGTCAGTGTTCCAATTCTACGGGGAATGAGAAGGAAATCCCCCTCTCAAAACAAAACAAAAATGGCTGAAAAATGAAATCTTTAAGTTTTACGTCCCACGGTATGTCAGCTAGGATAAAGGAGACAGTGATTACGAGAAATGAAAGAAATGGTGGAATGAAGAAAGTGGAAACGGCGAGGAAACAGGAGAACCCTGAGGAAACCTACGTACACAGTGTTCGTCCACCACAAAGCTTACTTGGCGCGAGCTGGAATCGAGCCCGTGTCTCCCAACGCCAACGGCGAATACACTAACCGCTTAGCCACGAAGGAGCTTCCAAAAATGGTTGGAGATGTATTAACATGTGGTGTAGTGCAAAATAAGTTTGTGTGATTATTTTCTTCTATAAAATATCTTAATTAGCTTACTGACTTTTAGAAGTCATGCCAATAAGAACATGCAACATTACTGAATACTGCAGCTGTAGACAGAACTAACTAATTATGACAGATTATGAATATCTTGGGGAAGAATCTGCAATGGTTGTCTGGTTTGTAATCCTGTAGACTCTGCTTTCTGATTGGAAATTTGCTTTCAACTGCTGGATCAGTTGAAGATACATTTTCAAATCGCAGCAAGTATTTTCTACTTTAAATGACCTTAGAACAGTTCTTGTCCGTTATGAAGATGTTACTAAAACGTTGCGAGTAAAAGAAGGCTGTCCATATCTAAGTATGTCCACAAAAGGGAGACTTCTTTCTCATAATCTCTCTTTACATTAAAAAAAAAAAAAAAAAAAAAAAAAGTTCTCATTGATTGATTAGTCAATGCGCAGGCCAAACCGCTTAATCTAGAAATCTCAAATTTGGACAGGGCATAGGATTATGGTATGTAAGGTCCCTTTAAGGAAGGGTTGTTGGAAATTCGACGCGGAAGGGAGAAAAGAGGCGGCAATTATTGTTTTAAAATGACCATATCTCGCAATCTCTGAATATTAGTCATGAAATTTGGTATATTAGTATCTTGGGTAAAGATGTCCCATTGAGTGAAGACGCCCCTGTTCGAATTGCTCAAGGCCTGTGACTCGTAGTCACAGGACTTGCCATGCGTGTGAAAGGGTACATAGTCTTGAGTAAGTGGAAGTTGCATCGGAGAAAGAAGCTGCTTTTGTTCAGGCCTGTTCACAAAGCTAAGTTACTCTTATTTCAGTGTCTATAATTTTACAGTGAAGCGTAGTAATGCTCTTGACGGTAGTTAAATAGAAGTACATGAATAAAACGTAACTGCTTTAGAATTTCAATCTTTTACAAATGCCAATACGCTTTGTTGTGTTTCTGCGTTCATGAGTGTCACGTGATCGACTGGGGAGTCTTTGCTTCAAAATTGGGAAAGTTGCCCCAGTGAAATCGAAGCAAAGATGCCCCATTTTATAGCATTAAAGGTTTAAGATTTCTGTTCGGGACAACCAGTGTATGCTGTGTTGCAAGGATTTGTACATTCTTTGTTTTAAACAATGTTTGGTTTCAATATGAAACACTAATTGTTCTGTAATAACCTGTAATTAATTGTTCGCTCAGAAGCAGACGGGAGATTCCCGTTTGGAGCAAGGGCTTGGTTTCCTGCCTGGGTTACTGCTTTCAATGATGTAATATTCTATTTATAAACTGTTTTTCTTTTCGCTCCTTATGTGGTCAATATTGGACTGAATGAACTTCAAATAATGCGTATGACTAGTTGGCTGGCAAACTGAATCAAAAGAATGTGCATGGATTGACTTTTAATCCATTTGTGCAAGCTGAATATGTATGAGGGTTGTTCAAAATACTAAAAAATAGCCTTTGGGGAGGGGTCCTGCGACACACTTGATTTCTCACAACTTTCTTTATCTGGTTGAATTATTTGAACAGGTAAATCTCTGGGTAAATCAAATATCTCTTCATTGCAAAATGAAGAGCATTTCCACTATTAAGTCAGATATTATCATAAGTGTACCAGTGTTATAGCTAGCAAGTTGTTATAACAGGAAGCATTACTTTTTCAGGAAGCAGGTTTTTACATATTAAAAGAAAGCCGTCCTCCCCTCTAGTTTATGGCTAGTACGTGTCACTTTGGTGCACCAAGTACCGAGTTCGATTCAGGCCCGTATCCACGGGGGGGCAAGGGGGCCCCCTAAATTTTGGCTGGTCCCCATAAAATTTCACGGTAGGCTTGCAAATGAACTATAATAAGGTGATGAAGTATAATATGATTGGGTCGGGTCCTCCCTAACTTCTACCGTCCCCCTAATTTTTTGAGCTGGCTACGGGCCTGGTTCGATTCCCGGTTTGAATACCTTGGAAAATTTGAATGATTACGATGGTTTGGATTTAAACTGTAGATTCACTGCATGTCACTGCAGTAATTATGATGGCAAGAATCCAAGTTTGAAAAAATGAACAAATGATGATAATATGTAAGGTCCACAATTCTTCTTCCTCTTTTATTTTTATCCATTGTTTACAAACGGATTTAGAAAATATACATGGAGAATATTTGTCATTTTGTTGAAAATATTCTTTATATTTGGATATTTGATAGTTAGTAGAAATTGAAGTTAGTAATATTAGTGGTACAAAAGCGTAGTTGCCTGTTTCTATGATGTTTGTGAATGCATTTTGAAAAATTGTGAAACTGGGGCATCTTTCCCCCACATGCATGCCGAAGATGCCTCACTTGAAGGTTTTTGTAAATGGTTTATTTAAGTTCTTAAATTTACTGAAATAAAATTTTCTTTCGAGATATTACAAACAAGACATCAATCTTCTAATTGATCATAAATCCAACAACCTCACCTCAATCACAGGAGTGGAAAATGAGTCATAATGAAAAAAGGAGCATCTTTACCCAAATTACTCTAGACTTTTCATTTAAAATAATTATACACGTCTTTCAGAGCTTTTAATATTTGACCTAGAAGGGAAGAAAAAAGTGGGGCTATAATTGTTATAATTGGAAAACCATATCTCGAAATTCGTGAAGGTTTGAGACGTTATATTAATCGTATGTTATACGCTTTTCTATCTCGTTGTCGTGCCTAACTATTGGACGCAATGCTTTTAAAATGTGAGTGAGGGATGAATGATTCTCAAAATGATTTTATGGTAGATATCGGTGGTTTCTGGGTGGATCTATCGTCGTTGTGAATAACAGAAATGACCTTGCTTGCGAGGAAGTTAGCACGATTAGTTTGGGTATATGGTCGCAAATTCAATTACAAATAGGAGAGGAGGGGGGCGGTAACTAATTTTGGCTTAGTATACACATGTGACTTTTTAAGTTGTGTTACATTCTTTCGTTTAATTCTAGCCTCGACTAATAAATTGTATCATACAATTATGGCAGATAAAAGGATTTGTTGGTTGTTGCTGTCCCGCTCAGCAACGAGGTTATAGGCCTACCTAGGCATATGACGTAGACCTACAGTTTCACGCGAGATCCGAACTACATGAGAACCTGGCGGAAGCTCATGTGGTTCCGATCAAATGTTAAACTGTATGTTCACGTCTCACATAGCTCCGCTGCTGAAAGGAGCGCTAAACTAGGGTGACCAGATTTTTTTAAATCCAAAAGAGTATATCAAAAAAAAAAAAAAAAAAAGACTAAGTATGAAGACAAGGTGAATTACAGTGTTTTATCCAATGCGCATGCAAATGAGTCAAATACTTAAAACAGTTTTATTCGCCATCATTCATACTTCTGCGACGATCTTGCTTTCTTAAGTAAGTTAATGTTATACTTTATTGCCAGTCTGAACTCTTCACAGGTCATGCTTACATTGAACTTCACTTTCATCACTTGTTCCAGTGTCGACACTGTGAGTTGACTTTTCTCCTCGCTCCAGTAAGTGTTAATAACACTGAAGAGCTTCTCACAATCAACATTAGTGCCCGGTAAAGTAAACAAGAATTGCACGAGTGGCACAATCACTTTTAAATTTGACCCAGCCCGCACTAAATCTTTGTACACTATTTTCCATTTGCCCATCATTGTCTCTCTTTTCTCTCCCCATTGTTCAAGGTGTTCTTTAACACATCTGGATATTGCACAGTAACTGTCAAAAATATCATCATTGAATTCCAACGAACTGTCTACATGTTTTGCCTGCTCATAGAAATATGCAAACGACTCCTGAAATTCTTCATAGGTAACTGATGTGTCAAGTAGTAAATGTTTCATCTTGTTTACTTCTCCGAAGAAACGTTGTGACCACGTCTCTAAGTATGTTATCACTTCAAACTTGAACCTTCTTGACACTGAGTAGGCATATTCCTCTTTTATATTCCCTTCTTTTACAAGTTTCGGAAGTAAATTTCTAGCAGAAAACGGATAAAAGTTTTGTTCAATTCTATCTTTGTATTTCCTCAGAAGTTCAAAATATTCATCAGGAACTTCAGTCGCTGTTATATCCTCCCTCTCAATTTTTGTAATTGCTTCAGTGAAAAGATCAGCTGAGTATGCAGGAAATACAACCACAACTCACTTGTTTCGTCTCGAAAGAAATTGACTATTGGAACATTTTAATCACTCAAAAAGTACCCTGTAAGTGGTTCATACTGACGTATATTTTTTTCTGCACACGGCAGCAGAGACAAGAATCTCGTCTTTGAGCGATACAAAAGACCCTCATAATGACAGTCAATGACTCACAAAAGTTTTTCAAATTTTTGTCCTTACAGTAAAAATACTGAAATGGTACTATATTTTAAAAACCAAATTCTCAATATCGATCGGTATTAGTCTCGAACACGCCACAGAAATTCCATTGTGAAGAATGTGAGCCCCACATCCGATAGGCAAAACATTTTTCTTCAACCTGCACTCTAGTTCGCTATGCACATTTCCTGTTGTTTTATTTTTTATGCTTCCAAAATTTGCTGGTGCATTATCAGCTAGAAGACCGATGACCTTATTTTCCAAACAAAACTGACGTAATGTACCCATTAATACGTTCGACACAGTTTCCGAGATTTCATTTGATATGCTATGAATTTTTAGAAGACATGCTTTTACATTCAAGTGTTGTCAACGTCCAAGATTTTACAGGAAAACAAATGCGATTTTCAACGGGAAAATGCATTAAACGTTAAATGAAATTGAAAATGCCACAAAAGAGTATAATTCGATATTTTTGGGAAGAAAAAAGAGTATAGAGTATATGAACCTCGAAAAGAGTATAATACTCTTAAAAAGAGTATGTCTGGTCACCCTAGCTAAACTCAAATCTAACAACCAAACTACATGAGTTCCTGCCGGGAATCGAACCAGAGTCTCCTGTGTAGAAGACGCTAACCATATAGCCACGAGGGAGCTCTAGATAAAGGATTTGTGTCTACCATTTTAGGCGAAATAAAGATCCTTATTTTACCTAATTCTCATTACGCCTAAAATGACAGCCAATAAAAATTTGAGACATTAAAACTTGAGGGAAATTACAAAAGAAAATTCCCTTCTACGTGAAGTGATATTAACCGTAGCACTACCAAGGTATTTTTTTTGTAACGTGGACTACCAAACGGGGGAGGTATTTCGTGCCCAGATTAAATATATCTTGCAAGAAACAAATTAGAAACTCTCTCAAAAATCAATAGGGAATACAAGGACTAACAGCTATTTATTATGCTGCTATCTACGAGTGGCACTTCTAAATGTCAGTCACATCTCCTATCAACGTGGGAGTACTTTGTGCCCACCAACTTAAAATAGCAAATCTGTGAGACACACTAACGTGAAACTCTCAAAATGAACAGTACACGGGATAACACTAATCGCCAAATTCAGAAAAGGCAGCATACTGTTATTTATTATACTGCCGTCTAGGAGTAACACTACTAACTAGGGATGATTCCATATCGGGACCAAGTACCTGGGGAAAATCTATATATTGTCTGAAAGCTCTTGCTATTAGAAGTACGAAACCGTTTTCAAATCACGGGCAAACCCGCAACTTGACCCTATAAGGGGCCGGTTTGTTGGTGTTTGTGACCCTATGTATGGCAGAAGAAAAATAAATGTTATGCATAAGCGCCTGAAGCCATCATGTTCCTTTTTGGCTGATTGCTAGAACGTGACTCGAGCAAGGGTTTGATAATATCACTTTGCAACCAGACATACCCATTCGGTCAGTGTTGCCAACGAACTATATATACAATGTGGTAGATGGTTTCTGTACCACTGGATGTATATCCATGAAACGTTAGCAACACTGACCAAATGGGTATGTCTGGTTGCAAAGTGATATTATCAAACCCTTGCTCGAGTCACGTTCTAGCAATCAGCCAAAAAGGAACATGATGGCTTCAGGCGCTTATGCATAACATTTATTTTTCTTCTGCCATACATAGGGTCACAAACACCAACAAACCGGCCCCTTATAGGGTCAAGTTGCGGGTTTGCCCATAATTTGAAAACGGTTTCGTACTTCTCATAGTAAGAGCTTTCAGACGATATATATATTTTTCCCCCAGGTACTTGGTCCCGATATGTAATCATCCCTAGTAAGTGTCAGTCTCATCTCCTACCAACTTTGTGCCCACCAACTTAAAATAGCAAATTTTATGTGACACAGTAACGCTCAATTTGAACCACCGTAAGGGATATGCTTTAGCTAAACATGTTGAGCAATAACATATATTCTTACAATTTTAAAGAAACGATTAGAAGAGTAATTACAAAAAATATACTGAGGTGGGCACAAAGTACCCACCCCTCCGTTGGTAGTCCAAGGGTTAAATTGACCTATGGTCAATATCTTTTATTTTCTGGAAAGTTTAACCTTTATTAGCCAAATTAAAAAAAAAAAAAATAGGAAGCTATTAACTTACTATTTATATATTAATGAAGCCAACTTTTATTTCCATTAACGATCATTTGTAATTACTAGTACAATTAACAGCACAAAAAGCTGTTTCAACATTGCGTACTTACATGACCAGGAAACCGTTCATGATTGGCTAAAAAGCTAATTACGTAGAAATTGACTCTCTCATAAAGCCGAAGGTCAATATAATACGAACTACGTGCTTCTGTTTTGCTAAAAGGCCAATTAAAAGTTTAGCTTTCATCCACCACCTTAGGTGAAACAAAGATTAGGTAAAATAAGGATTCGCCTCAAATGGCAGACATAAATCTTATCTTGATCTGCTATAACTCATGACTGTATAATTCATCAAGCGAAGCAAAGATTACGTCAAACTGAGAGATCTTTTAAAGTTATTGAAATCCGAAAATAACGCTTGCGATTGCGGAACTTCGTGTAGGTTCGTTGATTTGCTACTCGATACATGCTAACTGACTAAGTCCCAGACGCAAAGTCAACTTGGGTGTGATGTACTAATTGGAATTATTCGCCCAAACCGAGATATTCGACTCCGAACTCTTCCAGTTACAAGTCTGGAAACAAGTTTGGTTTGACAATTCGAACACTGAATTATCTAGTAGTTGTAAATATTCAAGCTTCTATTAAACAATAAAAACGGATAACGATAAGGGTAATTTAATAAACGACCAACGCTTTATACAACTTGTGATTCATATTTAAATTCGGGTTGCATAATTATTTGACCACAAACAAGATTGAGAATTATTCACAGTATATGGATAAATGAAAACACGCCTGAGACTTTATACAACCTACTATTCATATTTTCTTCCAGGTTGCATAAACTCTGGACCACAAACAAACAAGATGGACAATTATACATAGTATGCGAATAACTGAACATAACTCCTAAGACTTTATACAATCTACTACCCCTTTTAGAATTTCCATTTTTGAGATAAATTTTAATCGTAGGATCATTGTTCATACTTTTTTTTTTTTTTTTTTTTTTTTTTGTATAGGATAGAGCATACTTTCCAACGGTACCATGTCGCTTGTCCGTATTATACACCAGAAACGGAAAAATCGAAATTTTCGCGCCCCTCTGGTCCGGAGTGACGCAGGAATGTAATTAAAAAAAAAAAAAAAAACACGTTGTTACATACATAATACGTATGAAAAATTTCAAACTTATATCTTCAAAACTAAGGTCGGGAGAAATTTGAGAGTCTGAAGGTGACCCATTTTTTAATATATATACTTCAAAAATCTACTGTTTGACTAGAGTCATGGTTCAAACGCAATTTTCTTCAGTATAACGAGCCCTTTTCAATCGTACCACTCGTATGTCCGTATTATACATCTAAACCGGAAAAATCGGATTCTTTTGAGCCCCTCAGGCCCGGTTCCGGGTTTACGTAGAGATCTTTATAAAAAAAAAAAAAAAAAAAAAAAAAAAAAAAAAAAAAAAAAAACCAAAGGTGCACACAATCCGTATGCAAAGTTTCAACCTGATATCTTGAAAACTATAGGCGTGGAAATTTTTTGAAATTTGCTTTGAGAAAAAAAAAAGTCGCGTCTCCCCGCCCCCAATTGGCGCTGCCACGTTGACCATCCGGTTCCAAAACGTATCTGCGGTGTTCTTTGGTCCATCCTTGACCTGATCAATAAAAATAAAGGATTAAATACCTATTATAGAACCCAAATAAGGGGTCAAAGACGATACTACACCATGGTAATAAAAGCTATCATATATCCTAAAAGGGTTTATATATTTCTTCCAGTTAACATAACATATCGTGAACATACAGAAACAAACAGAAAAGATAATATATGAATAAGAACTTTCAAAATGTTCCTTCCGGTTCTTTTCTCAAATTTCAGTATTCAGTTTGACTCTAAAAAATGGGTTGTTGCCTTTACCATACCTGAACATAGAGCAAAAGTGGTAACAGACAATGGCAAGGTATTTTTTCAATCGATTCAGCGTCAAGAGAACACATTACCACCACTCTCAGCACTCAACCAATATCGAGAGTGGTTCAAATTTAGTAGTAGGGTCTATTTCCGTTTCCAAACTGATTTGCATTGAGCGAGAAATAAGATGTCGATTTTCAGCAGTCGATTTAGCGTCCCAAGAATAGGTTTCATCTTTTCCGTTAATCGTCTATTCAAAACAGTAGAAATCAACCATTTCCGGTTTCAACATTTATCGGTATAGAACAAAAATCGTAATAGATAGCGGCAAGATTATTTTTTTTCGATCGATTCAGCACCCCAAGAGAACATATCACTCGCAACATTCTACCGATACCGGAGATGGTTGAAATTTATTCCCTGTTTCAATACTGATTTCTATAGAGCGAAAACAAAGATATCGAGAAATTGATTCAAGAATAGGACGTCTGCTTCGTTAACCCTTTATTCAACCCGAAAGTGGTAAAAATCAGCCATTTCCAGTTTCAACTCTTATCGTCAAAGAACGAAAACGGTAATACATAGCGACAAGCTTTTTCTTTCTTTTTGCGAAAGAATCAGCGTTTGTCCGCCACAAAGCCCACTTAACAGGAGCTGAAATCGAAACCAGCGAACCCACGCACCATAGTTGAGCGCTCTACCATGAGCCTAGCCTCTATTTGTCGTTTCTGTTTCAGACCAAAATATTTCCATTTTTGGAAGACATACTGCTCTGGTTTTATTAATCTACTGCTCATCACGCTACGAGTTGTGCACACTTTCATTCTTAGCAAAGAAGTGGTGGGCTCAAATGATGTAAGACTGAATAAGACAATCAGAATTGCTACACAAGAACTAGACAAAGTGTCCATGCAAAAGCTAAAAGCTTAAGCTCGTAGTCAGGGAAAGACTAGAGCGTGCGGAGCCCGTCCTAAATTATTTGATGTCCACTCTAGACAGAATATTGTAGAAAATTTTTAACACTGACTTAAAACCAAACAAGAAATTCTTGCCATTTACCAACTGAATTCCGATTACTGATTTCTGCGTAAAATGATATGTTTTTTGCAAGATGCACTAAACATCTTCCATCGGCCTTTTTCCATTTTAAGAATTTCAACTCCAAATATCCTATTATTGCACCACGACAAGCATCTGTAAGGCGTCGGACCAGACCCGTTTCTACGAAATAGGTAGTTGCATCGAGACATACAATGTGTAACTGCAAACAAATGAACTCCGAAAAAGACGATCATGCAAAACTTATTTATGTATGGGATATTGATAGCTATCCGTGAAGATGTTAACAGATGCTGGCTGAGATAATCAGTCTAGCTGTCTATCACAAAAAATAAAATAAAGACCAATAATAATTCAAAAATTTCATTCCTTTCAAGAGTTAGTGTGGAGTAACGGTGGAAAGAACGTCCTAACATTACAATCTTATAAGGATCACTACCGTGGAGTATGATTCATTTTGAGGGTGATAAATTTTATAAAGTGTCCCAAAAGTCATAAAATATATTTTGTTGTCGCGCCTTGACAAGTCGCAGTACGTTTGGGCGTACTGATTTAAGTGGACGGGATCCTCCGTTTTCCAGCGCACCCTAAATCAGTCAGCTCCGAGAATCGTGGCGTCAGGATCGCCGATTTAGTTCGCCTCTGTTTTGAGACCACGTCAAGGAAGATACTTTCAAACCACGTTGGATGATTTACGTTCTGCTCGAAACTCGAACAGTTTAAGTAAGCCTACAAGAAGTCTGCTCTTTCGTATGTACAAGTTATCAGGTGGATGAAGAAGTTTAGGGGGAGCAGGAAGGGATAGGGTTGCCAACTCTGGAAAATATAAAAAAAAAAGCCGGTACCCCTTCAAAATTCCCTATGGTATAGGTCTGAGCGTGAAGTATCTCTGTTCGGACCCATCCATGGGAAGGGAATGTACTATCGTGAACAAAAGTGCACTAACACCTGTATTCTACATATCCTTAGTATAAACACTAATAAGCTTATACATATATTATGCTACAAGTGAGAAACTGAAATCAGCATTGATCATTTTATTGCATTTACCAGTAACTATTACTTCTTTAAAGTCATCGAAACAGATGAACAAAAGTATACTAATTTTTACGTGACAATTTTGCATTTGTAAAATGAAATTTATTCTTTAAACTTATACTTCAATTACAGGAAATTGCTTTAAGAAATCCTTTTTCACTTTCAATAAATGTATAAAATTTAAATTGAAGCAAATTTCAAAATTTCCCTGATACAGTTCCTGTCTTCTCTTTAAAATTATCTAAAGAGATGAACAAAATATATTAATCATTCATAGATGGTGAAAGGTGACAGTTTTGAATTTACAGAATGAAAGTTACTTTTTAAATCTTTACTTCCAATTAAATAAAATTGCTTCGAACTAGATACAAATTTGAGAAAAAAAAAAAGGTCATAAAGGGGTTGGTAAGAAGTTTGTACCGATCACCGGCTTTAATCAAAACAACAGCAATATTTCCGGCCAGACCGGTCAAAAACCGGCTAATTGGCAACTCTAGGAAGGGGTGGACGGACATCAAAAACTAAAATGATGAAAATATGACTCGTCTACGTGAGTTGTTGAATGCTGACCCTTGGGTGAGTGTTCAGCTGTTAGGTGACACACTGAACATTACGAAAACCGTTGTGCATGGCATTATTACGGAAGAATTTAACATGCGAAAGGTGTGCGCTAAGTTGTATTCCAAATTGTTGACAGACGACCAAAAGGCCAATCGCGAGTGAACTGAAGGAACGAGTTGAAATTGAACCGGATCATTTTAACATTATTGCCAGGCATGAGACGTGGACATTTCAATACGACACAGAGACGAAGAGCCAGAATGCCCAATGAAAGAGTCGGTGGAAAAAAAAATGAATAATGAAATGAAATCTTTGTTTTACGTCCCACGATTATGCCGGTTAGGCTAAAGGTAACGGTGATGAGAGATGAGCGAAATGGTGGAATGAAGAAAGAGGGAGGAAACGGGAGAACCCAAAGAAAACCCACGAGCACGGTGTTTGTCCACCACAAAGTCCACACGGCGCGAGCTGGGATCAAACCCGGGACCCCAAGCACCGGAGGTGAACGCTCTACCACTGAGCCACCGCACCCCCAAAAGTGTTTACTGTCAGTGGAAAAAAAAAATATGTAGGTGCTCATGGACAGTATCTTGAAGAATATTAACCCTTTGTACAGATTTTATTTATGTTATATATAAAATTATGACTTTTCGTATATACCCTGTATATCAGTGAACGAACTAACAATAAAAATCAAAACAAATGGTTTCGATTATTAATATATCGTTTGTACAATTAACACCTCTGTTACAGATTCGGGTAAATACTTTTGTAGCGCTTCCTGATGTCTTTGTCATCGCATTTTTCAGTATTCATTTCTGCCCCTCCTCAGAGATAGGCCTGGCAACGGGCTAGCCTCTACAGCGAAAGAATGAATATAAGGCTTTGAAGCGAGTACTTAAAAAATATATGCAAAGAGAATATATGAAATATGAATACGCAAGAGTCGTAAGGTTATCAAAATGTTCTGTTGACTTATGAAAATTAAGGTTCGGACAACATTATGATCATGTGAACGCCATTTTGGTGAGTCATCACCTTCCCACTCATAAGCCAATCCTTATACACTGTTGTGGATTAATTTTCATTCATTGGTTTTTTATTTCTTTCCTGCTACACAGAAAATACAACGTTTCGCAAAATTACGAACTTTTGCACTTGGAACATTTCGTAACACACAAAAGGAAATATTGAAATCTAATAGTTTTCCATTTTTTATTAGAAGAGATCGCTACAGCGTATCTTTCACCCATTTTACATGGAGACTGTCCGATTTTTCATCTTTCCTCGAATTTCCTCATTGGTATTTTTCTCATCATGTGGCTTTTGCCCCTTCCCATAACACAGACTATCCCTTAAAAGTTTAACTGGATTTAGAGCAACAGACAAATCTCTCTCTCTTCAAAAGTCAGGGGGCACTGTGGCTCAGTAGTAGAGCGCTTAACTCTCGTGCGTGGGGTTCCTGGTTCGATTCCCGGCCAAGTAACTTTGTGGTGGACAACATCGTGTCCGTGGGTTTTTCAGAGTACTCCAGTTTCTCCCACATTCTCATTCCACCAATTCTGTTATCATGATTTACTTGCGTTAACAATGTCTTCTTTAGCGTAAACAGTATAATCGTGGGACGTTCAAATAAAATATTTCATTTCATTTTTTCTTTTAAAAAGTCGTTCATTCTTAATTTTGTTCTTCGTTACTCCTTACCTTCATTTTAGCATTTTCATTTCCGTCGGATTTATTGTTCTTAAGGGGGCCGTGGTGGCTCAGTGGTAGAGCGTTCACCTCTGGTGCTTGGGGTCCCGGGTTCGATCCCGGCCCCCGCCAAGTGAACTTTTTGGTGGACAAACACCGTGTGCGTGGGTTTTCTCGGGGTTCTCCCGTTTCCTCCCACTTTCTTCATTCCACCATTTCATTCATCACTCATCGTTACCGTCCCCTTTAGCCTAACCGGCATAACCGTGGGGCGTAAAACTCAAAGATTTCATTTCATTTTTATTGTTCTTAAGTTTGTTGTATTTAATAGTACTGTTTCTACTCTATTCACGCTTTTTTTTTATTTTTTTGGATACTTCTAATTGCAGACATTCAAGTGACTCTCATTGAAATAAATATGAGAACTTTAAAGATAAAAATAAGGCACAGTGGTTCAGAGGAAAACGCCCATCTCTGGTGACAGAGGTCTCTGGTTTGCTCTCTGGCCACGTGAGTTTGTGGTGGACATCGGTATGACCGTGGATTTTGTCGAGGTTCTCCAGTTTCCTCCCATATTCGCATTCCACCAATTATTTTATAATTATTCACTCTCATTAACCATCCCTCTCCTTTTGCCTGCAGGATATAGCCGTGGAACGTACTACTAGAATTTCATTTCCTGAACTGAGAAAAAAATAGGTCGCGATAGTTCATTGATAAAGCGTTCACTTCTGGTGCCTGCTTCGATTTCCAATCCCGCCAAGTGGGTTCTGTAGTGGACAAATACCGTTAAGTGGGTTTTCTTGGGATTCTTCCGTTTCTTCACATTCCACCGTTATCGTCTATTTAGTACGTTAAATTACAAAAAGTTGCATTTTCCTTGTGCATTCCAGTGTCACAATATCATAGTACGTAATCGCTTTTTTTTTAAAAAAAAAAAAAAAATCTGATTGGGGTACAATCTTCAGTAGCATCAAGAAACAACTTGACACAGAAAACGAAAGAAAATTGTTAAGAAATTATCAAAAGCATATGCATAAAATTGGAAGATAAAACTATGCTCATTTTCACATCCACGAACACATCACCTACGTATAAGAAAAGTTCAATGATCACACGCGAACTGGATGGCATTTGATGAAATGGAAAAGAAGTATGACGTAATAGCTCGAAGATACTTTCAGCGAACGAGCATCCTGTTGCATGGTCTTCAAGTGACTGCAAAGAAATCGCCTCCATGTTATCATCACCTCAGTCGGAAATTCTGACGTCAAGCCGTCTACTCTCTTTTGCGTCACATAGAACAACAGTTGCTTATTTTTGCCGGTTTCTATTGAGGCAATTTTTCAAATTAGTATATTATATGCATGTGTATGTTATATAGTGTTCTAGGTTAGAATAGTAGGCTATACATATCTATTAGCTACGGTAAGTAGTTGTGAATTTACAAGGAAATTATTAAAACATTAGCGAAGTAAACTGCTATTAGTAAATTATTAAAGAATTTCAAACTACGCCATTGGCTCTATTTGAGCTAGGAATGTTAGAAAACTACAATCATTTATAGCTTTCAGTGTTAATATTGATAAAGCAAAAAAATAGAGCAAAAATATACCAGATAGCCAGAAACTGTTTTCAATACGAATTTACGTCAAAAAATCGGGTTTAATCTCCGATCTTATCCCTACCGGAATTCATAGATTTGTTTCACTGTCATGAAGTATATACAATTAAAAAAAAAAAAAAAAAAATGGTCTCTCACGAAATATATAAATAAATTATGCAGAAGCAAACTAATTACTTCTGATTTTGCCTGTTATTCGGAAATTTCCAATTTTGAATCTCTCGGTAAAACATTCTGCACAGTCTCGTGAAAATTTTGTCCCAAAAAGGTACGAAAAATGTTAGTAGTTAGACATGATGTACGAAAATAATCTAGCGTCCTAATGTTGGTTGACTGCTGTGAAACCCTAATGTTGGTTGACTTACAACACTATTATTGTACTTTGTTTCCTGTAGAGTGAAGATGCGTTGGGAACAAAAAGAAGACCGTGTTGCAGCTTTGGCCCTACACAATTCCGGATACCCTACGACAACCATCTACTGAAGAAACTGAACAATACACAGAAATTCGTTTATCGCACCATATAGTGATACCATGAAACATCTTCTCTCGAGGATAGCCTCGTACTGGTAGACCTCGCTCCGTTAGGACACCAAGTATCACTAAGGCACTTAAGGCAAGAATTGATCAAAATCCAGTCCGTAAGCAGAAACTCATAGCCCTGCAAATGAACATATCACTGAAAACCTAGGACAGCATGCTTATTGCAGAAGGACAGCAGTTACGTCCGCGCTTGATGAGAATGCGATGTGGCAGATCAAAGTTGTTCTTGCAGCAGTACGCGGATAACAAGCATCGACAAATTTTGTTCAGAGATGAGACAATTTTTGCAGTTGAAGAACATCTCAACAAACAGAATAATAGAGTGTATGCTACGATCAGTGTTGCAGCATGTGAATAAGTTCCTCGAATCCAGCGTGGCCATTACCTTGCATCAGTGATGTTGGCTGAGTGTGTCGTACCTGGGTCTTACTGACGTCCATTCTTGCCTTAAATGCGTGAAAACGGAGGCCAAAGTGCAGTAGAACGGACAAGATGGTAAAACCTCTTGGAACCATTATGTTCAAAACTAAATTAGGTGTTCCAACAGGACTCAGCATCAGCTACAAGGCGACGACTATACAGGAGTGGTTTCGTCACAATAAAATTGCGATCATCACCACTGAAGAATGGCCCTCGTCCAGTCCTGATTTAAATCCACTTTACTACAAAATCTGGTTCTATTTGGAGGAGATGTGTGCTCAGCCTCACATAAGAGTGGACCGCTTTAAGTCTACTATAGTGAAAGTAATGGCTAACAGACATGGATATGTGTGCTGTCATTGATGATTAGCCGCCTCGTTTATGAGCCTGTGTCCACGCATAGGAATGACATTTTGAATAATTGTTGTACTTTTTTTTTTTTGTTACCGGTATATTGCATTACATATTTCTTTCTCTATATACTTCATTTCATTTTTACGGTATGCTCTCTTGAGACAGAACTTTTGATCAGACTGCTTACATAATTATGGTTTCGAGGTTTTCATAAGTCCTACCAGTCGAATTTCTGGACGACTTCAAGTATTCTTTAAAAAATTCCAGTGTAAGGGCTTAGTCCAAAAATCATCCAACAACTAAATCGGGAAGTTCAAATGAATTTTTAAAATGAAGATTTTTCTTTCCTACAATTTCTATTAATTTCTGGTAGTAGCATAAAACAACTAAATACATGGAAGTGCGTCGGGACCGTAATACGGCAAATTGTGGAGGCGTTAAAATATTAAATAATACTTTTGATAAAGTGGATACTTTCAAATATTTAGGATCAATATTAACAGACGAAAATCATATTCACGAAGAAATTAAATGTCGACTAAAAGCAGGGAATTCGTGTTACTATTCGGTTCAAAATCTCTTGTCGTCGCGAATTCTGTCGAGGAATTTGAAGCTTAAAATATATAAAACGATAATCATGCCTGTTGTTCTGTATGGTTGCGAAACATGGTCACTTACTCTGAGGGAAGAACATAGACTGAAAGTATTTGAGAACAGGATTCTGAGAAGAATATTCCGACCCAAGAGGAACGAGAATGGGGAATGGCGGAAACTTCATAACGAGGAACTACATAGTTTATACGGTTTACCCAACATTGTTAGGATCGTCAAGTCTAGGAGGCTTAGGTGGGGAGGTCATGTAGCTAGAATGGAAGAAAGTAGAAACGCTTTCAAAGTCTTGACTGGAAGACTCATAGGAAAACGACCATTAGGAAGACCTAGGCGCAGATGGGAGGATAATATTAAGATGGATCTCGCAGAGATAGGAATACAAAGTAGAAAATGGATGCAATTAGCTAAGGATAGAAGTCAGTGGAGAGCTTTTGTGAACGCGGCACTGAACCTGCGGGTTCCATAGGCCATAGAGTTAGTTAGTTAGTAGCATAAAACAAGAAAATTTATAGGAAACAAATACTTCGCGTGATTTGCAAATTCAGTTATTTGTGGTCTTGTCCAAATCATCAAACCTATCTCAAGCAGAAATACTGAGCGCCTGCATAGGAACCATAGTAATTACCTTATATTTATTATGGAATGAGGTTAGGTTTGTGAGAAATAATATGCCATGGTTGAAACTTAAAAAAAAAAAAAAAAAAAAAGTTTAAACGAACAGTGTAGATAGGAGAATAGAGGTTTCCGTCCAGGGACACAGTATCCTTAACAGGGTCACAACTTCGTTTTACGTATTGTTTCTGTATTTTTCACTGATGAAATACCGTATAGTCAAATCTCTATATGTCGGCTATCCTTGGTAACGCTTCCTAGTTGTCAGTTATTTGTGGAGAAAGAAAATCTTCAAAAGTAGAAAAATGAGTTTTTAAAAGAAAGTACTACAATGAAGTAAGATATGTAATGAATGATTTTTCTAAACTAGAGTCCAGTTATCTGCAACTGACGGTCAAAACAATTTATTACAATAATAATAATTTTACATGCTCTGACTTTAGCTGTTTCGCGAACACATCACCAGTTCAAAAGAAAGACAAAAATCAGGCAATAGCAACCATCGTCGTCAGTGTAGGCACGCAGAGTGAACAGAATTTACCTCTCTCATGCTCCTAAATTTCCCCTACTGACAATCTATGCAGAAGCTTAAAACTATGGTATACGACAAATAAATTAAACCGAAGGAGGGATACTTTGGTCCATGTACTTTTACCAACTACTACTTTTGAAGATCATATTCTTGCTATCTTGCGTACGGAAGTTCTAATTAGTGGTGGGCACAAAACCGTTTTTTGAAAACAAAAAAAGAGTCAGTTTTCTATCAAAATAGATTCCGGTTCTAATACCGGTTCGGTTTCCTGTCAAAAAGGTTTTGGTGAAAAACCGAACCGGTTTGGGAGAAAACCGAAATTTCATTTTTTTTAAATTTCTACACGTACAAACCGGTTACCCTTTTTATACAAACCGTTTTGTATCAAAGAAAGATCTCAATTGGCAAAAACTATTCACATTTGTTTTATTTAATTGTATTAATACATTAGGGCATAGAGCCAGGGGCGGATCCAGGGGGGGGGCGATCGCCCCCCCAGAAGAGGGAACTTTCTTATTTTATATATATAAATAAAACCCATCCCAAAGTTTGGAGCCCTTAAAAGTAGCAGTATGACAACCCCCCCCCCCAGAAGTCGGTCCTGGATCCGCCCCTGCATAGAGCTTTCCTAAGTGGGAGAGGATTTATTAGCACTAAGTGCTACTCGACTCTGTGTTTATATTTAATATGTGTATATTATTTTTATTTTGTGAGAGACTCAGAGCGTCACGATGCAAGGGATCCAGTTAAAGTTACTTTGTAATTTCGTGTAACGTGGCGTGGGCGGATGAAGGAGACAGTGAAATACTGCATTGAGAAGTCCTAGGTAGAATTGTGAGAAATCTGAACTTTGAAAATGAAATCTTTGAGTTTTACGTCCCGCGGTTATGCCGGTTAGGCTAAAGGAGACGGTGATGATGAGAGATGAGTGAAATGGTGGAATGAAGAAAGTGGGAGGAAACGGGAGAACCCCGAGAAAACCCACGCACACGGTGTTTGTCCACCACAAAGTTCACTTGGCGGGGGCTGGGATCGAACCCGGGACCCCAAGCACCAGAGGTGAACGCTCTACCACTGAGCCACCGCGGCCCCAAATCTGAACTTTGAACTGCTTTGATTTTGAATTGGTTAGAAGGACTTCTTTTCTTTATTTTTGTCCTGTCTCGCATAATATTAGAATAAATATGGGATGCTTATTACTAATATTTGTTTGTGTTCAAATGTGTTCTTCCCTGTACGGGGAACCAGGCTTGTTTTGAACAAGATAGTACCTTGACGAGCATTTGTTTATTCGCCCCCATTCCATCCCTCGTTACTCTCATCTGTTGTGTGCTCAAAAAACATTTTCAGTAGGCAACCTTCTTGCAGTTTATTGCGTGACAAGTGCATAAATAGGAAGCGATTAATTTGGAGGATAAGAAACAGATATTGTAAACAGACTATTGTTTTTAGAAAAAATTCTGAATAAGGCATCCACCTTTTTTAACTGATCAAGTGGCCATATTCACGAATTCGTAAGCATTATACTTTTATATAGTGGAACCTTGATTTACAAGTCCCCTCCCCCTCATTACACAGACTACATTGAGAGCAATCGAAGGTAGAAGAGAAAATTATTCTGTCAATCAGCATCACCACCATTTTAAAAAGCATACAATATGACAAAATACCATAAAAGTCAACTTTTGTAAGGACACGAATCTAAACTGCACTGTCTTTCTATAGAGTTAAAATTTGGACACGCGCATCAATTTTTGGGCCAAAGTGGTACACACGAATCCGGGCTTTCGTAATATTAATACGTGTAAATATTCTCTCTCATTTCCCATAAGATGCATCATAAACTCACTGATGCTTAATTGTTTTTTTTTTTTTTCTCTGGTGATAGGCTATAATACGAAATGATTAATTTTAATTACATATGAACGTGTACACAACAGCAATGTTATTTTTTTTCACAAGGACAGAGAAAGGTCTCAACTAATCTAAAGTGCCGTGTAAGCATACGCAATCGGTTAAAAAAAAAATAAAACGGAAAAAAGTATTCAAGGTTACAGGGCCCACACACGGTCCATGGTTTGCGCAAACATCATGTTTGTGCAAACATCGTGTTTGCGCAAACACTCGGCCACACACGATACAACTGTTTGCACAAACTTCAGTTCAATTTTGAGTTTAATCGCGTAAGCATGTCCACTGAAGCAGCTTGTTTAGCGATAGTAATTGCTTGTGCTTTGGAAGCGGAAATACCCGCGAAACCAAGAAGAAAGAAGAGGGTGTGGATGAAAGAGTGGTTGATTATGACACATACATTGGCAACATTATTCACAATGTAAATGTACTATTCCAGCAAACTCAAGAATTTTGACTGTGCATCCTAGAAGTATATATAGCAACTAAATTACTTACATGTTAACTTTTCCAGTGAAAATGCTAAACACTTGTCTTCAACACTACTTTCACTATCATCTATGTCAGTTAATATTTCGTCTTTGTCTGAATCTGACTCTTGTAAATTTATTTTTATCGGTTCCAAAAACTGTAAGCACAAAAAATATTTCTTCGAGCTTGACTTCGTAGCACTTGAAAGAAAAAGAAAAAAAAGAAGACAGAAAATAAAACTTCTGCCGTACTCGGTATGCTTAAAGACATTGTCAACTATAATTTTGGAGAATAAACGAACTACCACGAAAGAAAGCAACGAGACACTGATGAATTCTACACTAGCCCCTTTCTTTCCTTCTCCGTTTTCATAACAAGTAGCACGTTTGTTCTTCGTGTAGGTGCCACGAAAGTAATCCATCTGATTCCTAAGCAACTCGATATGCTCGAGTTTGTTTTGGGTTACGATAATTTATGACACCATTCAGACGCCTGATGCTTTTGATTCCCTTATAGAGGAGAAAAGAGGGTGTTAAAAGTCACACATAATAAGGCGGTGGAACGTGAAAGAAAAAAAGAAACAGGAAACATACTGCGTTCCTTCTGTCGAATAAGAAAGGGTCTATCTTGAAGTAAATTTCAAAACAAATTACAAACGTCCCATGCTTTATTCTTACGATGATGGCAAAGATTGCAAAGGTATGTAGCTACGGGGGAAAAGGGGGCTCTGTCTTTCCGAACTATTTCCAGCTCCAAAATGAGGTTCGTCTAGTATATGATTAATAAACTTTTTTAACAGAATGCAAATGAAGGACTTTATAATAAAATATGAAATTTAAAAAAAAAAAATCAATCGTCATCAATACGGTTTCTATACCTAATTCAATCAACTAAAATTAAGCATATGCTTTATATTCTCATTTCCCTAACTGGGTGCAGTGTGAACTCACTACTATATTATTGCATAATAATATCGGAGTTAATATTTTTTCGTTTTTTTTTTTCCTCTTTAGTATTTTAACCTACATAAACACAAAGTCAGATAAACAGACTGCTATAAACAGCATTTGTTTTATGAATAGCTTATTGATTCATCTTTTAGACTCCGGTTTTTAACTTCAGTACTGTCACGATCCGTCTTTTGATAAGGAAGCATTGTGAAAATATAATAATGCGCATAGTATGTATGTATGTATGGTAAGTTAAAATGCTTTCATGTTGTGAAAGAGGTAATTTGTTCTGCTTTTAATATGTGAAAAGCTTGCCTCCCCCTGAAAGTAATGTTCTCCTAGAACAACTTGCTGGCTACACCCCTGATTATCCTGTAATAAAAGTTGTGAGTTCTATTTGCAAATCGAAACAAAATCCAATGGAAATTAGACGCGGGACTCAACGTTCGTTTTACTAATTGTTTTATATGGAAACCTTTCAAAGCGTCTATCATGACAACCAGTTGACATAGAAAAATGTAGTTTTCACGTATTTGTTCGTAATTCTTTTCTCTACTTGGTAAAGTGAGCAGTTAATGTGCTAGTACAATATTTCTAAGTAGCGCCTGTGATATTGTCAAGATTCGCAGTAGCGCGAGAAGACAGCGTGCACAACTGCTTGTCGCGAACTGTCAACACCGCTCAATGCCAATTGAACGCCGTGTGAAGCCAACACAAGGCCATGTCTTTTCTCATCTGAAATCTGCAATAACTTCTCATATGCCGCATTTTTCAAATTCCTGTTTTTATAATCTTCACTCTTTACCTTCCACAGTTCAGGTAAATTTCGATAAAGGTCAATACATTCTCGCCAGAATTCTTGATTCCTATTCATTGACGCCATAGCGAAAGAAATAAGCGTCTGTACACTAGGCTTCCTACTCGGAAATAAAGCTCGTGTTTGCACAAACATGCCCATACACGGTCCACGTGTTTGCGCAAACATCATGTTCGTGTAAACAATTTTCGAACGAGTTCGATGTGGAAAATGTTTGCACAAACGTTTGCGCAAACAGTTCATACATCGCCACACACGGTCAAACTGTTTGCACAAACAGCCATGTTTGCGCAAACCATGGACCGTGAGTGGGCCTCTTTAGAGTTAACGCGATCACTTTTCCATTTTTTCGTCTTGCGTCCTGACTGACGGTCTCGGTCTTCGTATATTTGGTTTGGCTTCTCTTCAGTTGCTACGCACGTTCGTTTATTGTTTGGAACGTAATGCACCTGTCGCCATGGAATGCTTATGAGAAACTCATTTCGAAGGTGAGATCGTGTTCAAGCACTGATGACAAAATAGTGAAGGGAAAACTTTCCTTTTCACTTGGGGACTTTTACGCCTTTAATATTTTTAAACAGCAAATGAAATAAGCCAATCATACGTCCCGATTAATCGGGATGTTCCCTTTTTTTTTTTTAGGAACACGAAATATTGTTCTGCTTTTTCAAAAGATTATTTTGGCACTAGGGTTGCCAACTCTGGAAAATAAAAAACCGATACCCTCTCAAACTTCCCTATCATATACGTCTAACTAGTGTTAAGTATCTCTGTTCGAACCCACCCATGGGAAGGAAATGTACTATCGTGAACAAAAGTGCATTAGCACTTTTATTCTGCATATCCTTAGTACATTCACTAATAAGCTTAATAGATACATTGTGCTATAAATGAGAAACTCAAATCGACATTGATCATTTTATTCTATTTACCAGTATCTGCCACTTTTTAAAATTATCGAAACAGACGAATAAAAGTAGATTAATCTTTACGTGACAATTTTGGAATTGGAAAATGAAATTTTTTCATTAAACTTCTACTTCAACTACACGAAAGAACTTCTTTTTCACTCTCAATAAATGTATAGAATTCCTTAGAAGTAAATTTCAAAATTTCCCTGATATAGTCCTTGTCATATCTTTAAAATTATTTAAACTGATGAACAAAATATATTAATCGTTCATAAATGGTGAAAGGTGACAGTTTGGGATTTACGGAATGAAAGTCATTTTTCAAATCTATATTTTGAACTAGATGAAATTGCTTAAAACTACATACAAATTTGAAAAAGAAACTGGTCATAAGGGGCCTGGTAAGAAGTTTGTACCGGTCACTGGCTTTAATCGAAATGACAGCAATATTTCCGGCCAAGCCGGTGAAAAACCGGCCAGTTAGCAACTCTATTTGGTACATATTTTTTGTCACTACAATACAACACAATGAAGTTTTATTGCAATATAATTGTATGTTCATTACATAACTCTGTTTTATTATGTTTCCAACTACACAACTACAAAATAAACAGTTTCGTTTCACATTTTCCTTCTGCTGTAGTTTTACTATGAGATTAATTTACTTCAAAATAAGCTCTTGCTGCAAATTTATATTTATTTAGCTGCTGAAATTACGCTTATCAGAAAAATAATAGCGAGATATTTTGTCACTGATGTCAATCAGGCGGGAAACATCACCCACCGTAACCAATGACACTGCCCACTGGGCCCAGGACTCACCGTGACCCACTCTGACCCACCATGACCTACTCCAACCCATCAAAACCATCAACAACAACTCTGACCCATGACCTGCTCTCCACTGACTAAAGAGTTTACACTTGTAACAAAACAGTGATTATCACCGATTAATAATTTCAACCGTAGTTCGAATTTGTACTGTCGATCGCTCAAGCACCGCTCTGTTACAATATCGTCGATCTGATTTTTACGATATGAAATGGTAGTGTTTGTCATGGGCCATATTACTAAGAATTTCAATTTAATTATCATAATAAGCATTTTCTTGTTGAATTACAGATACTTTTCAGTGGGAAATAGGATGAAATTTGGAAGTTTCAAATTAAAATGAAAAGATATCTTTTGGGTTTTACGTCCCACGTGGGCTAAAGGAGACGGTGAATATGAGAAATTAATGAAATGGTGGAATGAAGAAAGTGAGTGGAATCAGGAGAACCTCGAGAAAACCCACGCACCGGTGTTGATCGACCACGAAGTTCACTTGACGCGAGCTGGGATCGAACCAGGGACCCATGCACCACAGGTGAACGCTCTACCACTGAGCCACCACGGCTCCTTTAGTTTAAAATCTAGGTAAAATAGGCTATCGTGAAGAAAAAAATAACAGTAAAATTTGACTGCCTCGAAACCAAGTAGTAAATTCTACTGCAATTATTATAACTACAAATATCAACATTCAAAAGTGCCATCTATATTAAAATCAGGGGCGGCTTTAGGATTTTAATTCTGGGTAGGCCTGCTCCCTCGCTTATGGATATACACATTTAATTGATTAATGACAGTAGGAATTACTTTTACAGTAGTCGTTGATGCTATTTGTTAAATAATTAATTATTTTTCCATTAATTTAAATAGTGGAAATATATTTACTTTTTACTGTATCTTTTAACGTTTATGTATTTTTCAAAATTTTTGGATAGGCCCGAGCCTACCCGGCCTGTTAAAGCCGCCACTGATTAACATTTAGATATATTCTCACATATTTTCATATATTTGATATAAAATTTAGTATACGAAAGCAATTTTTACAACCAAGTGCGAGTTCGAATGAAGTTAGTGGAAAATTGACACTCCTGGTCCCGTCTTACATGCTGAAAAAGAATGTTAAACTCCAATCAATTGCAGACTGAATAAAAAATCCATGCAAAGTGCCAAAATGAAAATGTTGAGAAAAAAAGGACATTTTACTTCAGAACTGGTGGCACATAGCATTCTCCTGGAGATTATTTGAACTAGTTGCACAGTGACTACTACATAGTCCGATTTAAACTGAACAGTGTTAAACACACAGCACACATTTTGATATTAAACGGAACTTTTCTATTTTTGGCACTTAGCACGGATTTTATATTCAGTCTACAATTAATGAATCAATTGGAGGTTTCCCTTTATATGAACCTTGACCTGACTACAACAGAACTTGTTAGAAGTAGCAGAGTTTGTAAGCACATAAGTAGAATATTTCCTGACTAAATCTAAACCATTAAGTTAAAGAAAAAACTAATAAATATGATTCTATCTTCGTTTTATAAATGGGACCTCATGGCTCAGTGGTAGAGCGTTCACCTCTGGTGTTTGGGGTTCCAGGGTGGTCCCCAAACGAACTTTGTGGTGGACAAACACCGTGTGCGTGTGTTTCCTCGGGGTTCTCCCGTTTCCTCCCACTTTCTTCATTCCACCATTTCATTCATTACTCATCATCACCGTCTCTTTTAGCCTAACCGGCATAACCGTTGGACGTAAAACTCAAAGATTTCATTTCATTTCATTTCATTTTTCGTTTTATAAATGTTTTCAGAAAAGAGTTCGATTTCCTCAATGACCTACCTCAACTACAACAAGGACATCCTTTTGATTCAGCCACAAACCGCACAATACGGAAATCTGTGCTCGAACACGTGAAGATTTGCTTACGAAAAAAAAAAGAAAAAAAAGAAAGAAAAACCTACAACCTTGTCATCTTGCTTCAAAGCTACAGCAGCAGATTACAGGAAAAGCCGAGTACCTCGATCAATATAACTATTACAGTAATTGAAATGTAAGTCATCAGGAACATTTCGTATAATATCTTATGTTTTTTCTTCTTCTGGCAATTATTTCGGAATCAGCTGGCGAACTTTAGCTGAATTTTCTTTGACGTACAGATACTGTATTTCCCTGTTACGAAATGGTTATCTGAAAAGGACTGGAAACTGAATTCCAGATGACCATATCAACGACGAAAATTTTATGCCTTACCGAGTAATGAAACTGGAACTTTGCGAACCGGATACAGCCATGGTGGACTGATTTAAATCAGTCTGATTTTTTGATGAGCAAATGCAAGACCAAGACCAACAGCGGGGTGGTCTTCGTCTTGGTCTTGCACATCGAGTCTTGGTCTTGGTCTTGCACTGGAACCCTTGGTCTTGGTCTTGGTCTTGCACACCCAGGCTTGGTCTTGGTCTTGCATGCAAGAGTCTTGCAAGTCTTGCATTTAAGAAATATCAAGCTTTTCATAGGTAAATTTTACTATGGATATAAGGGATAATAAACTCTACAATGCACCCGTAGTACTGCAAGACCAAGACTCTTGCGTTCATCACTATACAGCAAACTATGCAAACTAGTGTCATGCAGATGATGATTAGGGAAACGGGGCAATTCTGCTTTCTTATCTTCGTAACAGAGAGTTCATAAATCGTTAACTATTCCAGCGGGGAAATCACCATCGACATTTAAGCCGCGCACGTCTGTATGTTTGTTCCCAGATTATAGGGGTGTATTTAAAGGGATCCGATCCCCTCTCTGAATCTTAAAAAAATTGTACATTTTACATATCTTAAATGGCATAATTAACATTTAATACCTAAGTACTAATTGAAGAGCTCAACTGCAAGAGAGTCTAAGTCAAAAGAAGTAGGTTTTTCAGGATACGACTTTTTTGTGTGTGTGTTTCCATCATTGTATTTCTATGAAAGAAAACTAATCTACATAAGAGAAAATCGTAATTACCTACTTTTCGTAAGATAACGGTGAAATTATTATCTATAGCAAGAGTTTTATATGTGTATTTTAGGCATGAGTCAGAAAATAATACTGTTTACTAAGAACATTTTGGAAAATAACGCTGTTTTCTTTTGCTCACAATTAATTTGATTTGCGGAGTTTTGGCATGAAACCCTGTTCAAAATAAATGAAATGAAATCTTTAAGTTTTACGTCCACGGTTATGCCGGTTAGGCTAAAGGAGACGGTGATGATGAGTGAAATGGTGGAATGAAGAAAGTGGGAGGAAACGGGAGAACTCCGAGGAAACCCACAAGCACGGTGTTTGTTCACCACAAAGAAACCCTGTTCAAAATACGGAGATACTGAAATGGAACTTAATAGAACCAATATCTCAAAAGTGACAAAAACTGACTTAAATTCTTTTGGAATCCACCCCTTTAATTCCTAATGTTTTTTCCTCGGTTCGCGACTTGTATTATACGATGAGAAAGATGTGATTTAAATTTTAAAAAAATGATTTAAATAAAAAAAAGTCAACAAAAAATTTTTTTTCATCCTGGAAAACACGGACGACAGGTATTCGGCTTTACGGGAATATTATTTATATAGATACTAAGTGTTAGATTTACGAGGTTATGTTCGGGACAAAATTCCGAAAGAAAGAAAAAAAGTGTTAAAGGTCTTCGCTAAGATCACTTTCACTTTATTAAATTTTAGTAAACAATTTAAAAAAGACAATAGACCTAATGAATGTGAAAAAATGAAGAAAGTAAGCCAGGTAGTAGCTACAAAATGATACTACGAGGGACGATCAGAAACTAAAGTTACAACGCCGATATTTCTGGACTTTCGTCTGTTATAGTGCAATGAGGAGTGTGCGGTTTACAGTATTAATACATGAACTTGGCAACTCTGGAGAGCTTTAGCTACCCGCCATGTACGGTGCTAGTTGTAGGTAAACACAAATGGCGGCTCGACTGGAAAACTTGTCTCGCGAAGAAGCCAGCTCAGTTGGGCGAAACACGTAACCGCGGCTCAAAATTCACCAACACCTGGTAAAGGTGTACGGAGACTGTAATGTCTCGTCAGCATGTCGCACAATGGTGTCGAAAGTTTACAGTTGGTAGAGAAAACGTCACTGATGAGGAGCGCAGTGGCCGACAGCTCGCGTAGAGGAGCTGATTCAGTACAACAGGAGGATCACGTTACATCATCTGATGGCAGACGTCGTTGGAATGGGGAATGTCGTTGAGAAGTGTTCGTCACATGATGCACGATATTCTGCAGACGAGGTGGTGAAACACTTCGTGACAACACGCAAGGACAGAATTTTTACCCAAAGGTAATCTTCAAACTCATCCCACGATGCGACAAGTTCCCCAACCGATATAGAGACTACGTCGAAAAATAACCTAATGTATGTACTATCTGTTGGCTGTATTGGTTGTATGACATCATATATACACGTTTCACTACAAGCTTTGTAACCTTACTTTCTGATCATCCCTCGTATATTAGTAACATACTAAGAAACTTTCCAAACATATTTTTATACACCAGATATATTGCTGCCCAACAAGTATGACGTCATAAACTGCGTAATTAGCGCTTTGTACATATCGCCTTTTCACTTTCTACGTTTTTATATTCATTGTCTTTAAGCTATTCAGTGATTTTTTTTTTTTTTTTTTTAAGTGCGATTGAACTTATGTTAGAGAAGAGGCTTCAGCAAACCACGGATAAGATAAACAACGGCTGTTGGGTTAGTGATGTATCGAATTTAAATAGTTTATAGAATTGTAGTACAGGTGGCGTTTACTGTAAAGTAGAGCAATAACAGCTTCTGATTGGGGTTATGGACTGAAAACAATTATTTCTTCGTGAAACCTTAATTGTTTCAATATTTTAAATAGCATGCTTACAAAATCCCAATATATAAAATAGTTCCTACAAATAATCATTTATTATTAATATACTACAGTCATCTGTACGAAAATACTCTTAAATACTATCAGTCATATACAAATCGCAAATCTATATAAACACACTTAGCACATATGTACAATCTTCGCTTTCATTACATTCAACGCCATACAGCAGACGCTCATCCGATTCTCCATGAAGTCTTAGACCCCCATAGCAGAACATGCCGCGATCTGCGATGTGGTCGCAGAAAATTTGCCGCACCTGTGCAGAAAAAAACTACCGGAGGAAATAAAATAGCCAATACAAAAGTATAAAAAAACGTGCCTGCTATGTATAGATGTCTTAAATACACGGACAACTCGCATTTGAACTGTTTTCCACGTCGTATAAAGCATATTTTTAGCAATCACAAGTGTTTCTTCTGCTGGAACTGATCATCTTGATTTTCTAATTTGGAATTCCTGCAGAAAATTTTTGACTTACAAAAGCTCATAGCAGAAAGACAAAGAAAGTTCTGTCATCGGGTCCTAGACTAGACTCCAGCTCTACCACGTTACGAATATTCACCATTAGATCACCTTTTTGCTCTTCATGGTCAGGCCACCGCTCACTTTAACCCCTGTCGTCGTATATATATCACCACCATCCATTCATTTACTGCACATAATTTCATCAATTAACTCATTTGTTTCCTAACTAACAGAGCTCCAACTGTTTGAACCCGCTCAGAGTAGCCCCAAAGCAGAAGATTAACACCCTCGTCATACTCAGGTCATCTTCTTTTCTATGTCTAACCAGATAAATATCTCAATAAACAAATAAATCCTGATACCCATCTCTCAATGATACTACCAATAAATGGATGTTCATGGACCCTGAGAAGGCCTTACCTTTTACGGCCCGCCCATTTCGGATGGGAATGAAATTGCACGTTTAAAAAAAGAATCACTATGAAACACGAGTTGTGTATGGCAGACCTTACCGCAGATCTTCAACTATTTACCGTGATTTCTTTTCATGCTTTACTTTCTTTTTCTCTTTACCCCCTTCCAAAATATATTCTATTGCATTTACTAGTTTCTGATGCCTTTAGACAGAGCGGAAAATATCCGATCGGCAGCCTGCTATTAGCGGTCCAATATTTTAGTTTGCTGAAAGGTATTTGGTAATCTGGCGACATATATAGAAACAAATGGCGATCAAACTCTCTGATCTGGCTACTAGATTCAGACCTGAAATTTCGTGCCTTGTCTTAAAGAGGGAGCAGGAGTAGATACAGCTGGTATGGATCAAGACATTATGTCATCATAGGTGTCAAGGATGTTATAAAATAGAGGATTTGGCCTTACAACAAAATCTTGAAGCCATACGTCACAGTTTCGCCACCCCTACTCTGCCCACTCCGCTCAATAAGATCGCAATGTTTTGACCCAACAATCATGGCGGAAACAAAAGTAACCAATCAGATGATTGCGGAAACGAGAGTAACCAATCAGACGTGCCGATGCTCGATTGTTTTTTTAGCTTCATTGATTTAATATGATGAAGATACATTTGGGCAGATCCTCTATTTTATAACATCCTTGATAGGTGTTCTACCATTATTGACAGGTCACCTGCTGCAACTGAAAAGCTAAACTCGACAAAGCTAATTCTTTGAATTCTTCTCCACACCCACATTTCGAAAGCTTCCAGTCGTTTTTCATCATTTTTGCACAATGCCCATGTTTCTGGCCCATACAGCACAATACCCCACACGAAGCACTTTATGAGTCTTTTTCTGAACTCTTTATTTAAGATTCCAAAAATAGTATTTTCTCCCTTCTAAAGGCTTCTTCTGCTATTCAAATCATTGCTTTTCCTTCGCGTTCGCATTTCATATCATCACTAGTAATACTACCCCGGTATCAAAAACTAGTCACCTGCTTTATTTCCAGCCCCTTCGTTAAGATCGGTTAAATATGGGACTAACACATTTCATTACATATTTCCTTTTTACTCCCCTTTTAAAAAAACAATTGAACTTACAATTTTCTAACGTCCCAAGTTTTCACTCATAAGATAATACATCAGATACTTTTATCAGTATGGCAATTTTTTGAAGGTCATATTTTGCGCGTGTACAGTACTTGTATGTTTGGAAAAAGATAATAGTGCGCATATATGTATTTGTTGCCGTCCAACTATTAAAAATAAAATATATAAATACCTTTGGACCATTTTTTCTTAACAATTGTTCGCTGTTTTTCTTTCAATGTACTTGTGTTTGCTGCTCTTTTTGCATTTGTGTAAATTTCGTTTTGTGGAGAGAAAGTGATTTTTCAAGAGTAATTATCAAGGTCACGTTATTCCACGTGCAAACAAAACAATAGGAAAGAAAGTAGAAAGCTACTTCAGTCTTAAATGGCGTACGTCACCTGCCTTCTTCTACGCCATCTCAATGGATACGGATTTTTTCTTAAGAAAATTATAAATATAAATGATTTACCATAACTGTAACATTGTACACTCTTGTCCAAAATTATTGTCGCATGTCTATAAATACGTTGTTGTAGGAATATAATTTGATAACGAATTCGCCCGGTATTTCGTGTAACGTTAGTATTTCGTATAATCGGCAAAGATATATATGTGGCAAATTTCATGTCAAAAGAGCAGAAAATAAGAACAATGAAACGAAAATATAACTTTCTTGTCCATTTAGCTACATTTTATTTTACTCATTATAATTTTCGTATTTATAATTCTTTTCGTACGAAATTTACCACAAATATACATTTTCCGATTATATACATAGTATTAGTATTAAAAGTACCCTGCAAAATCATTACCAAATTATATTCTTAAAAGAAGACAGTTATAGATATGCGACAATCATTTTGGACATCAGTATACCATTCAGCATAAAGGCTCAAATTATACTAGTTCATATTTTTATGTAGAAATTCTAAATAATTATTAGTTTTATTCTACCTTTTGGCAGGTCCTGGGACTAATGTTTTTTTTTTTTTTCTTAATTTTAGGTTTGAGCCTGGAAATATTTCTTCCACGTTTCTCGATCTTCATCTTGTTTCAACTCTCAATATTTTCCTCTATTTTTCAAATCATCGATCACTTGTGTTTTTCTTTCTATTCCTCGCTTTTCTTCCATCTTTCCTTCTATGGCGGTATGAAGACAATTTCTTCGCAAGATATGTCCAATCTAATTGGCCTTCCTACGATGGATGGTGACTAAAAAGCGTCCTTTGTTTGGATCAAAAGATCCAATATATGTCAATCAAAAATTTTCTTGTACGTCTTATATCTGATGAACTACATACAGTGGAGCCAAACCCAGGGACGGCGCCAGGAACGCTTGATGGGGTGGGCGGAAAGAGGCGGACCTAGTTGCTGGGTGGGCGGACAACGAAAATGAGAACTGGGCAATGTAGACATTTTTTGACAATAATTATATTTCAATTTTTATACTCTTTAGTTAGCTAAGGCTCAGTCCGAAATAGGGGAGAAACAAGGATGTGGAAAACAGCTGTGTTGGCCTTATAGAAGGTGCCATTCCAGCATTCACCTGGTAAGACTGAAGAAATGCAGGACTTAGGATGGGCTGCGGGAGTTCGTGGCAATATGCTCGACCTACCGAATTTCGCGTGGCACACACACTACCTCTACTTTCAGCTTTTTAAATAATAATAATAACGGTGTGTTCTGTATAGTCGAAAAAGTTCAAGACTGCTTTAACTCCTCTCCCTCCAAGAATGTACATGAATGCATAGAAATAAAAGAAGGTTCAAACAACGCAGACTAACAGATAATACTCTACTTTTCGTTAATAACATAAAATACACAATAAGTAGGTAAAGTAAAACAAGGATAAAATAGGCTGCTGCAAACATTTTTATCTTTGAAGTATTTATTACAAGAAAGCAAGAGACAAAAAATATAAATGAGTAACTTCAGAAGCAATGTTGTCGTCTTCGCTCTCTCCAACATCTAGTTCATTTTCACTTTCCTCGAAATCGAACACTTCAAATTGCGAGTCCTAGTTGTCACATTTATTTGTATTTTTTGTCTTTTTCCCCATTGAAGAAGAAGGATTATCACTAACATCAACGGATTGAAAATCGCGCTTCTTTGAACACGAGAAAGACACCGAGCCTGAGAAGAAATCGCTAAATTTTTTCGACATATTAGCTGAACAAGCACCGAGCGCCAAGACTTCTGAACGCAACAGAGATCAGCTCAACAATGCTATAATAAGGGTTTTTACAATGCTATCGCGCCAACACAAAGCAAGGGCACCGATTTCTCTGTAAATTTGGGGGGGGGGGGGCATTCAGATGCAGAAGGCATGCATGAGGATTTTAAGACAAATTGAATTCAAATTATGCCAAATATTGTATATTCATAAATAAAATGCGGGGGCGCACATGGGCTTTGGGGGAGCCCGGGCTCCCTTGGGCCCCCAGGATCGGCGCCCTTGACACAAAACACTACTCTCCTCCCTCTCTTTCTCAAAATGAAACAATAGATAATACTGGCCAGCTCTGTCCATTATTTAGTTGGCTTTTTAGAAAGCACTTTTTTTTTTTTCAGTGCAGCACATACAAACACTGGCGTTTCAATAGCACGATTGTGCGTGTGTGTTAAACTTCAATTCATTAATTACGACTTTTGGCATCATTATATTACTACAAGTATCTGTCTTAAAATCATTGTCCATTGCAGAGTTAAACAGAGTCATAGAACCTATTACATTACAATCGAAAGTAATACCTATTGCTTGTGAAGTACAGGATGTCACCTTCAGTGCCGGATTTGCGTATAAGCTAAACAAGCTATAGCTCTCTTGGGGGCACCCAAAAATTTTAAAGAAAAAGTGGCTGTAATGTCATTTCCAAATAACAAGAAAAAGCAAATAAGATAAAACGCACATACAACAACGGTGTTCTGTACTGTTATGTATTAAGCTCTCATGAAGCAAGTAATAGGGCCCTATTATCCAACCCGTCTGCAATGGGATTTCTGTTGCCCAGCCCCGCTTATAATGGAACCCTCGTTTCCCAGCTCCACTTGTAATGGGGATTTTGTTTCAGAGCCCCATTTGTAATCGGGACCCTGTTTTCCAGCCATTACACTTAGCTACTTTAATAAGACTTCACAGCATAAGTGATACAGTATCTTGTATGCGGATAGAACTCTAGTGCTACCCTTTCTTGTACTATTTGGAATTCGACAAGAAATTGAGTCTGGTAACAGTGGATGCTTAAGAAGAAGGCATGAAACGACAAGCTCGCGAAATAATAGTAAAATGTAAAGGAATTACAGCCCTAAGCGGCAATAATCTTTACATCGCGAAATTATAGCTATTTTATTTCGCTGTACGTAAGTATGAAAAGTAGTTTGCAGAAGTATTTTCATAACTTTCAGAACTTGGCACTGATTTTCATAGTAATCTATAGAGTTGAGTTGATTTTGAGTTTAACGTCCCTTTCAGCAGCGAGGCTACATGAGACGGGACCTACTGATTAACGTGGAATCCGAACCACATGAGCTCCCACCGGGAATCGAACCCGGGTCTCCCACGCCAAAGGTGCGTACGCTAACCGCTTAGCCACGGAGGAGCTCATATAGTGATCTATAGAGTGCAATAATGGATCACTAAAGACAGAGGCGGATCCAGGGGGCAATCGCCCCCCAGAATTGAATATGTTTTTATTTTAAAAATAAAACCTATCCTAAGAATTTTCACCTTTGTATTATAAACGTAAAATAAAACCTATTGACTTCGAACGAATGCTCCCCCCCCTAAACATTCAGAATGGATCCGCCCCTGACTAAAGGAAAGAATAGGAGCACGAATCGTAGTGATTTCATCCATTCGTTCTAGGCATATGAGTCGTTCGTGTGTATATATTAACAGTATTTTATGTATTGTTACGTTCAGAACTGCCCGAATTTACCTTGTGTAAGTTAGTATGCAACAGGCTGAATCCATTAGGTTATCGGTACTAGTTACTACCAGTGCCGTATTTACGATTTTGTTTCGGGAGGGGCTTTGCTAACTTTCGGGGGGGGGCTTTGCCTGGAAATGTGAAAATTCTGCAAGATATTTCATTTACTTTATATACTAAGTGATTTCGGGGGGGCTTAAGCCCGGAAGCCACCCCCCTAAATACGCCACTGGTTACTACATAGCAAGGCAAGGTTCCAACATCTTTTCACGTCGCAGTAAAAAGATGCTACCTACATTTATAGGTCTTATAATAATTTTAGTGCAACAGTTAGGTTTTTTAACGATGTTTTTATGATTTTCAGCCAGAGACGTATCTAGCCAGGGTCCGGAGAGGTCTACGATCCCAGTTTTTTGAGTGACAAAAATAATTGAAGCCATTACTTACATATTTTTGAAAGTTTAGAGTAAACTCACGATATATGTATCATAATCTGGGTTTAGTTGCCCCTTCTCCAGTTTTAACCTTCTAAGTTCGCCTCTGGTTCCAGCGAATTTGTGTCGTATTACACCTTGTGTAATCTTCGAGGGTTGCATTCCATTTTGAGTTACTCCAGTAACCTGACCTGGAAAAAGCTCACACGATTAGTTGAGCTTCAGGCAGTAATTACCAACCCTGGATGATATTTACACTGTATTTACTTACACGGATCCCTGGAAACGTTTCAAACTTTACCCAACTGAATAGAAACAACTTGAAATGAGAAATGATGCGGTCTCCACATATTGTAGAAACATGGCGTGGAGCGTGGATCATAGTTGGTGCAAAAAGATCGGCAAGGGACTTTATTGGTACCAAATTAAACTACCGCTAATTTTACAAATTTTACAGTTTTTCTGTAATGTATTCAAAACAGTAAGTTAAGTTAACGAAATATACACGAAAACGTATTTACTTAATAGATATGTATTAGGTCCATAAATTACCATATAGCATATATTCAAACAGAAAAGGCGAAATTTTGTCGCTGAAAAAGAATGCTAGAAATAAATTGGCCCCATTATCTTCAATAGCTTAGGGCCCCATCAAACCTAAATCCGGCACTGGTCACCTTTATTATTCTCCTTCTGTTGCAGGGGTGTCATTTCAGACTTCGCTTGAGGGGGCAAGAACACCAACAACATAAGACTTTCACAGTTTGCACTAGTATATTAGTAGACAATCGATAAAGTATATGTATTCCTCAAAATCTTGCGGGGGGCAATTGCCCCATCCTGTCCCCCCTTAATGACACCCCTGTTCTGTTGGGGTGGGCGGATGGGTGGGCGAGGCTATCCATCGGGTGGGCGGTTGCCCACCCCCGCCCACCCTTAGCGCCGTCCCTGGCCAAACCCTAACTATCACTTAACTCAGTACGATGTGGTTATTCCGTAGAAAATACGAAAACTCGATTTAGGGGCCATTCAAAAATTTTGTGGCCCCTGATCTAAAAACTAATTATTGGCCTCATTCTTTTAATGCATTTTTTTTATCATTCCTAAAATTCTTAGCCAAGACCGCAATCGTTTGATCAATTTTTTGGATTATCCCTAATATTCTTGTTCTCTTGTCCGTTTTAAAACATATTCGTTTGTTACTGTCTTTGCCCATTTTATCTTCTCCATCTTCCTATTAGGATATAGCGGGGCAAAATAACCAAAGATATGACACACAAATCGACAGATCTCACTGAGCTATTTGGGAGCCAGTAAGAGAAGGTTGCTGACAGCTCGCAGCGAGGATGCCACTACTCACGTGTCAAGGGATTTTCGGTGCATCTATAATGGTAGCTTCTTAATGATGTAAAATAGAGTGACCGTTGTTAATAACACTAACACCAAAGTAGGGACCGCATTTTTTCCTCTGCACGTGGTAAGAAACTTTAAGGACCATCTCCTGCTGGCTTCTCTATAGTAAGTGCAAACCCTCATGCATAATTTTTGAGAAAATCTAAAAAGAACTATTTCGTAAACGTAAAAATTGATAATGAACAATAACTACGTTATCTATCAACATTAAATTAATACTGACATATACACTAATAAGCTTTTCCATTATGACACCAGGCAGATGATACTACACAGGATAGTGAAAGAGATACGGCCAAAAACTATGATGAACACTAATTTTCTTTTAATTACAATACTACTCAAAGATTTAACATATAGCAATCAACAGATCACATAGAGCTGAATAAAATGATATTAAGCGTAAATTCTCATGTGCAGTTTTCGACATAATCGAAAAAAATATTTTGTGGCGCTGAAAAGTACGTCATTCGCTGCCAATAATAACCGATACGTTCTTTTTTTACTCCTGGAACAGATCCTTTATCTATTTAGGCACTAAACTAGTACATTGTTGATTGGTTGGATTGGAGTTTGGCGTTCATTTCAACAGTGAGACTATATGAGACGTGGATCTACAGTTTTAACGTGGGATCCGAACCACATAAGACCCCCATCGAGAATCGAACCCGAATGAAAGGTGGGTACACTCACCAAATAGCCACGAGGTAGCTCTACCAGTACATTGTATGAGATTGTATCTAGCGCTAATTGTCTTTTAACGGTACCCTAACAGTAAAATACATACTCCTAACATTGACGCATAAACTATAATTATCCTTATCTATATCCTATTTTTATATGTAACAATGTACGTGCATAATCAGATTTTCGAACAAAAAGGAAATGACCTAGAGCGACCAGATTCGACACAAAGATAGATGTTATAGATATGCTACATTGACTGGATCCCTAGTCTTCCGTTGCAAGCGCTACTATCGGCTGAAGGAATTCCACTTGCTTTCTCTCGCTTAGCAACAGCTGAACCCTTATTGGCTCAACGCGTGGGTGTGTGAGGGTGTGAGCGTTAGTTCGCATTTTTGCCACGGCTCAACACATTCTGGCAACACAATAACATCTAATTCTAAACGAAACCCTTTTTCGATTTTCGGTCCGGGGAAATATATGCGAAAACGTATACGCCCGTTTTTCGTAGTTTTTGATACCGCCTTGCATCTATGCAGCCCCTATTACTTGGTAGTTATATAGGCTTATATAACCGCAGAAAATAAATACCAGGGAACGGAGTAAGAACTGTTTTTCTCTTTCAAATCGATGTTCTGAATTAGGAGTCGGCAGCGATGAGCGCTTACTCTTTTAGTCTGTTTTCAGCTAAGGTCCGACAATGACAGGTGCTTACATGTAGTTAGTATACAGGGTCCAGCAAAAAGACTTCCCGCATTTGGAGAGGGCGCTGTGCGAGTTGTGGTGAGGATACGGCGGTGGAGGGGTATTGATCGAAAGTGGTATATGTGCCATTTCAGTAGTCACAATGGCGTGACGCAGTGAGAATCATGCGTTTGTTGTTGAAGAATATATTCGTAATTGTGGTTCTGTGATTACTACTCAGTGGGTATTTCGCATTTGGTTTGGATTTGGCCGACATGATTCTGGTCTGGGGTATCAAATTTTAGGGGAACAGGTTCTTCACTGAAAAGACCTCGGACTGTAACAACACCGGAAAATGTGGCGGCTGTGAGAGCGTCCAACCAGCAATCTCCAAAGCGTTTAGCACTTAAACAGGCCCTCCTCCACAACAAACCCACGATGCCACACCATTGCGACTACTGAAACTGACACGTAAAGTCGGGGCCATGGATAAGCGACTATTTTTCCTGGAAGAAGGAAGACTTTCCTCTACCCCCTGTGGCTTAGCAACCACAAACTGCACTGGAGGTCGCGAAGGACTCAATGATGCCAGATTTCTAAACTGAATGAACTGGTTCCTCTCTGTTTTGAAGGTTTCCATTCCAGATTGTCATATGGGAACAGCAGAAGTAAAAACTTATTTTTTAGTTCAACCTAGACACAACTTGCATTATGTTAGTATTCGAAAGTTTTCGATAAAGTGATATGTTTATTTATTGTCCATAAAAGATCTGTAGGGAAAATGAGCTAACGAAGTATCTCATTTTTTTAAAACGGATTCTATTTTCTTCAGGATGACATTTTTTTAAAGGAAAAAAAGTATTGAAAGGGAAAAATTTACGCACTTAAAAGGTATTTATTCTCAATTTCTGCAAGAGCCTAACTTTTGGCGCTATAGTTTACAACTAAAGGCAGGTAGTAGAGTGATTTTCCTTTCTTCCCTTTATAGTTTTCCGATTTTTGCAAGCCATAATAAAATGAATCATATATTTGTAAATTTAAGCGTTTTTTTTTTTTTTTTTTAAGTTTATATAAAGAAAGAAGGAAAGACAGTATGTCTTACGTCTTCATCCACGATTGAGTAACAACACAAAAAGAAGTTAAAACTTTTTTTTGGTATTGTTTTGAAAATTAAAGAAACGAAGAGAAGGAAGTGAAAATCTTAGCTTGGAATGTTTTCTCAAAAAATTTCATTCCTTGTAGAACGCTTCAATTTATTGTTTATGGCCATCAATGTTTTTCACGGTTGTCAGTTGGTAAGTTTTAGTTCTCTACTTTCCCTTGAGATTTTGTTCGAAGAGATTGTAGTATGCTGTGGTGTCTACGTATTTTCTTGCTGATTGGAAATGTCTAATTTCTTTCGGCGGTACCAGATGATAAGCAATCTGGTCCTTCTGGCCAGAAAAGTCTAAGTAACAAATAAAAGAATCGTGTACTTGGAAGTGAAGCAAAGCAGAGGAAGCAAAACACGAAAGTTTCAGGGGGCTGAAGGTGGTCGAAGCTAGCCCTAGCTATGGTCTGGTTTCGATATGAATATTGGTTAAGAAATCCGGGCGATATGTATCTTTCTTAATTAATGCTAATTATTCAACACTTATCCCCACAAAGCATTTAATTTTCTTATTACTAAGTGCAAAAATTGACGTACATTACTCTCAAAAGTCAAGGATATAAAATTACTTAAAAAACGAGAACATTTTCGAAAGAGAGGATAAAGAATTATTTGAGAATCGAGACAAGACGATACTTCTTCAACCTTAACAAGACATCTCCTCTCGTGGACAACACTAGTCAAGTCTGAGTTAAATAGTTTTTGCGCGTCCCAAACCAGTGACCATACTTTAATCAAAGAAGATCACATATCGGAATAATATAAAATAATTCTAAACAACATTTATTTAATATCACCAGTTTATTGGCTTCAATGATGAAACCATAGACCCAGCCCACGTCACTAACCTTAGAATACGTTTTCATGTAAGATACTTGCACTCAATTGAATTACATTGATTTCAATACAAAAGTAAAGTATTTACAGATATCATTCTCAACAGCTTGTTTTCAATTTTATTTTAAGTTTCGGTACTGACAGGTTTATCAAGCGAGTGCTAATCAAATTTGCAATTTTGCTGACATTTTGCACTAATCTTGGTTTCTAATTGCCTGAGGATATTTCTTTACTAAAACTAAAATTATAATATTATAGAAATTGACCCCATTTCCCCTTCTCAAAAACAGATTTTTTTTTTAAAAAAAAGAAAGAAAATCCGAAGGTCGCGGCCTGTAATTTTTTTTAATGAGAAGTGTATGTGCTGAATTTTACTCCTTCTTAAGCGAATCCTCACATTCGGCATTTTCTAAACAAATAATCGGAAATTTGAATATTAATACAAACCCCCTCTTTTCTCCTATAGGAGCGAAGTTTTCGCAATCATTGAAACGTGTTTTCTGTTAATTTTAATGAAGAATTTATCCCCTAGTTCCATCTTCTTAACTTCAAGAATTTATGATATATTCTATTTTAAGTTAAAAAAAAAAAAATGAACTCTCTTTGTCTCCTATAGGACATATATTTTTAAAATTGTTTTATTAGCCCTTGCCTTTTGACAAAGGAATATTCTGTACAAATCCATGTTTCTATCTATAATAGTTTGAGTAAAGTATTGATGAGTAAGTCACTTTAGATATAATCTTTTTTTTTTTAATTTTTAAAATATAATAGTGTATATATCTTTTTAAAAACTCATAAATAATTCGTGTTCAGTTTTGGTATTTTCGCCCTATTTGAATTTTGTTGGCACCCGATCATAACATATTTCTTAAATCACTTTTTTATTACACAATTCACGAGTCAGTACGTTTCTACTACGGCTTTCTCAATGGCTCTCTCTAGAAGGAAGAACATATGGTGTCCAGACATTTTCAAGAAAAAATGTGACAACCTTGTCCCTCAGCACGTGCAGAAAACACTTTTGTGGTCACTTGTGGTCATGCTTGTGGAAGGAGCTGTTTCTACCGAAGGGTATGGGTAAGGACGTTTGCACACGGCAACGATAATATCGGTGGAAGCCCCGATAATATCGGTGTCGGTGTCGGCGTACTTTGCACACGTCGCCGACAATATCGGTGGAAGCCCCGACAATATCGGTGTCGGCGATAGTTTGCACACGTGGCCGATAATGTCGGCGCTGAGACTAGTATTGGACAGGACGTGAAAGAGAGAAGATGAGTCTAGCTATCAACAAGAGATATCTTCTTGCCTTGTTGTATTTACGACGTAGAAACAGGAAATGTAGATCGCGAAAGCTTTGGGTTCATCCATTATTGACTGTGCGTTATGTAGAAGGTGCTTTTTATACACTATATGAGAAATTACGCGAAGACGATGCAAAATTTTTTAATTACTATCGCATGTCCACACAAACTTTTGATTTTTTAATAGAAAGAATTGGAAACCATATTCAACGCCAGCATACAGAAATGAGACCCTGTATTCCACCCATAGAAATGTTGGCAGTTGCAATAAGGTAAGTCTATTATTATTATTATTATTATTATTATTATTATTATTATTATTATTAAAAAGATTTTAAAATATTCAAGAGTGGGTATACGTTATGGCAATAATTTCTAGAATATCACTTTCAATGGAAAAGAACGTTTTTTCCCGTCGACGGGCTTTAACTCTGACGAACAATTATACAAACAAGTGTTTTATTCAGTCAGGGATTCCGCCAGACCCCCCCCCGATAGGGGGTGTCACCCCTAAACTTCGAGTAACACCCTCCAAACTTCTGCCTTGATCCGAGCCTGAATAGGCGATTTTTCACAATTATTTCATGTTTTGTGCGAAGAAGTCCTATTTGAATATAGAACTTTCAAACGATTGAAAGAATAAGTTTCTTCAAGGGATTTCTAATGAAACTTTCCTGTGAAGAATATAAATTCATTATATTTCCTAATTTGTCAGCTCTGGCAACAAAACGTGTGCTTGTTCCAATCGGTACCGCTTCAGTCGAGAGATCATCTTCAACAATGAATAGAATTTTAACTTCAGAACGGTGCCGGCTCCCCCAGAACACGTTAATAATTTGAAGGTGTTCTTGGAAGAACCTTGTTTACTGATGTTTGAAGTGAAAATAAAAGTGTTGAGGCTGATTTTGAAAATTTTATAGGTTGTGCACAGGCCCATCCGCCCGTATCCAAGGGGGTCTAGGGGGCGGCCCCCCTAAATTTTTGCTGCCCCCTCCTAAAATTTTCACGGTAGGGTTGCAAATGACCTATAATATGGTGATGAACTATAATATGGTTGGATCGGGCCATCCCTAACTTCTGCCTCTTCCCCCCTACATTTTTGGGCTGGCTACCGGCCTGGTTGTGCATACGGGAAATGGTTCAGAAGTCCTATACGAGTGACATCGGTTCAGTTGGACCATGAGTGAATCAAAATAAATGAACTTGCGTTTCAAAGAACATTAAAGAACTTGGAACAGTGATTTTCAATATTTGTAAGACTGCGCCGCGGTTCACAAATATGCTTGTAAATATATTTCCAATACTTTTTTTTTTTTTTTTCATTAGGATCACAAAGAGCATTTAACTTGCTTATTAAACAAACCCGCATAAGGCATGTATAAGTTATAAAGTGGTGTTACAATGTGTGAAAATGTGAAGAAGCGTAATAATGACGGTTCACAGGAGAGTTTGTCAAAATATGCATACGGTAGTCATCAAGACTATTAATACATTCGTGAATATATGAGTCACATTGGTAAAAAATTACAAAATTACAAAATACAAAATTACATTGGCTATAAATTTAAACGAATTGAGTTACCTACAATGTTCCGATAAAGGTACACTCATGTCCAAAATTATTGTCGCATGTCTATAAATATGTTGATGTAGGAATATAATTTTTGCTTTTCAATTTTGTCCTTAAAAGAGTCTGTTGTCTTATCCCATATGCAAGGTCTGCATTCCACAAGTTCGATAAGGATTAAAATATCATACGGAAAAATTTTTGCCATCTCTAAAATTGTAAGCAAAACTAGAAAGGTAAGAACACAAGAACACACAACCTTTTCGCCCACTCACTATAGCTAAACTGGAGAACTCTATCAGGTGGTCGATCCCGGTACAAAGGGGAGAGGGAAAACTTGCATACATAGCTCTGGTCTTTGTTTCCATTCGCCATTTCACAAATTCTTTTAAAAAATGGGGGTAGCGTTGGAAGTTAGAGAAAAGATGTGCGACAAGTGAAGCGTGGAGTCACATCCCTGTTTTTGAGATCACAATCAAGAGAATGCCAAATGAGTCACTTGTCCTCGGGAGCTTTGAAAAGAACGTTTGATTATCCTAGGTTCGTTTCAAAATAATAATAATAATAATTCTACTTGTCAATAAATATTCTATTCAATCATTGCTTATCGAGTGAGACCGGGAAAATTGTGTGCACACAATTCTGATGTAAATAAAAGAAAGTAATAATAATCAGGTTTTTTCCATATGCTTATGTTCACAGAGTATCAAACTTTGAAAATTACGCTTGAATTAATTTCCAGAATATAATAAAACTTAAATGCATTAGTAGATTTAAAAAGATACAATCAAAGAGAGAGAGAGAGAAAGAAAAAAAAGGGAGTAGAAAATAATCAACGGAAATTGGTTATGTAAATTTCCTATATTCTATTTGATAACTATTTAGAGGGAAATCAGTACTCTTCAGACTTCCCACATTTTATATTTATTTAATAAAGGGAATTAGCTACTCCAAAACAGAGACTGTAAAAAAATAAGCTGTTCCAAAGTTGTTTATAGGACAAGATAATAATAATAATATACAATTGTAATAGAAAAAATGAAAAAAAAAAACAACAAAATTCCAAAGAAAAGAAAAAAACAAAAATACACAGCGCCTTGTCACTCGCTTCATCTAACCCGCTGGCCGGCCGACATTATCGGTGGCGTGTGCATCCAATCATAAGAAAACATTGCCCCCGACAAAATCGGTGTCGGCGGTACCGCCGACAGTATCGGGGGCTTGGCCGACAGCATCTGCGTGTCGGAGGAACGGCCGATAATATCGGTGGCGTGTGCAAGCTACGATTTGAATACATTGAAGTCGATTTCACCGCCGACATTATCGGTGGGACCACCGATATTATCGTTGTCGTGTGCAAACGCACTAAGGGTCGCTTAACGGTGGCCGCGACTGTATACCACTATCGATCAATATCCCCCTCCACCGCCGTATCCCCACCAAAACTCTCACAACGTCCTCTCCAAATATGAGAGGTCTTTTTGCTGGACCCTGTATAAAAGAACGTGTTTGTGTGTGTGCGTGTGTCTGCCTGTCGTAAGATTTTCCCATAGAAAGGAGACGTCTTGAACCACTAAGTTTTGTATACAGACAGATATTCGCCAGATCTAATCGCATACGAAGCACTTTTTTTTTCAATTTTTGATTCGAAAGGGGAGTTTCAGGTGTAGGACGTTTAGGTGGTTCAAAAAGTATCGTGTTTCTCAGAAGCCTCTTACGTTCGACAATCCAAACTACTCTACTGTGTCACAGATTGCATATTTTCAGTCCATGAGAAGAACGGGAACGTCTGCAAGTTTGTAACAATACACAACTGAAGCGAAAAGAGACAAATTTCAAAACTGGGAGCTTAATTACCTCTCCTGCCCTTCATCAATCTGAACCCCCAAGAATATACATGCCATGTTTTTGAAAAGTATAATAAACTTATTATACAGACACACACACAAATTTAGTTTATTTTATACACAGAAATGTATTAAGCTTGCTTTAATAAAATTATTATCGAATTTTTACTAAAACTGATTATTGCAAATTTAATTCTTTTAGCTTGACACCAAATAGCATGATGTTTAAACAACAAAGGTTTGAAATTCGCAACCAACAGAGTTGAACAAGCCAATCCAAGCATGCGTATTTGCATGAAGAATAATCGTAAGTAGAGCATAACATAGCGAAAGGAACTGCTGAATTTAAAGCTTAAATTTTGTAACCTTTCAACCTATGCTATCCAAAATTATGAGAAGTTTTGCAGAAAAACTTTGTGCGCTGGTATGAGATGGAGTGAAATGGCTTGTTGAAATGGATACTGATCACCTGTATTTCTGCATTGAATTTCAAAGTGGTTAAAATGTATAATTTTCAGATTTCAATATTGATCTTCATACAGAACAAACAATAAGAAAATGTGAAATGAAATCTTTGAGTTTAATGTCCCACGATTATTCTCTTTGGGCTAAGGCAGACGGGTGATTGAAGAATTGGTGATAATGTGGGAGGAAACAGGAGTATCCCGAGAAAACTCGCGAACACTATGTTGTTCATCACAAGCTTGCTTAGCCGGAAAGGTAAATCCATGTCAAGTGGTCCAGGAAAGGGATAAATCATTGCTTGACTTTATTTTTAAAAAATCTGATTTTTGATATGCAGTTACCTCACCATGTTGTTAGTTCAAAACAACCATTACTTTAGGTTTAGTGACTTTAGGTTTTGAGTGGCAGCCATATTTGGAGGTGGTGTTGTAAAAGGTTACCGAATCTGAAGTATCTCAGCCCCCAGTTCTTTCGATATGAAACAAAATCCAAAATTGTCAGCAAATTGTAAGCTACAAGACTATGTATTAGCCATTGTCGTCCATGAAGTATAGCAGTTCGGTCTGAAAATTTGGTCTGGTTTGAATAGACAATTTGGTTTGAAAAAGTAGGTCATTGACGTTAAAATTTTTAAGTTAAACAGACTATTTTTGCAAGCAGGCAAATGATCAAAAAGGTGAACTTTTCTGGATAAAGATATCTGATAGAGAAGTACTCATTTACCAAGTTTCAAACCTTAGATGTGCCCCCTCTTTTTTCATAGAAAGTCTTAAAAATCCAGAGAAGTGCAAAAGTGCGCACTTCACAGGTATATATCTCTAGTGGGGGACTTGATAAAAATACACAATTCCTTCCCATAACAGATTTGCATGATATTATTATATACCAAAAATTAGAAGTTTCAGATTTGACTATAAGCACCTTTATTATTAACACAATGTTATACCTAGAAATAAGCACAGGCACAAGTACGGATAACAGAAAGTTTACTGTATAGACATCATATATCAGTAGGTAGTGGATAGGAGGTTAAGTTTTTTCGATACCTGGGTGGTATTGTTAGTGATGATATGAAGTGCGAATGTGAAATAAAAGCAAGGATAGGAATGCTGAAAGAAGCTTTTAGGAGAAAGAAAATACTATTTTATGGAGCATTGAATAAAGGTTAAAGAAAAGACTCATAAAATGCTTCGTGTCAAGTGTTGTACTGTATGGGGCGGAAACAGGGACACTGCGCAAGTGATGAAAAACGCCTAGAAGCTTTTGAAATGTGGGTGTAGAGAAGAATGACGAGAATCAGCTGGGTCGAGCGGAAAACAAATGAGAGCGCGTTAAAAATGGTGGGGGAGAAAAGAACAATTTTAGATATTATTAAGAAGAGGAACTGGTTGGGTCATTGGCTAAGAAGGAACTGTATCATGAGGGACGTACTCGAGGGTAAGAGAGGGAGGGGGTGAAGGAGTCGACAATTACTAGGTTCTATCAAAACCGAGAAATCGCACGTGAAGACGAAGAGGGTACCGGACGACCGTGGAGCACGGAACCTTCTCAGTTGCGAGAAATGGCTTGCCAATAATGGCAGAATACCTATGATGATGAAGATGATCTAGATATATACCTAATTATTAAATAATGCAGGCGAGAGACAACATTCCTGTCGAACTTCCCTTTCAATTACACTCTCCTCTGTCATTTCCTCCCCTATTCTAACACTCGTTGGTTGTACATCTAATTAAACCTGGTATTAAATTAGGCATTCAAATCTATCACAAAATACTGATAAGGAAGAAAACAATAACGTATACACCAGCTCAAGAAGCTAAGAATTGCAGATTGAGATTAGGTAGTAATACAAAGCCTACAAAGTATTAACGATTATTTCATGTCTTGTAAGCAAGATAAAGGTAAAGGTAATACGAAAATATTTACTTTGTATTGCACAATGTGCTAGAAGAAAGTCACATGTTTAAAAAGTCACTTAATCATAAATGAATATTACTCTTTTTATCTTAAGCTAATGAATACTTCGCAGTTACTAGTAAAACTTACACATAGTCGGAAAAATTCCTTCGTTTGATGATTTTTAATGCAAACTTAGGACCCAAACAGGCACGTAGGCAGGTTTTCGCAATAGGGGGGGGGGAAGGGGTCCGTGACGAAATACTGTGGTTATCACACCAGGGGCTCGATCATTATAAACTATTTTACTGGCAACATATATTCGTTCGTTTAGTCAGGATTTCGTAATGGGGGAGGGGGACATGAAATACTGTGGTTATACACCAGGAGATCAATCAATCTAAACTATTTTCTGGCAACATACCCATATTGGTTTTTACGACAATAAAATGAGGATATGTTAATAATTATTTTAATACAAAAACCTATGAAGAAATCTTGAATAAAATAATATTTGGTCTAGGAATTAATTCGTGCGGGTGGACAAGAGATGGCGCAACGAACGGAGCGTCCCACAGTTCCGTGTATCCACACATGTGTTGCAAACCCCTGTCATCGCGTATCGTTCGTAGTATAGGGCAGTGGATTAAAGCGTCAACAACACCAGTTTGTAGTTAAGTGAACATGGCGCAATTTGTGCCTGATAAAGTGTTTTTGCGGGGTGTCCTGCTGCATTACTTTAACATGCAGAAAAGTGCGACTGAAAGTCATCGTATTTTGGTGGAAGTGTATGGTGACCATGCTCTAGCTGAGCGAACGTGTCAGAAGTGGTTTGCACGGTTCAGAAGTGGTGATTTCGGCTTGGCAGACCAAGAGCGAGCTGGACAGCCAAAAAAATTTCAAGACGAAGAATTGACAGCATTGCTCGAGCAGGATTCGTGTCAAACGCAGGAACAACTTGCAGCAGCATTAGGCGTTGATCAAACAACAGTCTCCAAACGCTTGAAAGCCATGGGAATGATTCAAAAGATGTCACATTGGGTTCCACATGAATTGAAAGACAGAGACGTTGAAAGACGAAAAACCATTTGCGAATTGCTGCTTCAACGACAGAGCAGAAAGGGGTTTCTGCATCGAATTATTACGGGTGATGAGAAGTGGATCCATTACGAGAACCCTAAACGAAAAAAGGCCTGGGTGAAACCAGGTGAACCAGGTCCATCACAACCAAAACGAGATATTCACTGTGCAAAGGTTATGCTGTGCATATGGTGGGATATGAAAGGTGTGGTGTACTATGAGCTGCTGCAACCGAGTGAAACTATGAATGGAGAACGTTATCGACGACAATTAATGCGTTTGAAGCAAGCTCTGGCCAGAACACGACCAGAATGGGAGAACAGACATGATAAACTTATTGTTCAACATGATAACGCTCGCCCACATGTCGCAAAACCGGTCAAAACCTATTTAGAAAATGTCGGATGGGAAGTTTTACCCCACCCGCCGTATTCACCAGACGTTGCTCCTTCGGACTACTACTTGTTCGATTGCATGAACAACGATTTGATTGGACAGCGGTTTACTTCTTCAGAAGATATCGAAACATGGGTCTCTGACTGGATCGCTTCCAAGGATGAGGACTTCTTTCGCCACGGAATCCGTACATTGCCTGACAGATGGGCGAAAGTGGTGGCTAGCGATGGACAATATTTTTCTTAAGGTATTTATGTATTTTGTGTTTGTACTACAGCTTCAACGTGTGCGTACCAACCGCACGAATTAATTCCTAGACCAAATATTTAAAAAAAGTATTGAAAAAGAGATAGTCTTCCGAGTTCATTCGAACTCGGTTCTACTTGTCTTCTTTCTTCTTCTTTTTCTTATCTTCTTTTAATGCCGTCAAGGATAGCAACGAGATCTCTTTCGGAACTAAAGACATCCTATAAAATGGATTAGTGTTGCAGCGAAATTCAAAATGGCTCATATTAATGGTTCTGGGCATTTCTTAAGTTCTAGCTATGAGAGTGTCTTATCGAACCGGTTTGTAGATCGTCATTTGTAGTCCATAGGATTAGCATGGAGATAGATGAAATTCCGAATGTTTCGTTACAATAATATCCATTTTCAACTTGACTCTCCCCCCGTTTCCTCCATACAAAGCTCCTCATAAGAAAGAGTAACCAAACGCTTGGTGTAGCTTTATATTTTTGATTCATCTTTTTCTCGTTTCTTTCTTTCTTTTTTTTTTTTTTTTTTTTTTTTGTTTCATCCTTATTTATATTTTTCCCTTCTGGATCCGAAAGGAAGGGGGTCCGGACTCCCCGCCCCACTCCTTGACTACGTGCCTGAACCCAAAGGACAGCATACCATAATATTTAAGAGTCTTCATCCCGGCAAAATTAAAATACCGCTAATTTTACAGTAATTATGTGATATCTTCAAATAGATAAAAGATAATTGAAATGTGGAACAAGAGCGCCCAAGACAATATTATTTTGCGTGAGGTACCGTTATCACAAGTCACCAAGTGGCTTTGCGTTTTCATCTGTTTAGAAACGCGAAAATAAATGCCGATTTTCAAAATGACTCGAAATCGAAAGCAGATAAGTGAGTCGTGATAACGGTTTCTCATGTAAAATATTATTGTCTAGGGCGCTCTTGTTCCACATTTCGATTATCTTTTATCTATTTGAAGATATCACATAATTACTGTAAAATTAGCGGTATTTTAATTTCGCCGGGATGAAGACTCTTAACAAGCTTGTGTAACATGTCGAGGTCTACAACCATGCCAAGTTTGATCCACATCGGATGAGTTCAGTAAACTTCGTATGATACATAATCGTTGGAATAGCCAAACCCATATCTCAAAAACTGCTATTTTGAGTTAACATGGATATATTATATGATTTAACGAGATCTATTGATCGCTGTAAGAACCTGTAAGAATCATTCCTGAGATACCGGGAAAGCACATAAAGGAACACACGAGCAACTAACCCAAAGTATAAAAGAGCAACGGAAGATTAAAAAAAAATATGAAAGTATTACTAACAATAATAGCAGTGACGTTACTAGGGGGCAAACAGAACTTGTGCCCCGGGCGCCAGATTGGCGCCGCAAAACTGGAGAAATATTTATTTTCACCATCAGGCAAGGAAAGGAGTTTTAGCAAACTAAAGATCATAATATAATACAACAGAAACATAATACAACAACGACTCAACAACCTTAGGATCAAATCCATAGAGTATAAGTTAGCTTCAAAGCCATATTTTGAGGACATTGTAAAAATCTTTGCAGCCAAAAGAGCTCTTAAAGTTAAATTTTAGTTCCAGCTTTTTGTATTTTAATTTATATCGATTTAAGAGATTTGCAAAATGTCCAAGTATACTACTCGAGATAACAGTTTCACTGTTGTCATAATTGAATACTTCTATTCTAAAGCAACAGACTATTGATTCCTTCTACACACATGCAAAAACATTGTGATTTCCAGTTATTATAATAAGACTATAAGAATGTGTTAGGCACGCTACTCTCAGATTATTTGGCAATCAAATACTAATTAGTTTGGTGTTTTATATTGTACTAAAAATTAAATTGTGTGTTGCAATTTTGAAATCAAGCTTTTCCATTTGAAGAAAAAATGGAATAGGAGAATTATTGTGATGCCAATATCAGGTGTAGTTGAGGAGCGTTTTGGTTTGGTTAGTCAGGCGGAAGAAGGGGTGCTAAGGGGCAACAACTAGCCTGATTGCGTCGCTCAATAGCAGATACTAGTGTGGTCCACAAGACGTTGAAAAATGCACTTCAAACAACAGAAAATGAAGAAACAATATACAGAAGAGCGTAAATTGGACAGAACATGCCAAATTGTAAGAAACTTCATGCAAATCCCAGAATAAAGAGGAAAGCAGGGGAAAACTACTTAGATTACCCATATATATCACCTTCTTAGATGACGAATGGAAAAATACATAATAATAGACACAAGATGTTAGGCAAAATGCCTATTCTTTAACATTAAAGATATGATCAAAAATAACGTTTTAAAGTTTACCGTATGTGGGAAGTTATAGTTTCAATTTAAGCCAATTTTATTTTGCCTATTTCGCCCATTCCTGCCTAAATAACTGCTTACTACTTAATGTTCCCTATTCTATGCGACTTTATTGAGGAAAAATATATATAATTTAGTATTTCAAGAAAGGATTCTGCCTCTTTCGAGAAATATCGCATAAATGTTGTTTGTAGTGATAAGATGTAAAACTTTGGACTACTGTCTGCACTGATAAAGTGCTGTTAAGCTTTGGACTGTTATGTGTAGTGATAAAGTGCTGTAGAGAATGTATTTTCCAAATACAAACGGAATATACGTCAAGCTTCGTTTTTGTTTATAAAGTAAAAGAAGATCTTAACATTCAGGTATGTTTCTATATTCTTTGATTATTATCTATGACTCGAATTGATTTTTTAATTGTATTGAATATTTTACTTTATTATTAGGAGTTACATTTTAGTGCCTATTTTACTGTCTATTTTTAAATTTTAAGTCCTATTTTCCAGGGTTTTAATGTCTAAACGTCCGATCTCTAATAATAACAATATTAACAATGAACTCTGCTAGACAGTAAAGAGGATCACACGAACAGTTTCAATTTCGCTCGGAGACCGCACGGGGATATTCGTTGCCATCGAACAGTGCGACGTATGACTTCTGGCCCACATATCCGTCGCCGTTACCTGCTGACATGTTAACATATTGACTCTATTAACGAGTCTGGCCGAGATAACCGCTCTACCTATCTCTTAAAAGAAAACAAGAAAAAATCGCTTTCGTTTAAGAATCATCGTGTGGAGTAACGGATGTACAATGTACGAGGCGCGTTCGGAAAGTAACCTGCGATCGGTCACTGTGTGTGAAGTAGTGGAGCAGCGCTACAATCTTTATACACAGACGTGCGCGATAGATCAGTCTGCACTGCATTCAGCCATGTTAGGGTGAAGGTTGTCTGATCGTTAGTTTCACTTTTGTAGCGTCTCAAAAAATGTATTGCAATAGAAAACTCCGCCAAGTGCGAAGTGCAAGCTGTTATACGTTTTCTTACGGCAAAACAATATCCGGCAGCAGTTATTCATCAGCAGGGCCCGGATCTTGTTGACCTAAAAATGTTTAAAAAATGGCCTATAAAATGACACTAAAATTCCTGTAAAATGACCCTAAAATCACAAAAAATTGACCTTAAAACTTACGTTTTCTCAAACTTTTATTTCATTAAACATTGACATTTTTTAATATCCATTGGATTTTTAATTAACATTTCTCACTCATATTCAAAAAGTTTTGTTTCAGTTAGTTGCAGTCCATTTATCACTTATGTCCACTGATCAGTCCATTGTACGGCATTGTAAGTATTGAAAGCGTCAGTTCACTTCCGAGTTGAAACTAGGAAGCACTCTTAAACAATAAAACTTAGCAAGTTTAGACTACAGGAAAATAATAGATAAAAACACGTTTAAAGCCCTTGTACGCCTTCTAATGCATTTTTAGTTATTCACGTGATAACATTCATTGTGGTCAATAACCCAAAACTGTCTGTTTGGCCCAAACTACCAACCCCCGCCTTTCGTTAACCAGCTACAGTTTAGTTTTAATTAGCTTGTTAAGAATGCCGTTTTTCCACTCCAATAGTCAGGAAGTAAGAAAAGAGATTATTCAACTTCGTCTTTTCCACATCCGTAAACCGTGTTCATTTAAAGATTTCCTTATGTAGAAAAAAAGAATAAAAAGACCATAAGTGACCTAAAAGTTACCTTAAAATATTAAAAAAATGACCTGAAATTTCAAAACAGCAAAAAGAGACCAAAAGTTGATCCTAAAAAACTATATTTTTAGAACCTAGAGTTGATGGATAACGTTTTTACTTGAACTTGCCTTCTTTTATGTGGAACAGAAGAAAGTTGACTTGTCAACAAGATCCGGGCCCTGTTCATCAGGAACTTTGTACCGTGTATGGACCAAGTGTGATTAGTGAAGTTGTTCCTGAATGGATTCGTTCATTTAAAAGTGGAAGAACAAACATTCATAACGAAGAGAGGAGTGGAGGCTATCAGTGGTCACTGATGAACTCGTTCAGAAAATTGATTGAAACGGTCGTGAAAATCGACGTTTTACAATCTCGGAACTTTCCGTTGAATTTCCACAAATTTCCAAGATCTCAGCGCTTTGGTGGTGATGAGGAGCTGATGATGCGGTCATAGATGGCTCAAGGCACAGGCGGGAGATATTTATGCTGATGGAATTTCTAAGCTAGTGCAGACACTAAAGTGCTTGAATATTTATGAAAACAATGCTGAAAATAGAGCAAAGAAGTATTTTTGAGATGTATATAATAAATAATTCTTATTTACTTTGGTGTTTCTTTTACTTTCCGAATGGCCCTCTAATAAGGTCTACTACCGTAATGCTAATACTTCGCTGGAAGACTGCAAACGGACACGAAACAAATTTTTTGCTGAAGAGCATTAAAATGTTTGGATATGAACTTACGAAGTTGCCTGAAATATTGCATAAAAGTTCTGGAACACGATGGTGTATGTGCCGTTCAATCAAGTTATTGGTAAAAATGAAAGCTGTCTTTCCTTTTTACTTAAAAATAGAACGAACAATTTGGTCGACTAATTATTATTATTATTATATAAGCCAATATTTCATTTTCTGGAGCTTTCTGCACGGACGGACATTGATAAAGCGTCCCCAACTCCATCGCAGGCAGGACTTCTTCCGTGTCAGGGCCACCGTCACTCACGGCTTCCCTTGATGGATCGATATCAGGGAGAAGTTCGGAGGAAATTCAAGCGAAATCTCTTGTTACATGCAGCGCGTTTGTTTCGCTCTTTTGATTCCGCTGGGAACACGTTGTTCTATTTTCTGCCATATTGAATTATTCCACTACGGGATCCATTACAGAGGAAAATCGGTAAACACAAAAGAACAGAGAGAAATGTATCAAAGGAAAAGAGAGAGAGAGAATTGAAATCTTGTGACATGGTACAGATAAAGCTTCTAAAAATAATGAAGACCAGAAAGATGAATCTGGCAGTTACTGAACTGTTTTAGTGGTAATGTTCAAATAATAGGAGGGTTTCGAGCCCAGTGACAATCTATAAAACGCAGTGGCGGCGATTGGACGTTAAAAGTGGGGGGGCAAGACATGATCTGGATATTAGGCGAAAGGTCGTATAACTAATAGGATACTATGTTTTTCAGTTAAAATATCGTATATCGTATTTCATGTTAATAAGTAAATTGACAGAGCAATGCAAGTAGGTACTAGCCCTTTGTACTCTTAAAGAACAAAAATGTAAGAAGAGATTTGATTCCTTGCTCATGAACGTCTTAAAATTCTGCCTGGAAAATTGTGTGATTAGGTTATTTAATAATAAATTTGCGAAACAAATAAATGGAAAGGATAAAGCTAATCATAGTAATAAATAATGAAGCTTGTTTTGTAGGTTATATTGAAACTGGGGATTAATGAACAACTTGTATTTTTAATTCCACACATGTCATTAAATGTATGTTATTACTCTTAGAAAATGAAAGACAGTAAATACTACAAGCATATGCTACGACATTTAAAGAAATAAGCAATTGCAATATTAATTGCTTTAGATTGCAATTAAAATGCAATTCCTGTAGCTATCTTAACTTCACGGGAAGACAAATAACCAATATGTACTCACACAACAGTAAATATTGTATGGCACCATTTTTTCTATGAACCAGTAATACATAGAAAAACTTTACATTTCCAAATGAAACTATATACATTAAGGAGCCACTTCAAAAAACTGGGGGACAACTGCCCCCTCTTGCCCCCGCTAATCGCCGCCCATGATGATACGTAAGACTGATGTTCACATACGAAGCGAATCAGGAAAATACCAAGGTAATCTCTATATTTAAACGAACAAGTCCTACCTGGTTCACATATTGACTGATTAACGCTTATACTAAACTGCTTGAACTAGAAACCTGGAATTTGAATAGCACACAGGATTTGTGACGAAAGGTACCACTAATGAATGATTTTTGGAAACTCGACGTGGAAGGGGATTCAATTATTATAATAAGATGTTCATGTTTGGGAATCTCTTGAGTTCAGATACGTGAAATTTGGTATCTAGACTTTTCATATAAAATACGTAATTAAACATGTTTCAAATTGTAAGGGTACGGCTTAGTAAGATGACTACGCAAAGCGAATTCTAATTGGGCGGGATTTCATGTTCAGATGAATGAAGAAGAAAGTACGCAAAATATGCCTGCAGTAACATTGGAGGCATTTGCTAGTTTAATATTTTTTTCTCTCTTGACAATGCAGTTGGTTCGATTCCGGGTTGTGATGGTCAATACCATATCCATGCGGTTTACTCCTACCTTCATCCACCAATCCTTTCATCACGACTTTCTTTAAGCGAACACACTTGGAAGTGTTTAAAAGAAAAGATTGAACACTGCTGAAGGTAATATTACTGAACTTTTCATAAAAGCAATTAGGACACAGATAATGAAAATATTTTTACTTCCACAATTTTTACCCTGTAACCAGACTTGGGTGATCTGTATCACTGCAGATGTATTAAAATGCTATTAAGGGGGGCAATTCCAATTTCCTTTGTTGAACTCACTGGTAGAACAACCTTCATAACGAGGAACTGCATAATTTGTACGGTTTATATAACATTGTTAGAGGCTCATATGGTCAGGTTGTGCAGCCAGATTGGAAGAAAGTCGATGTTTTCAAAATTTTACTGGAAACCCAATCGGAACAAGACCATTAGACAGAACTAGGCGCAGATGTGAAGGATCTGGATCTGGCAGAAATAGGAATATAGGCCTACAGTAGAAACTAAATCCAGTTGGGCAAACCCAGAAGTTGAATAGAGAAGTTTTGTGAATACGACATTGAATTTCCGGTTTCCATAGCGCATTGAGTTAGTTAGGTATTACAACCTATAACAGGGTGTCTACTAAAATTCCAAAATGAAATTTTGTGACTTTTTCGTGACCTTTTCTTTACTAAACCAAAAATAATCGTAACATTCTCAAGAGCGAATTTGGGTGCAAATTGGGCCGAATTTTCATGCACGCGATAGAAGCGTGCTTTGCTTGTGATTGGTAGCGTCTAAAGCCGACCACAGACATTTTTGGTAGTGAATTTTGACGTTTTATAGAACAAAATTTTCCAGTCTGTACTTATATTTGTACAGATAAAAAAAAATCGTGACAGAAAAGCTAAGTTTCATGCCTTTCGTGATCGACAGACACCCTGTATAAAGGATTTTCTGGTCTCACTGCCTGTTGGCTCAGTACTACGAGGTCAGTTCCTATTCCTGTTGCAACTAGCTTCTTCCACCAAAAGCTCGTTACAATTCAAGTCAATCCCCCATTATCCTAATGATGCAGTACATCCAAAAATTGTCCTCCTACGAAAAACTGGACTCGTTATTACGTATGCCAAAAATTGGTCACACGAAAGATAGTATATATCGTACGTCCTGAGATGATCTTCAAACTCAGCATAGTAATAGACCTTGACTCGATTAGTAGGCATGTGAATATTTTCCCGTACAGAACTTTGGTTCCACAATTACGGGCTATCGAAGTGTGGCATAGACAAACACAAACAAACAAACAATTGCTATTCCAAACACAAATACGTGAAAAAAAAAAAAAAAAAACTGTAAACGCTAATGTCAGGCATAATAAATGAAACGGTTGACTAGCGATATTTTAAACGCACTCATAATAAAAAATTTACTAAAATCAGGCATAAATGAAGTATTTCCGCAATAGAGAAGCTTACTAGATTATTATAGGGGAGACAGCAAGAGAAAGTCTCTGAATGCTCGTAGCAGCGTTGCCACTAGTCATATGTCAGAGCTTTTTTTCGATGCATCTATAATGGCAACTTAATTAATAGTGTAAGACAGTGACCGTGATTGGCAAAACTAGGCCCAAAGTAGGGGCTGCATTTTCCCTCCGCATGTGGTAATAAACTTCAGAGAACATCTCTTGGCCTTGCTATAGTATCACTTACAATAAAGTTCAGAAACAACATCAACAAACTTTGGGAACTGATTTCACACACACCAAAAAAGAAAAGTTCCACACCAACGTGGATGCATAAATGCGTTAATTTGGGACTATTGACCCTCGAAAATGGGTAAGAACAATCATGGTTGTAACTAGAAAAGGAAATGTGATATCATATAACATAATTAATATTTTAAGCCTAGATTCCATTAATATACCAGTGGATGTGGAACAGAGATTACGACAGGATCAACCCTGAAGCCTAAGAAATAATTCATGAGGTCTTCTACAAACGATATAGACGAAAATGATGAAATCAGTGCCCATTTCTTATCCACTGGTCAAGGTTCCTCCCAATTTTCGAGGGGCTGTAACTCCGAAATGAAGCATTTATGCACCCAACGGTTTCGTGTACGGAATCGTTTTCCGAAATGATGTGTTCTTTCGGAACACCGTGTATTTAATATCCGTATAAGAGTTTTTTTTTATTTTTTTATTTTGTTCGTCTAAGTACACAGGGCAGAACGTTACATTTTAACCTGTCTTCTCGCCTGAGCTATAATCTGTTTATTGCCGAACAGAATTCTTTCAACGTACCTCCGACATAGCTGATGCATTTGAACTTCACTTCTTGAACTGACTCACGAGTAAGGCATGACTATTACAACAGTTTTGCAGGACAATAGCGTATCTGTTTTCCTCAAGCTATTAAATACAGCTCCTTGAATTCTATTTAAAAACACATTCTTATAGACTAAGGTAACTATGTAATGTCATCCATGTTTCACAAAAGATTGGAAGTGACTTGTTTTCTGAAGTATTCATTATGAAGTTTCGTAACCCAACATAACGACTTATCTTTTCAACCACACGTGGGAGGGTAACATGGAAGAAATAAGTTCTTGTCTACTTCGTGCAATTTCTTTAAGATGTCCACGATATGGCTATCCCTTCCTGATGTCGCCCAGACACTTTACTGTTTGTCGAAACTCTCTCACTTTAACCTTAACTTTTCTTTTCAGGAGACTGTTATTGAGTGGAGAATTATATTTTAGACACAGAATAAACTTTCTTCCTTAAATGTCAAGTCTTAAGGATAATATTTATTCGGTACCGTACATTAATCTTAGTACTTGACTAAAAGTCTTTTCAATATTCACCTTAGGGCGATGAGAACAAAACCGGTTTTTCGGCTGTCAGTTTTTAGAAACAACGAATCTGTTCCCTATCAAAACTATCAAAACCGATTCGGCTTTTGTTAACCAAAAACCGGTTTCTATTTTACGACCTGTTCGGTTTTTAATCAAAAACGAGTTTCGGTGAACCGGTTTTGGATTAAAAAACAACAATGTAGGTGTTTCTGTTTTTATAGGAACCGGTTTCTAGTTTTATAAAAACCGATTTGGCGTATCCCTAATTCAGATCTCATATAACCTTGGTGCTTTAAAAGATCATTTAACTCTAAACAGGTTAAAAAAAAAAATACTACCTCTCATAGCACAAGCCAGGACTAGTGTCATGGTTATGTAGTCCTGCCATCTTGGAAGCAAGAATGTATGGTGGGTAACAGCTTATTCTGTGGAATATGGTATGCACAGAATTCATGCCTCGGTTGGGATTGTAAGCCCATGCAGTAATCAGCTCTGTCCATAACTTCGGCGTTTTATAAAGGACGTGAAACACAAAATTTAATTTACATAGCACTATTTGCAATTTCAAAATTGTATAGTTTTTTTTTGGGGGGGGGTTTCAAGGTCATATTCATGTACTCAATATTTTGATTGTGTGAATAGGCCGTTAAGAATAGCTCGGTTGATTGCTTTGCATTTTTTAAATTTTGACTTTAGCGTCCTTTTAACAGCGAAGTTATATGAGACATGGGCATACAGCCTGACGTGGGCTCCCTCGATGGGGGCACTCGGTCGTAAAAGTGTAAAAAAGCTTTTTCAGACCAGCCATCCTGAATGAGGTTTTCCTTGATTTTCCTTATTCACACCAGGTAAATGCCAGGATGGCACCTAGCATAGGTTCCATGAGGCCCCTTCCTTCCTTCCCTTTCCCCGGATAATGTGCTCGCCGAGGGACGTCATCCCTCAAACATGACGGGCTATGTGGCCATAAATAGTTACAAATAGTGTTTGTGTTAGTGGCTACTTCAGTGTAGTGTGCTTATGTCTAGTGTATTATCTCGAAAAGGAGAGTAAAGTTAACATTCGAAATTAGTGGAGGACCACTTAGTTAGTAGCAACAGGATCGGAAGTCCAAATTTAAGAGAACAAACTATATTAAACAGAAATGGTATGGAGGATCGACACGAAAGTAAATATTAAGTCATTGACTTAAAAACTATATAATACAGGTGAAACCAAATAGGTCCATAAGTAACAAAAACGTTGTCGATTAATCTAAAACAGGTGAGAAACCAAATAAGTTTTATAAGTAAAAACAAGTAAAAAATAAATATTAATCGCCAATGTTTTAACATAGAAGGGAAACCAAATATTTTCAAATTAACAAACCAACACAGGTGAAAAACATGGTTTCATTGTAAATAAACAAACAAGCAAATATATTTCTTTTAATAATGTTTTATTAGTAGTTGACATGTGACTTTGTGAATTTGTATTTTATGTATGTATGTTACGTATTATGTGTGTGTGATTTGTAAATCATGTAATAAATTTATTTATTTCAGTTATGGTCAATGAAAAAAAAAGAAGAAAATAGACCTGAGGTAGTTAGCCAGAACTCAGGTCCAAAAAAAAGCCCACCCCCTACCTATTAAAACAACAAGAGAGAGAGAGAGAGATCTCGAAAATAGGAGAGAGATTATTCAGAATGGGCAGTTGCGTCTGTCGATAAGACCAAAATATTTGGCAAAGGCAGGAGTGGTGGAGAAAAAAAAAAAAAAAAAAAAGATACTGACAGCCCAGAAATATAAAATCCTAAATTCTTAATGTGGGCTCCGAACCACGTGAACTTCTACCGGAAATCGAACCAGGGTTTTCCACGCCTGCTATATAGGATGACACTTATGGCCTTATGTAGAGTCGTTTTGATGCGTGATTAGTGCCATACTAAAGTGTTCGACTAATATATGTTTCATGCAGTAGTAAGGGCTTTAGTATGTCGCTAATTATACATCAAAACGACTCTGCACAAGGTGGCTAGTTTATATTAATTAATTAGTATTTACACCCGCTGTCAGCTGTAAGGCTATATAAAGATGAGTCGTACAGCTTGAAGTGTATCTGAATCATTGTAGTCTATTCGATGCTCTCACCGGGAATCGAACGCAGGACTTCGTGGACCAAAGACAGGCGTTCTAGGCACTACACTGGGGATGAAGGCAAGAATGGCTACATAAAGAAACTGACCACGGCGTCAACCATACGTGTATATTATTCAGATTTAAAAATAATACAAATACGAAAACACTGTTCAACACGTGCCGTTCTCTACAGAGAAGTGATAGCTGCTCAATTAGTGCTTATCACATGCATTGTGAGAAGCTGGATGTCTACTTAAGTATGTATTACGTGCTTGAGTAATAACGATAAGATACTACCATTAATTACTTTTGTTCCCGGACATGCTTTAAACCACTCGTACACGCAACCGCAGTTAGTACCTTATGCACATCCTTCTTAACAGCGACAGTCTCAATCAATCAACCCTGACAAGCTAATTTTAGAACAAGTTTATCACTCGCTGTAGCTACAGCTAAACCACGGCAATTAGATACAACTTCATTTTGAGAGAATATTATCCTTAAGACAAATAGTAAGTAATGACTATTTTGTCGTTTTTAACAGTTTTATTTTATTCCTTTTAGATTTTTAAACTATGCTGCTATGCACACATGTCGAAGTCTTACAGAACAGTTATGTCCGTCCGTCTGTCTGTCTGTCTATCTGTCGATAGATATTGGGGCAAAAACGGTAAGACATATCGAGAAGCTATATCTTAAGCTATGAATCGATTCAGCGTTCCAAGAATACGTTCTATCTTCTCCATTAATCTGTTACTCAATTCAGAATTAATGGAAATTAACTATTTCTAGTTCCAATGTTTCCGCCATTGAATAAAAATGGTAACAGAGACAAGCGGTTTTTCTGTAATCATTTCAGTGTTTCATGTTGAGAACATTCATCACCATCTGCAACACTACCAAAACCGGAAGTCGTTGAAATGTACTAGTACTTCCGGTTTCAATACTGATTTCCACAGAGCAAAACAGTAAGGAACATATAAAACGGATTTTGACAGATTCTGCGTCCTAGAAAGGCAGTGCCGGAATTTTGCAAACCGTAATCGGAGTGTGCATGTGAAAGGAACTAACCTAATGTAACGTTTTTAGCGACATCCTCATTTACACTTATACCACCGTCACTGACGCATCGTCTTCTCCCTACGTACGGGACCCTGGTGCGCTCCTGTCCTAACTCGATTAGATAGCATTCATTCTTTTCAGTGGCCACTTAGCAAGGTTCATTTGTGATTTTTACACTGTAGTTTTTATGGCATATCTTATTTCCGGACACAGTATATGCACACGAAACGATGGAGTCGTCTTAAAGTGAATGTGCACCGAGGGATTTTTGAGAAACACTTTCTACGGTAGTGATACTGAATTTCTTGATAAATGACAACATTCTGCCGTTTTTAAGCCTGAAAATTCTGGACATACTCTGCGCCACAAAGGCCGAACACAATCGAAACCGAGGCCACGTGTAAGCTTTCTACACTAGAACAGCAAGGAGAGCATTTTTTAAATTAGGACGCGCACGACCCGAGAAAGAATTTTCGTGATGACACAGAGCTCTGCAACAGCAAAATATACATTTTTTTGAGGCATCATTTTCTCAAAATTTTCGAGTCGGGACCAGAGAGTAAAAGTGAGGGGGGATACAGGACGACGTCGTTACCCCACTTCAAAAAATATATTTGGCGTCCCTCTCTTTGTAAAAAAAAATTACAATGGGCAAAGATAGGTCCAGGGTACGGCGTGACATTAAGCGTTCCCCTACCTTTCCAGATCCATTTTACCCCTGGCTGTGCACAACCTGAACTTGTCTCGTACGTGTCCATTTGTAATATACAGTAGCCTTACGACTTATGTAAGTAATGCGTTTTGTAGACACATACGTAACCCACATTTGTATTTGTTTTCAGTACGAAAATACATACCTAACTATGAAAAAAAAAAAAAGTGAAAGTGAAATTGAATGTGTGTGTTTATATCACGCCATAACTACTGAACCACATAAAATTATACTTGGCATAATTATCAACATTCGGCTTCCCAAGAACCTTAAGATACTAACTACACTGACAAATTTTGCAATAGGGAGTCAAGAGGGTGGGAAGAAGTGACGTAACTGAAAACGACCGATATTAGTACCCTGTCCATAATTTTCGACGTCACAGATAAATAGTGGCACTTCCAATGCCGTCTAAGATCAAATTCATCCCCATCCCACTGAGGGTGAGAAAGGGGTGATAAAATGTTTTCCATTGACTTATTCTCCCCGTGGAAAGAAGGGACATTTCACCTTATTATTATATACATATATATAATATGCATATTATTTACCAATATTATTTTATAAACGAAACGTCATGTCGTGGTATTTACACGGAATAAAACAATAAAATTATAAAAAAATACACAAAGTATGAATCATAGAGGTTCTTTTACGCAAAAAAAAAAAAAAAAAATACTATACACAGTCAAGGGCGCCCATCAGGGGGGCAAGGTGGGGCGCTTGCCTCCCCCCTAAGAGGAAATTGTACTTGGGAATATCGAAAACCTAATAGAATTTTTACATTAGTTACAGCAAAATTTGAAAATATATTTGAAACGTCGCTTATACTTGCCTCCCCCCCTTGGAAACCACAACATGGGCGTCCTTGTTTACAGTGTATTACTAAATGTTGCATAATGTAATGGATGTCACAGACAAAGAAAAAAAAGAAAGAAAAAAAGCTGCAAACATGTTCACACGCGTTAACATCCTAAGGAATAATGTTTATAGCATTTGAAGGCGCGTTTCGAGTACTTTCTATAAGCTGTTAGCAAATGAAAAGTCTGCGGTGTTACCACGTCGTTGTACACATTGTAACGCACAGCAACTGTATGTTGTTACTAAGAACACGTTATTATGTTTAAACTTAAACAAGAGCAGACGACGGAAGGAGAACACCAGGAGGACACAAAGAGGATTCGGAAGAAATACGAAGACGGCCGACCTCCCCTTCAAAGAAGTTGCCTATAAAAGAACCTCAAGAGGACGAAACCGCAGCTGACTGTTAACACCTGATCAATCACGTATCAATACCTTTCTCCTGAGGTCGCTATAGGCTACTGAGAACTCCTTTAAAACCCATCTCCTGAGGTTGCTATGAGCAAAGGAGATATCATCTAATCACCATTCTCCTAAGGCTACACTGAGTGAAGGAGTCGTCCATACTAAAAGACAAACTGAACCTTTTCCGAGGCCACTTCTGTGCAACAAGGATTTATTTTAACTGTGGAAATATTATTTTAGACCTAAAAAGGAAGCTTTGTAAAATGTTTATAAGACTTAATTTTGTAATAAAAGGTGAAAGATTTTAGTCCCGGACTTCATTATTTAGACTAACGAGTAAGAGTTACGTTCATTTACGCACAGCTGGTGCTGTAATGCGTCTCCATACCCACAGCCCCTTCAGGTCATAGCGTTCGTTTCATTCGTCTTGCCCATACGTCACCTGTGCTGTCCCACGCTTTAGTTGTATTTTTAAGATTAGTTACGTAAAGAAAGGAATACTGAACTCTCATTCTTCCTTTCCCGAAAAAAAATTAGCAGAAAAAGTGGCAAAACAGAAATGGAAAAATAAAATGGACACATAGCAAAGGGATCTATGTAAATTCACCCAACCGCGGGGCTGTGTAGCGTAGTCGCTAATGCTCTCGCCTTTGATGAGAGGTCCAGAGTTCGATTCTCGGTGGATACACTTGCTCGGAAAGGTGTAACAGCTTTCTCACATCTGTTATTGTGACTAATGTTTCCACACCAGGCAAATGCCGGGAGGGTACCTAAAATATAGGTCGCAAGCCACTTCCTCCCTTAACCATTTCTTCCTTTTTCCTCACTTTCCTGGATAGCGTGCTCGCCGACTGACGTCATCCCTCATACGTGACAAGCCTAAGGCCAATAGATGCCCGTATGCCCAGAAATATATACAGGGTGTTTCAATAAATGAAATTAAAAAATGAAATCTGCGTTTTACGTCCCACGTATATGCCGGTTAGGCTAAAGGAGACGGTGATAATGAGAGATAAGTGAAATGGTGGAATGAAGAAAGTGGGAGGAAACGGGAGAACTCCGAGAAAACCCACGAGCACGGTGTTTGTCCACCACAAAGTCCACACGACGCAAGCTGGGATCGAACCAGGGACCCCAAGTACCGGACGTGAACGCTCTACCACTGAGCCACTGCGCCCCCACAGGGTGTTGCAAAACAACACTGACAACGTTTGGGAGGTGATTCCTGACACCAAGATAAGACGAAAAGTATAGACCAACCTGGGTGCAAAAATGCTCCCTTTCGGAGTTATAGGCTGTCGAAAACATAAAAAAATGAACTTTAAAGGTCCATAGCTTCAAAACTATGGGATCTACCGTAGTCGGGTCAAGACTTCACTTAAGAACTAGTATTTCCGCTATCCAAATATCCATGTTTCAGAATCCTAAGGTACTTCCGCAACAATTTTTATAGAGGTAGTTGGTGAGTATCCTACTTCAAATTATATGACAGTAACCAAACTCCCTGTATAAAAATTGCAGCGTGAGTGCCTTAGGATTCTGAAACATGAGTATTTGGATAGGGCACATATTAGTTCCTAAGTGAAGTCTTGACCCGACTACGGTAGGTTCTATAGTTTTGGAGCTATGGATCTTTAAAGTTCAGTTTTTCATGTTTTCAGCAGCCTATAACTCCGAAAGAAAGCATTTGTGCACCCAGGTTGGTCTATACTTTTCGTCTTATCTTGGTGTCAGGAATCAACTCCGAAGCGTTGTCGTGTTGTTTTGAAACGCACTGTATAAATAAATAAATAAATAAATAAATAAGAATATGATTCTAAAACCATCAAAAAACGAATGCCTTTCTTCCTTAATTTGGCATTCTTAGCATTGGCACTATTGGCATTTTTAAAAGTAGTTTAACATCCTACGATTATGCTCGGAGGCTCAAGCAGACGATGATAATGAAATAGACGATAATGGGCGAATGATGAAGCCTGAAGGAATCGACAGAACCCCGAGAAAACCCAAGCACACTGTGTCCATTCACTTTAAAGCACGGATAATGTATATTGTGCGCGTTCTACAAAACTCATTTGATTTTAACGAAACGTGATCTGGAGGTAGATCTTGACTTACTTAGTCTTTCGGTTCCTGAGTTACGGACAATCAAAACTGAAGATTTTGAACTGAAGTCAAATCTTCTCAGAAAAATTTTACTCAATTGCTATTAAGGGAAAATACAAGAAACAAATCTGTTAAACGTTAAGTAAATGCAGTAGGTCTATGTACTTGTGATGAAGATTTTCTTATAATCAATGAAAGACGAATTTTGTGCTGCTAGTTCGTGGAACATAGGTGTAAAGTGATGAAAACATAATACACTCGTTTCTACACTGCAAGGCACCACCAGTAATTTACGAGGATGATTCAGGAAGTAATGCCTCCAAGGTGATACCTTTATTTGTGTTTGACAGATAGCACTGATATAAGTATCAGTGGAAAGTTTGCTATGTGAGCTACAAATGGTGGCATCATTTTTCAACATAATCCCCATTACGGGCAACACACTTGCAGCAACACAAAACAAGATTTTTCATGCCGTCGTTGAAGAATTATGGTGGCTGCTGGCGACACCATTTCCGAACTGTTGGTTCCACCTTCGCGTCACAATTGTAGCGTGACTCTTAAGGTGATCTTTAAGTTTGGAGAAGAGGCAAAAGTCGCAGGGCGCAAGATTCAGATTATAGGCAGGATGAGGCAGAATATGAACACTTTGCCAGCGGACGCTTTGTTTTCGGGTCGTAATGGTGTATCTACGACTCGTCGCCGACGATGAATGTTCCTGGGTGGACAACCTTCCGCAGTGAGAAATTCAATGACAACCCCCTGATTGCTCCATTATTCTGGAACGAGATGAGATAGGAATGTGAAACAAGTGACATTCTATAACTTACACATCAGTGCACCAATGACAAACAGTTCAGAGTGTTTGCAGTACTATTGGCCAAGTAGTGGGATTGAAGCCATCACTTTCTGAATCACCCTCGTACATATACTTTGTAGACCCTGTATTTCAAATAGTAACTTTTAAGGAATTTGGTTAACCAATCAAAACTTCTTTATGTTTGTTTGTGTCCGTCCGCAGGAAGGCAAAAAGTCTCAACAACTACTTGATAGATCACCATCAATTTTGACCAGGGTGTACTCAGAGGGTTAAAAGTTAAAAATCGATTTCGATGATCAAGGTGATACTCAAACCAAAAGTAAAAAAAAAAAAAAAAAAAAAAAAAAAAAAATGCAATCGTTTTTACGTTGATTACTATACAGCAGAAATGGTAACAGATATCAAGAAGGAGTTTTCTGCAAATCAATTAAGCATCCGAACAATACATTTCAACTCCATCTTTAACTCTCTACTAAAACCGGAAGTAATGACAGAAACTCACTACAACTTCCGGTTTCAATATTGATCAACATGGTGCAAAAACGGTAACACATGCCAGTAAGCGATTTCTGGAATCGATTTGACGTTCTGAGCATGCACGCCGACTACGTGGGTGCTCCGGGGCTGTAGCACCCACACAAATAATTTTATGGGTGCACCGCACCCGCAAGATTTTTTAGTTTGATAGAAACAAAATAAAATAAATATTTCTCATTTGCAACTATCAAAAAATAATAAGCAATTAAAACATTGAGATGGAAGTTAAAATTTCTTAACATCTAAAACATAATTGTTTGTCTCTAATGTGTTTCTGCGAAGGCAACCAAGCAACGCACTCCCCCTTTCTTGCCTGTTTCTGGCCTAGTCAAAAGCAGTCCTCACAATAAAAAAATGGAATTATATTGTGAATAGAATCGCATGTTTTCATATAACTCGTCCCGTCATTGATACGCACCCACATACATTTTTGTAAAATCGGCGCCGTTGGTTCTGAGAATAGGTATAATCTTGTCTCTAAACCCTCTATTCAAAGCAAAAGTGACAGACCACTTTCAGTTTTAATGTTGCTTGCAATAGAGCAAAAACTACAACAGATAATGAGAAATGCTTTTCTGCAATCAAATTATGCGTCCCAAGAATGTATATTTCAATTTCACTCTAATCTTCCTAACTATATATAAAACTACATGAACTGACTGACATAAAATACAGAGATACTTTCGGTTGAAGTGGAAAGTTGAAATTTGGCATGATTGTAGCCGTCCGGGACTAACCCATAGGAAAATTGTAAGAAGTGAATATTTTTTTTTAAAGTTTTAGGGGATCTAAAGAAGGATGAAGAAATTTCCCAAGGACTTCTTTTGAACCTATAATATCACATTTTAGGTACTTGGAATTGGAATGAAATTCGGTATGCTTGTACGTTTTCGTTAGTGTTACCCAAGTAGCATATCAAAAATAAAAATTTCCCAACTTTAGACTAGTCTTATGAGGAACTAAAATCTTTCCCATGTTATTTATATGGAACATCTTCTACACCCCAAAATGTTGAGACACTTCCGACACGATTAGAATCATGAAATTTGGCATGATTGTAGCCTTCCGGGACTATCACACAGGAAAATTGCCAAAAGTGAATATTTTTCGTTTTTATGGGGTCTAAAGGGGAGTGAAGAAATGTCCATGTTTTTTTAAACGGCTGTTTTCTTGGGATACGAAATCTTATCTTTTAGATAGGTGAAATAGGAAAAGAAACTCGAAATTTAGTAGAATTGTGGGTTTAAGAGGTACGAGGCTGTAGGTCGAGTAAACGCGGGGGTCAGACTTGTCTCTACTAAAACTCTGACATGTCGCGACAAAACGCTGTAACTTGAGTTACATTGTTTTGTCGCTATAAGCATTTTTGAATTTCCCGCCACCGATATTTATGTTCACCAGGCCCAGCATTGAGCTGAGTCAAATACTTTTGAAAATATACCAAAGACAATTTCGATGTAAGTAGGAAATTAGCCGGTCTGTGGCGATTTTACGGCTCTTTCTCTCAAAACTGCTCCGCAAAGTTACAGCGTTTTGTCGCGACAGGGCACAACTCTAAGTGGTAAAAATCTACCACCACTTTCTGTTTCAATATGAAATGACTAAATATCACGCCACAGAAACCAAACTGCTCCACGTACACGTGACAATGCTACTTGTTATTACAAGTATCGGTTGGCGGATTAATACGTCTCAATAATTATAATCCCATCAGCACACTTGACGGCACAACACGAGGAAACAAAAAAAATCGTCTCCTCTAAACTGAATAATGAAATCACAAACGAGATGGTGCGATCCTAGTGTTGTTTGGTTGATGGGATTCGCGAGAGGGAGCTAATTCGTGATCTCCAGTGACAGTGCACTCAAGTGCATCCGGCTCCTTTGTTTCTCACTCACCCGTGCTTGTCACCTTTTCTTACTTCTCCCACTGCAAAAGTTCAATCTACTTCACGGATCAATGCAGATTGCCACGGAATAAACCCAAGAACTCCATGTCTTCGAAGCAAACAGCAATTTACTGTGGCTTACAATCATATGTTTGAAACAACAGTTAAAGATGGTCCCGCGTAGCCTAGTCGCAAACGCTCGTGCATTTCGTGCAAGCGATCCCGGAGTCGATTCCCGTTGGGAATACTCTGTCGAAAATTCTAACAGCCTTTCCAGGCTAGCCATACTGATAAGTTCTTGCTAGGTTTTCCTCATTCGCACCAAGCACATGCCGGAATGGACCTGACACAGATTCTAGAACATCTGCTTCCTTCTCCATTCCCCGCATAATGTGCTCACCGAGGAGCATTATCCCCGATCATGACGTGATCCACGCCACAGGTGCTGATAATATCCAGAAACATGTATAAATAAACATAACTATTAAAAATTTCAAAACAATCTTTCATTTTGCCCCGGGAAAAATATGTTCTCTTTTTAGTGCAATAATGTATTGTAGCTTTAAGAGCAAGCATATATTTTAATAACGCTTGGCCCTAGCCATAGGAACTAAATATATGGCTCTGATTGGTTGGAATTATCCGTTTCTCGCCGCGTAACATACATATAGCACAAATCAAACGCCAGATGGCCCTAGTAGCCGAGCGTGCTAGTAATGAAAATCGCTTTTGGCGTGGCTTAAAACCCGACCCAAGAAAAGATTTTTTATTTTTTTAAATTTTCATAACAGTTTTTTTCATTTAAATAAGATGAAAATAATACTCATTTTCCCTTATACGCAATATATAATGCATAAATTGTGCTTTTCTCACCGTCTCACAGTGGGGCGAAAACGCAAAAAGCTGGCCAAAAGTAAAAACACGAAAGTTAGTAATATAGGAATTTTTTTATGTAGTTGGCTAGAGTGATGTTAGAAGGGCCCAAATCCATAAATAGAATAGGGTTTTTACTTTATTCCGACTACCTGAGCCACTCTTAAGTAGACCCTTCAGCAGGTCAAATACGTAGAGAACAATAGAAGAATTGTGACGCGTCCGTTGAAACGGTTGTAACTTTCGAACACGTTCATAGTTTTTAAATCTGTAAAGTTTTCCTATATCGTACTGGTAAGTAGAATAAGTGTATAAAGTGAAAAATTAATAATAATGATGTAATAATTTATAATTTGAATCGCAAGTCAGGCAAAATTTTCACATTGTTTATATATTTTATTAACTTAAAGCATTGAAAACAGTATGTGCACCCTCGTGCACCATGTTCATATTTTGTAGAATGGTAGTCTGAATATTAATTAATGCTATCGACAAAAACGTAGCTGCCAAAACGTGCCAATTACGAAGCGAGTTGATGTTAATTATTGTTCATTTAATGTTACAGCGACAAGCCGTTGCAGTTATCATAACCGAATCAAATACCAATAATTTGTCATTTAAGTAATAATACATTTCTAATAAATGAGAACGTAAGTAACAAGTAATTGTTCATCAAAATATGTGAAAAAAGTGAATGTTGTTAAAGATACATTGTGAAAATTACGAAGTATGTTGACATTCTTTTTATTCCGCCATTTTGGATCCGCCATTTTGTTTTTATCAACTTTAGTTGCAGAATCGTAATCAGCAGCCTCAATAACCCCTTTATCGCCACTTTTGAGAACATTTCTACGACTTTTTTGACTTTTCCAAAATTTTATTCCGCCATTTTGTTTTTTCAACTTTAGCTGCAGAATCGTAATCAGCAACCTCAATAACCCCTTAATACTAAATTTCATTCAATTTGAATATAGTTATCATATTTTGACCAGGTTTTTGCATTTTCGCCCCACTGTGCGTCTACCTAGAGATTTCTGATAGCCCTTATAAACAAAACATCGCTGAGCGAGCGAAGGGGTTAGAAGCCCCGCAGGGCTCGTTTTGTTCCACCTTGACACCCATGATATGGTGCAACATCGATGTAAAACTAACGTCACCTGCTTCGTTGTGACCACTTAAAAACAGTTGGCTAGGCTCGCGTGTGAAGAAAAGTATGCTAAGGGCAATTAGTGCAGAGATATTTATTATATTTATTTTTATCCCAACTGAAGTATTAAGCCCCCATGAACGTGTCAACAAAGTGCTCTATTGAATTAAACGTCCTATAGTAAGTACAAAATGTGCAATTTGAAAGTTATCTAAGCGTGGGAAGTTTTACCACTGGCATGAGCGGTAGCTCAATTCGTCGGTGACGAAGAAAATGAAATGAAAAATGAAATTGTAAGTTTTACGTCCCACGATTATGAGGGTTAGCCTAAAGGAGACGCTGATGATGAGAGATAAGTGAAATGGTGGAATGAAGAAAGTGGGAGGAAACGGAAGAACTCCGAGAAAACCCACGAGCACGGTGTTCGTCCACCACAAAGGGTGACGAAGAAAAATGGCGTATCTTGATTTTTATAATTTTACAGGGGAGCGACTCAAAATGTCTGGTTTAACGTTATACCGTGTTTCACATTTCAAGAAACGGCATTTTCTGAAAGTTCGTAAATCCGTTAATATAAAAAATGCAGCTATGAAATGTTTATAGCTGATAGATCAGCTTAAATAAAGATGGATGATGATCATAACTCAAAATTGAGTTTCCGAGTTACGCCACTTTGCCCCTTCATCGACGAATTGTCATTTTTCTCGTGACCCCATGAACGATATATTTCGAAGTAGTTTTACTGGATTCAGGACTCTCAAATTCATATGAAAAGCAATTACAATTTTACCTAAGCGAAGATACTTTTATACCATTGGCATGTGCGGTAATCCTACAAATGTCCGTCCATTATGACGGCATAAAATCCACAACCAGAATTTTTACTCATAAGGAAAGACCTGAAGGCAACTACTAGTTGTCAAAAATTCCAGGTTGCATCTGATTCATTTTCTAAAATTTTAATGTTCTTCACTCTCTTTTAGTTATTAACCAAAATTCAAACAAGTAGTAATGTCACGTGAACGCCACGCGAAGGAGTTTCGTTAATATGGCTTGATATTATCTCAAATAACACTAACCCTGGAAGTGGTAGTATATTTCCAGCATTTCCGGTTTCAAAAGAGAAATTCGAGTGAAAACAGAATATATTCTGAGGATGCTTAATCGACTGCAGAAAACTGTTTCTCGCTATCTATTACCGTCTTCACTCTATACCGATTAGCGTTAAAACTAGAAGTGGATTATTTCTGCCACCAGCTTGAACAGAGCGTTAAGGTTGGTTTAAAGGGACAAGTTTTGCCGATAGATGGCACTACAGTCTTCGTATCTTTCCCATGTATTTTTTACCTTTCACGAAAATTTACAATTTCTCTTGCAAATTTCAAGCTAGAGACTTCAAATTTTTAGACAAGGAACTTCATAACCTATTAAAGGGAACGATCCGTGCCGATTTTTTATTTACAATTTTCTTCATTGTTGAAATGGGTACCCAAACTTTTAACAATGAAACTGTTTTAACTGTGAAGAAAATTCTAAATAAAAAAAATCGGCACGGACTGTTACCTTCAATAGGTTATGAAGTTCCTTCTCTAAAAATCTGAAGTCTCTAGGTTGAAATTTGTAAGAGAAATTGTAAATTTTCGTGAAAGGTAAAAAATACATGGGAAAGATACGAAGACTGTAGTGCCATCTATCGGCAAAACTTGTCCCTTTACACTAACCTTAAGAGAAAGACTGCAAGCTAGATTGGTTAAAAAAAAAATGCTTCTCGACATGTTTTATTATTTTTGCTCTACGTAGATGAATATTGGAACCACACGTTGTACTAGATTTCTAACACTTCTGGTTTTAGTAGAGAGTTAAGGAAGGAGATGACATATATTCTTGTGACGCTTAATCGATTGCAGGAAATCGTTTCTCGCTATCTATTACCGTTTTTATTCTACAGTGATCAAAGTAAAAACCTGAATTAATTCGTTTTTTTTTTATCACTTTCGATTTGAATATCACGCACGTCAACGAACTCAATTCCCAATTTTTGACCCTCTAAATCCCGGTCAAATTGATAATTCTTGATTCAGCAGATAGTTCTTGAGATTGTCTCCCGGACAACCATGCAGAACTCACTTCCAAACATAAATTGCGAATTTGCAATCGAGGCTCGCGTGGACTCAGGTTTATTCATCAAGCTCGTACTCAATAATCTGAATAAGGCTCACGCTAACTCCAGCTATGGCTCGCTATGTTCAATAAGTTTTGCATTCTCTCGATTTCACGCTTACTAAAGTGCGACCAGTAAGAGAACGTATCTGACAGCTCGCAGTGACACTGCCACTACTCGCGTGTCAAAGTTTTTTTCGGTGCAACTGTAGTGGCAATTTAATTAATGGTATAAGACAGTGAGATCGTGGTTGGTAACACTGGTATCAAAGTAGGGGCTGCAATGTCACACCGCATGTGGTAAAAAACGTCAGAGACCATATCTTGTTGGCCGTGCTATAAACGATCCGATTCCCTACTGAAAATGAAATGGAATCTTTCAGTTTTACATCCCATGGTTATGGCGGCTAGACTAAAGGAGATGGTGATGATGAGAAATGAATGAAATGATGGAATGAAGAAAGTGGGAGGAAACGAGAGAACCGACGAATACAAAGTTCATATGTCGCGAGCTGGGATCGAACCAAGGACCCCACGCACCAGAGATTAATGCTCTACTACTGAGCCACCGCGGCCCCCCGATTTACTACCGTCGAAGGGACACCCACCTGTTCATCAACCTCACTAGGGCTCGGGGTTGCGAATTTGGACATCTAATGCTTGCAAACAGAATTCAGGCTACAGGTACTGTGGTGTTACTCGATATTAAGTAATTTCTACCGGAGCAAGTGTCTAGTTTTTATCTGCTATGCTTACTTCAAGAAATTTTCTCACTCTCGCGAAAACGTGAACTCTTTCACCGCTTCAAGTTAATTCCTGAGTAAAAATCAGATATATTTTGAACTCTTAACTCGGCCGATCTCTTCTAAGAATTTCAAAGAAGAAAGTTCTTAATGTCAATGACCAAACATAATACTAATGTAATTCAACAATGTTTGTACGTTCACCCCTTCATTAGCCTTTTGTGCGTGAATATGTTTTTATGTGAGATGAACATGTAATTTTCTCTTGTACTTCACAGTCAGAGCACATCAGCAGATCATTCTGTAGTTTATCTGTCAAGAAAACAGCAATTACACTGAAGTCTCCAAAGGGTTTTCGCTGGAGCGCAGCGGAAGGTCAGGGACCACAAATGTAGGTCAGGGTAAGCAGGTTCAGCGACTGAATGAAATAACACAACCATGGATCTCGTTGCAACGCCCAACCAAACGCGGAACACTTACCTTGTAAATAAACAACAATCAGTGATTGTCTGGCATTTGACATTGACACACTATCGACAACGGTGTGTAGGTGGTTTTGTGTGCACTGTACCTTCCTCAAGCACATATGCTTTGTCATCAAACTAATTGTCTTTCTTTTCATTAGTCAAGGCGTAATTTTCCAATTGGATTTGTAATCTTTAAGTCTTCCAATGAATACAGTCAAACAAGAATTTTAGGAATGATCAAAAGATTGCGATCTTAGCCAATAATTAGTGATTAGATCAGGGACCACAAAATTTTTGAACGGCCCCTAAATCGAGTTTTCGTATTTTCTACGGAATAAGAACATCATACTGAGTTAAGTGATAGTTCTGGGTTTGGCTACACTGTATGTAATTCTCCAGATTTTTGATTGAAATATATTGTATGTTTTCATCCAAAAATAAATATGTAAATACTATTAGGCTAATTTTCATTACAGTACAGACACAAAGAACGAATCTATAATTATTAGCAATAAGGGAATAAATAATTAAGAACAGTGTAAAAAGACCTAATCACCTACAAATGGCAGCATATTTTACCTTCTCTCCAACGTAATTTCAATGCAACGACTAAATTCAGTCAAATTTAAGAAGTTCGTGTTGAAAGAGTGTCGAAAGACAATTTGAATCAATAATCACAGGATTATTCGCCCATTTATTAAGCAGTACGGTTTACCAAAATTCAAATAGTTACGAATATATGAATATTTACCATGTACGTGTGTATATCCGTCCGGAACATTAAAAAAAAAAAAAAAAAAAAAACTAAAGAACCACTTGATGGATCACCATCAAATTTGGTCGTGTACGCAGTCAAAAATTAAAAAAAAAAAAAAAAAAAGAGCGTTGATGAACCTACATTCAACCTTAAAGTGATAGAAATCAACCACCTCCGGTTTTTATGTTAATCACTATAAAGCAAGAACAGCAGATAGCGAGTAGTGGCTTTCTGCAATCGATTAAGTGTTCCAAAAATACATTTCATCTCCATCCTTAACTCTTTACTAAAACCGGAAGTGGCAGAGATCCACTTTAACTTCCGCTTTCAATATTGATCTACATAGAGCAAAAACTAAGAGGAAACGAGAACATCCTAATGCTTCGTCTGGAGACTATATCAAGGTGTCTACTAAAATTCCAAAATGAAGTTTCGTCACTTTTTTGAGACCTTTTCTTTATCAAACAATAAAATTTAGTAACATTTTGCAATAGAGAATTTGGGTGCGAAATGGGCCGAATTTTCACACATGCGATCCCCATAGCAGAACATGCCGCGATCTGCGATGTGATCACAGAAAATTTGCCGAGCCCGTGCTGAAAAATTGCCAGAGGTAAGAAAAATAACCAACAGAAAAATATAAAAACATGCCTGCTATGTGTAAATGTCTTAAATACACGGACGACTCATACAAATATAGTTCGAACTGTTTTTTTTTTTTTTTTTTTTTTTTTTTTTTTTTTACGTGGCATAAAGTGCATTTTTAACAATCACAAGTGTTTCTTCTGCAGAAATTTTTTTGCAAAATTCCTGCAGAAAATTTTTGACTTTTAAAAGCTCATCGCAGAAAAACAAAGAAACTTCTGCCATCGGGCATGCGATAGAAACGTGTTTTGCTTGCGATTTGGTAACGTCTAAAGCCGACCATATACATTTTTGGTGGTGAATTTTGACCTTTTGTAGACCATTTTCCAGTCTATACTTGTATCTGTAAAGATTTTTAAAAAATCATGACCCAAAAGCTACGTTTGGTGACTTTTCGTTTACTTTCATGACCGTTTTCTGATTTCGTGACTTTTTCATGACTTTCATAACTGATAGACACCCTGTATACTGAACTTGCAAAGTGGAGATATGCCACAGTATATAAATACAAATAAGGTGATAATTGAGTGCCTATAAGCTTTCGAACGAAATAAATGACTGCGATAATTTATTTGCATGCGAACATGACTGAGCCAAACGAAAACTTGAAGAATGTCTACACTGGAAAAATATACCTGCTTACACTTAAAACACGTCGTTCTCATGTTCTATTCTGTGCGCGCAGTAATAACTTATAGATACTTCATTGCCAAAGGTGTAATAATAATGCTTCACACTGCCGGATTTACGTATAAGCTTTAACAAGCTATAGCTTAGGGCACCACTCGCTTGGGGGCTCAAATAAATTTAAGGAAAAAAAAACTGATTGTAATAACTTCCAAGTAACGAGACTGCATACAACTACAAGACCTACAGCGAGTTCAAACATGGTGCGATGACAACAAATTAGTAATAAATGTATCCAAGTGTAAATCTCTGTCTTTTACGAGAAAAAGAAATCCTATCACCTTTGACTATACATTAAAAAAACTAAATTGTCTAAACCAAGTACTGTCAAAGATTTAGGCGTTATTTTTGATCCTGAACTAAATTTCAATCAACACATAGATATGATAACAAACAGCGCATATAGAAACTTAGGTTTAATTTACAGAATAGGGCAAAATTTCTTCAGTGAGACAACGTTTACAACACTTTCTTTTACATATGTTAGATCAAAATTAGAATATTGTTCTACTATATGGATCCCCAATCATAAAAAATACTCTCAAGAAACAGAAAACATCCAAACAAAATTCTTGAAAATGCTTAATTAAAAAAAAAAAAAAAAAAAAATTATTATCTCAAATATTTTTCCTACAATGATCTAGTAAACAACTTTAATTTTCAAACTCTAGAAAAAAGAAGATGGATGTTGGACTTGTTATTCTTATACAAGTTATTAAATAATAAGATTGATTGTATGGAGTTGGTCTCGAAAATATCATTGCGGATTCCCACTTGCAAAACCAGAGTAGAGAATACAGGGACATTTTATTGTGCAAAAGCCAGGAGCAATATATTATATAAATCCCCTATGTGGAGGCTGTGTAAATTATACAATGATATTGTAAATAAGCTTGATAAACTGGATGTATTTAGTCTTTCAGAAAACAGGTTTAGATCATATGTGAAACAAGAAATTTTCTGTAGAAACAATTAAAAAATTTATATATGTAACATTTGCTGTATGTACACAACACTGTAATTGGGTATTAAGCCTGTTGTGTTGTATATTAAATAAATAAATAAATAAATAAATAAATAAATAAAACAAATAAGATAAAACGCAGGCTTTTACGAAGCAAGTAATAGGGCTTTATTTCTCAGACTCACTTGTAATAAGGCCCCTATAATTCAGCTCCGCTTATAATGGAACCCGTTTCCAAGGGTAATGGGTTCTTGTTTTCATTTACCTGTATATATCCATTGGGTCCATAAATTAGCATATAGCATATATTCAAACCTAAAAAAACGGCGACAAAACGCAACACGTTGTCGCCGAAAAAGAAAGTTTGATGTATAAAGGGCCCCTTTCAATAGCTAAGGGCCCATCAAACCTAAATCCGGCACTAGCTGTTTCGATCTACGACCCATGATGAAGCGAAAAGAAGTCAAACGGGATGAAGGTCCGCTGCGCTTTTCCTGGATTTCATGCTAACTCGTAAGTCTTTGATAGTGCATAAACATCGCAAATTTCGTTGGACTCACTACGACTCGAACCCGGGACCACAACAAAGACAAATATTGTAACTACTTGCAATTGACTGGATGTATAATATCGTATCTAATGAATTTCAAATACGTAGATTAATTGTAGAAGTTTTCTCTTCTATATGTGTGTGACTTCTGCTTACAAATTCGTGAATAACAATGGTAATATATATATATATATATATATATATATATATATATATATATTATTTTACCTTTAAAAATACCTTACTGATTACATAGTATAATTAAGTAATACTACGAAAGCTGTATGGAGCACTCGATTAACCACACACGTAGACGTAAAAACTATAATCTACAGAACAGCGTTATTCTCTCCAAAATGATTAAACACATGTTCATAATCTACTAATACTAGTACACATGCGAGATGGCCTGATGATTACAACCTTGGCAACGCAATTAAATAACCTGAAAGCCACAAGCAGTTGTTTTTAACTCTCTCTCTCTCTCTCTACTATATATTAATCGAAATATATCAATCTTATGTAACATCATAACATCCAAGGTTATATTAAAGGGCAGCTATTGTCAATTGTATTTATTTATACGTACTACTATCTTTACAAAGGACTTAAAGCATTGGTCATACTTTTATAACATTCGTACAAATAAAAGAAAGAATATGACAAACTGTGGAAGTATATATGAGGGACAGTCGAAAAGATCCCAGAATGTTGTAGTTTTGGCATTTGTGATGCGATCGCAATGAATCTTGCACAATACAGTCCTTAGATTGTCTAATTTTCAAATTGACAAGTGTTAACAGGCAGTGTTATGTACGAATAGTGAAGCCCAGCGTCTCCCAACCGGTGTGCCGCGAGGAAATCGAAACAAAATTATTAATTATATTACAATCAAATTGCAAGACATTGAGTCTCATAGTATATTTATGAGGAAAAAAATGTATATCTGTGTTTCACAATACTATGAACCTCTACTATGAATCTACAATTTTAAGTTTTATACTTTGTTAATATTCTGTACATTTTTAATGTTAGAAAAGTATTTATTATCATTGTTATGACCATTATTGCTTCTTCATTGTTGCAGATTATTTCGTAACTTGAAATTTTAAAATATAATTCAATCCTTTCGACAAAGCAAACATGGATACAAATGATCTACATTTGTGTTTTAAAAGTACAAGAGATTGGTTTCTTTGTTCTTTAATGATCTTCCTTCTTAATGAAAGTTTGGATACAGTTTTCGAAAAAGAAAGAGTATTTTTAAAAACCTGTGTGCTATACTTCATTGTAATTGTTTTCTATTTTTAAATTAGAATCAAAAATAAGCATAATGATTTACCACGGAGGAAAACAAGTAATCGAGCTTTCTTCTCTGTGAAAAGGATATCAATAGTCACAGAAAAAAATACCACGGTATTTTATATTTACAAATAATAATAATAATAATAATAATAATAATAATAATAATAATAATAATATCTATGAGTGTGCCGCGAGAATTCAAGTTACATCTGTAGTGTGCCGCAAGTTGAGAAAGGTTGGGAAACGCTGGTGTAGCCGAACGGAGGAGTGTGATCAGCTGGCGCAATTTCACAGATTGAGCAACGCGCAAACATCAAGTACATGTACAAATTGGAGAGACTTCGATAGCCTTAAAAACAGTTTAAGACCATCGGGTGTTTGGCTCTTCCTAAAGCTAAAAATGGGTCTCAAATGTAATTATTCGTTCCGCCAGCGTAGAAGAGATTAAAACCAACGCGACGGACCAGAAGAGCGATGTTTCCAGTAACCGGAGGAGCGGTGGACCAAGTATGTGTGTTCCGAAGGTGACTACTTTCAAGAAGATTAAGCAAATGTCTACTTATATTGTGGTAATACAGAGCTACAACAAAATTCCGGGAACTCTCTGACTGTCCCTCGTATAATTAAAAATGTACAATTGTGTGTTTATTATACAGTGGAGTTCTATCCTTCTTAAAAAAAAAAAAAAAATGTTGAATAAATCAGTTCTCCAACTTTTTTTTTCTCGTAAAAGGGACAAGTAGTTTCGATGTTAACTACGCCATAATCACTCACTCACATTCATTCTATGACATTTTTCACACATTTTTCGTCACCTCGAACACACTCGTCAAGAAATTTGTTTTGGATACGACACTATCATAGTAATCTCGATTCATCCGATTTAATTTAATACAAATTCTGGTTTAAAAAACAAGAGCAGGCAAAACACACATTTATGAATGAATATTTGTGCCGGTAGTTGAGTTGATTTTGAAATTAACATCCCGTTCAGCAGCGAGGCTATATGAGACGTAGACCTACTGATTAACGTGGAATCCGAACCACATGAACTGCCGCCGGGAATCGAACCCGGGTCTCCCAGTGCCGGTAGTTGAAGCGGTCAGTATTATATAGCTTAAGTATTTCAGGTTTTCACCTTATAAATATTCTTAGAGGTTTAACCAAAAGAAATCTTATATTTCTTAAACTGATATCAAATAACAATAATACAATTTGCTTTATATATTTTTAGCAGTGATGTAACTACGGAGGGACAAACGGGGATTGTGCTCCGGGCGCCGGAATGGGAGGGCGCAAAATTGGGCAAATATTAGGGGGAACGTTTTTGGTTTGGTTGGCTAGGGGGCGCTAAGGCGATTTTTTTTATCCCGGCGACAACTAGTGTATTTGCGTCGCTGACTCTCAGACCCAAGTATGTAAGATTTAACGAAAAATATTTCAACCTCTGGCAAGTATATCTGTTTGGCATCAGTTTAAACATCAGGGTTAGACTTTGTATGTACTCATATCCTAAGTATGAGAGGTTTTAACATTGTTTTTTTTTTTTTTTTTTGTTTACCTAAAAAAAAAATCAAGTACGAACTCACGTACATACATACTCATATTACAATTATATACGGCCCAACAGCATGATCCCCATAAACAGGTCACTGATATCGATTTTATAGTTTTTTTGTGGGGAGGGATTGGAGTTTATCGTCCCGTTCAGCAGCGAGGTTACAAGAAACTCAGACCTACAGCGTAACGTAGCATCTGAACCACAGGAGTCTCCGGCCGGAAATCAAACACGGGTCTTCCACAATAAAGGCGCGTATGCGATGCGCATTGCCACTAGGGAGATCATCGATTTTATAGTGTTCATATTCACTTATGGTATTTCTCTTGTGTCCATTGAACATTAGAAGAACTAAATGAAATAAAATCGTTTACTTTGCGCGAGCTGGGATCGAACTAACGACCCCTGCACCACAGGTAAACGCATTACCACTGAGATACTGCGGCCCCTGTAGGTTAAAGGAGATGGCAATGATCAGTATTTCTCTCAGAAAAAATGATCCGGGGAGCATACTTAGCATTCGGATGGGCATATTTTATTTTCATACTGTACTATTCTATTTATTATATTATAGACATTATTTTGGTCTCCTCCGGGGGGTACTCTCAGAGCTCCGGGGGACAATGCCCCCCAAAAACATGTCTGGAAGAAACACTGGTTGATATGAATGGATGATGAATGAAATGATGCACTGACGAAAGTGGAAGGAAACTGACGTACACGGTATTTGTCCTTCACAAAACCCACTTGGCGCAAGCTAGGATCAAAGCAGGCACCCCACGCACCAGAAATGAAAATGAAATCTTCCAGTTTAACGTCCCACAATTACGTCTGTTACGCTAAGGGAAACAAATGACTACGGCAAATGAATAATGGAAGAACTGGTGGAATGAGAAAATAAGAGGAAACTGGAATACCCCGAGAAAACCCAAGGACACGATATTGTCCACCACAAACTTATTTGGCCGGGATCGATTTAGGAACTTCACGCATTACAAGTAAGTGCTCTTTCACTGAGCCACCGTGACACGAAACCCTCAACCCAGTGACGTACGTAAAGGTTGAGGGTTGAAGGTTTAACCTTCCCTGCTTCAACAACATATTATGACAACAAAATATATTACAATATGTATACAAAATCCTGAAACAATAATACTCGGAAGGTTTAACCCTTTTAATGAAATCCTGTGTACGCCACTAAATCCATCCATTTTGATACTGTGTACTTGTTATATATTATAAGCTGATTCAAGAGTTCTAAAGAGGTTAATCTATACCGTGTATATTCTTATGAGATTTTTTTTTTGATTGATCGATATTTTACTCAAACAATAGTGCCTTAACCAAGTTTGTCATTAGAACAATATATCATAACAACAAAATACGATTTGAAGGTTGTTACAAATTGCCCTGCTTAAAGAAATAGGAATAATGGAATATAAATCATGTTGAATTCTCGCTTTGTGATTGTAGCTGAAGAAGAATAGAAAGCTCCTGCAATGAACTACCTTCACTTTTGTGTTTCCAACAGGTGCTATACACTACGGAAGTCGTAACAACAATCACCTGCGATTACAACAGCCGCAGCCCTCAAGCAAGGTCGAACAACCAACGAACTCATTGCCATGCATTCAATTCAATTGCGCACCCAGGCCGACCGGATTTTATAGGCCAGGGATGTCCATACACAAGAGACCGCCTTGTATAAACAATATACAGCATCTTTCAATGCGCTCCGCACAGTTACGAAGGACATGCTTACTTTCTTCAAGACAGTTCATTGAATTTAAATGTTAATATGTTATACATGCAATTCAAGAGAAAAAGTATTTGTTTATCTGTCATATATTATGACTTATAAATATTTGTGATCAGGGAAAGCATGCTGGGAGCCCCGGCATTATTCAAACAACGCTGCTATACACCCCTTCAGTTGAGTTGAATTGATTTTGAGTTTAACATCCCTTTTAAGCAGCGAGGCTATATGAAACGGGACCTATTGATTAACAAGGAATCCGAACCACATGAGCTCCCGGCGGGAATCGAACACGGGTCTCCCATGCTAAAAGCGTGTACGCAATCGCTTAGCCACGAAGGAGCTCTACACCCCTTCAGTGTTTCCCATCAAAGTATCATATCTTGTCATGTAATTTAGAAATAGTTTGAGAACTTCCTGATTGCTATGTAGTCCGCGTACACGCCTTTGGAGCAGAAGGACTAGGTTCGGTTACCGGTAGATCATATGGTTCGGATTCCATGTTAGACTAAAAGTCCATTTCTCATATAGCCTCAATCCTGACGGAGACAAACTTCAAACCACCTAAACTGAGATTTTCAATTATTGTGAGAGATACAAAATTGATGGATTCTTTTTTAAATGTTCAATTTAAGAGTACAACGTTTTGAGAAACATTGCTATAATCCATTGAGTAAGTTATATGTACTCACAATTCTGAAATGTTTTGTATACACAAACAGATTTTTGGGAGTAACAGCAAGTGCAAAAACAACATACCTCTAGTTTGGCCCAAGCGCTGATACGAGTATCGAGTTTATAAAACTTTCTAATTCAAAACAATATATGGTCCCTTCCAACGTGTCTTGTCACACACAAAAAATTCTGGCACACTGACACAGAAACCATATCCACCCACATACTGAGAGAGATGAAATGGCATTACCGTGTTATTAGTATACAAATATCACACGGCACTTGTAGAGGATAACAGTGGCTGATGGGTGGTAATTAATGAATTCATGTCTCCCACTGTGATCCATCGTAATCTTCCAACAAGTGCTGCGTCCGTCTCTGAACGTCAGTTCTCAGAAACGGACTGAGCAATTTGAATCAAATTATGCATTGGTGATGGGACATTTTTTATTCGGCCTGCAAAATTTGACTGGGATTGGTCAATGCCAGAAACTTGACACCGTGAAAGGTCTCAAAAATGACCTTCACAGTTTTGAGTACCAACCCCATCTTTATTTCTAAAGTATTTAGCACATTCACTTAAATCGAGAATTATTTTTTTCTGTTCTTTGATATGAACTAGAAATTTATGATTTTACGCATTTTTTCTACTTAAATTTTTCTTGCTTTTTCAAAATGAAGTTGCATTACATAAAAATTTATTATTTAAATTTGATTACTAGGTCTAAATATTAACATTAGGTATTCTATCTTTTGATAGGTCTTTTTTACGGAGGGGGGGGGGAGGCTGGAAAATGCTTCTTCCATGTTTCTCGTTATTCAGCTCCCTCTTTTAACTCAATATTTTCTTCTATTCTTCAAATCATCGATCAGTTGTGTTCTTCCCACTTTCCTTAAACCTTTTCCAGGCTCCTTCGTGGCCAAGTTCCTTCGTACACGCCTTTGATGTAGGAGACTTGGGTTTGATTTCCGGCGGGGGCTCATGCGGTTCGGATTCCATGTTAATCAGCAGGTCAACGTCTCATATAGCCTTGCTGTTGAACGGGACGTTAAACTCAAAATCAAATTCAACCCTTTCATCTTTTCCTTCTACGGCGGTATGAACAAGACAAATTCTTCCCATGATGTGTTCAATCCAATTAGTCCTCCTACGAAGGATGTTGGCTAAAAAGTATTCTCTTCTCCCCTATCCGTTTTGAAATATCTTCTTTGTTATTCTCTCTGTCCATTCTATCTTCCCCATCTTCCTCCAAAACCAAGTCTCTAAGCTCTCTAAATACTTCTTTAACTTCCGTAACGTCCCTACAGTCCAATATTCCATATATGGCACTTGATCAACTTGTTCCTTAGTCCAATATTAAGCCTGCTATAGTTAACAGTGGTCTTTTCTTCTTGAATTCCTAATTTGTTATGGCAATTCTTGATCTGATCTCTGTGGCGCAGTAAGCGTCTAAACAGCAAAATTAAACATTCTCAAATTAAAACTAAATTAAATAGATCAGGAAGAATCAAGGAAAAAAAAAAAATTCTCCATATACATTAATGCAGTGGTTCCCAACCGGTATGTCGAGAAAAATTCGAATCTAAATATATTGAATAATTCGTTAAAATCAATTTTCTGATAGAGTATATGAGTCAATGTTTCTAGGGGCAGCAAGCAACAAAAGCTCAGTACTACACAGTCCACTACTTTATGGAAACTTGAACTATTTAAATTTATATTATTAATTTAAAAAATCAAACAAGTTCGTAGCGATGTTGTAGGCGTTCAGTAAAGTAGGTCGCCAGTCAAAAAAGGTTGGAAACCACTTCATTAATGGACTTGAAAAAGGTGTGAAAAACCCGCACAAATGCCATTTCGAACTATATATTAGAAATGCAAAATTGTAATAAAAATCATTCTCTGTAGTTATTCCATTAGAACAGTGGTTCCCTACCGGTGTATAGCGAAGTTTTAGAATTTAAAAATTATGAAGCATTCAATAATTATTTAAAATCAATTTTCTGATACATTATACTGTACCAATCAACATTTCTAGAGTCTGCAACAATCCACTGTGTTACACAGAATCACTACTTTGTACAAACTTACAGCCTTACACTATTAAAAAAAAAAAAAAAAAAAAAAAATCACGATGTCGTCATATTCAATCAAGGAATTTGGGAACCAGTGTAACAGATTATTACATATTTCAAACCTACGTGCCGAGTTCCCACTTATTTGGCAAGCATGAATTTCCTTGTTTTCAGGCCACCATTTACGAATTTCTAGGTCTGTTAGGCCTAAATAATATAAAAAAGCAAATATATTTTTTACAATCAGGAGATTCCTCATGTACTACGCACGCAAATGTATATATTGTATGTGAAGGTACAGAAGTTTTGCAAAACACACAATTTTATAAAAAAAACATACCCTACCCAAGATTCGGGTAACACAAAAAGAGAAACAGATTCTGAGAAGTAAAAAATAATACTTAAAAGTCCCTGACTTTTACTGTTTTTCATGAATTCCCTGACTTTTTCAGCCTTTCATGAATTCCCTGTCTTTTCCAGCTTTTCATAAATTCCCTGACTTTTCCAGCTTTTCATAAATTCCCTGACTTTTCCAGCTCTTCATAAATTCCCTGACTTTACCAGCTTTTCATGAATTCCCTGACTTTTCCAGCCTTTAACTCGTAATTTCCGCAATTTTTGGCTGACACACAGACCTAAAACTCCACATAAAAGTTTTTCTTCGGACCCCCTATCGAATCCAAAGACTGCTCCCTGCTTTTACATACTGATCTATGTAGATTAATACTGACAATGAGGCTGGAAGTAGCACTAAATTTCTATCACATTCGGTCGCAGTAGAGAGATAAGGAAGATGGTGAAATATTTTCTTAGGATGCTGAATTGATTTAAGAAAAAAAAAATCGTTGTTTCTATTTTGTTTTTGCTACGGCGATCAACGTTACGAACGGAAATGGTTTTTCTATACCACTTATGATTTGAAAAGTGTGTTAACGGAGGAGAAGGAACCTATTCTCTTGGAACGTTCAATCAATTCCAAGAATCTGTCTCTCGGTATATTGCCGGTTTTGCTATATTAAGATAAATACCGAAACCGGAAGTAGTAGTAAAACTTCTACCGGTTGGATGGAGATGGTATACATTCTTCAGAGGCTGAAACTGTTCTAAAAAGCCGCTTGTTGCTATCTATTACTGGAAACTGTTGATTTCTTAAGAGAAAAAATCCATGCCACTTACCGTTTTACGATGTAAGACATACGGACATACAGACACACATTGAGATATGGACATACTGATGTTCTATAAGACTCGATATTTACAGCATTGTTTGGGAGGCTGAAACTGTTGTCATAATGTTAAACATTTCTCACAAATACATCCTTTTAAGCAATATATCACTTTCTGCCAATGACAGATGGTTCCAGCCTAGACTTGACTGCCTCACGCAAAAAATTTATGATAAACTGCACGAATAAGAAAATCAAAGTATCTCGAAAAACGAAATAAGAACCTCAGTTCAACGTTCAACAAGCTAGACTAAGAACAATATAAAAAAGGAAACTTGGGAACTCGGTATCTTACAGGCCCTCGAACAGAAGCAGGGGCGAAACGCCATTGGATTAGGATTAAATACGGATCATTCCCTGTGCGTACAATGAGAAATAAAGCTAGATTTGCACAGTATAGAGCTTTGAATCCCAGGTCCATAGTTAAGCCAATTACAGCTGGCACCCACGCTTGAGAGACTGCTACTCCCGCGGTTAAGAAAAAAAAAAAAAAAAAAAAATTCTGGGGACGTACTTCAGGAAACACAACCTCATATTTTGATTTCGCATCTCCGAAAAAAAAAAATCTCGAAGAAAGTCTGGCCACTATGATCCTCTCAACTTCAACCAGAACGCAATTTTCTACCGGAAACACGAATAACAATGAGATTAGAAGTTGGGCAGGACCTATGTACTGTAATTCAACATCAACTCGACATTTGTCCCGGAAGCTGCCTCGTTACTAAGCAGTTAGCGTACGCGCCTTTGGCGTGGGAGACTCGAGATCGATCCCTAGTGGGGATTCCCGGAGTGGTTCGGATTCCATATTAAACAGCAGGTTCATGTCTCATATAGCATCGCTGCTGAAAAGGACGCTAAACTCTAAATCAAATCAAACGAAATCGACATTTGCCTCCGCAAGCACAGTGACCTACTCGTAGAGCGTTCACCTTTGGTGCTAGGATTCCCTGAATCGATCCCAAGTTGGTGCACACACAGTACCGTGGGTTTCCTAGTAGTTCTCCCATATCCTTCCACATTCTCATTCCATCAATTCTTTCATTAAATCACAAGTCTCCTTTAGCCTAAAGAGCATAAGCGTGGGACATTACACTTGAAATTTCATTTTATCCGACATTTGTCTAATAGAAATGAAGGAAATTGTGGAAAATCCCACGGAATTGTTCCACAAAATAAAATATCTTTTATTACAGTACAAATTTCAATTGAAAAATATAACAGAAACCACTATATTCTTCCTTCACAATAAAATTATGACACATTGATAGCTACAGAGCTTTTGAGTTTATCACTATGCAATCTGCCTTTGCCTTTATTAATCCACAAGCATCACGTGAGACCTTGGTTGACATTCACAGCAAGCAAATATTGGAAAGATCAAAGATCAACCATAACCATCAATTCACGTCAATAACAAAGGAAGCGTATCTTTTTATTTGCTCAGCTACAAATAGCAATCATTCATGCTTGCTTGCTTTGTACATATGCTTTAATTCTCCACGTTACTTTATTATTAATACACAGTGGACTTTACGTAACTTTTCACTGCTTACAAACTTCAAATGTACGACATGAAGCACAAGCGGTGTTGAAACCGTACTTTGGAGAGAACTTCTTTCACAACCATAAATGATACCCATTCTAAACTAAAACCAGAAGCTATACGGAATTCATCGTCCGTCGTATGGCACGTAATAAAAGGATGGTCCGAAAAAAATTCAAAATTATTTTTTCAAGTCGTAATACCACGGAAGAGCTGCACATTGGAAAGACTAAAAAGGAGTAAAAAAAAAAGTTTTATATTTTCCGGTCGCACATATGCCCTAAAGTTTGCCAAATTTGAAAAAAATTCACGTTTCTACAATACTTTTTTTTCTTACTTAACTTGTCAATATTTAAATATAATAGATCTAGTCGAATCTTACTCCAACCAATAATAATTTAGAAAAAACAATTGTTCAAATCAGTCAAGGTATTCCACTCGGGCAACGGCTATCATAAACTGATCCCTAAAAACAATCATCAGCCAACTGAAAAACATTTCGATACGACTCTATGCAGAGATCGTTACAAGGCAACCATGTCAGAAAGGAGTCTAAGATTTGATAAGCAAACTGGCAGCTATATCTGATATCGGGAAACTTCTTTTGCCAAGATGTAGAGGAAACTACAAACGTGGGTGTATTTGGCTATTGATGAACAACTTGTTGGCTTTTAAGGAAGATAACCTTTTAAAATGTAGATTCGTTTGAAGCTCAACAAGTATGGGATAAAAAATTGTTATGATATGTGATAATCCAACCAAATATATGGTTGTTGCGAAGGACAGTATCAGCAAAAGAAAACAAGGATCTGATTATTTTGTGAAAAAGTTGATTTAAAAAATGAAGACGTAAGCAGGAATATCACTATGGTTCTCTAGTGTTACACTGCTTAAAGAGCTCCCATGCATCAATGGAGTCTGCACTAGCCACTAGATCAGTGGGAATAGCAGAGCTGTTTTGATTAGTGATCTGGAGTACTCCAGTGTAGGCAAATAGCATGAACGGTCTCGGGTACAATTCACGGTGGGACTTGAATGGTAAACGGCGACACGAGTCATTGTGCTGGTAACACCATCACCAAATTAAAATTAATCTGGCCAGCCGTAGTCCATCGTCAATTTTAGCTTAAAGGTCCAGGAAATTGGAAACCAAATAAGATACTTCAACTAGATTTCCAAAAACTTAGGTACCCACTTCGTAGCTACTATCAGCTACCTAAGCGGGCACTGCTGTTTCCTATGAGTGCTTTTATATAATTACGCAGACGAGTTACGGCCTTGACATACCTTGTAGAAGAAGCAACAGCCCCTAACTAAAGAAAGGTTGATGGCCTTGGAGGTCAACAAAAAGCGTTGTTTTGCTCTGGATGTCTTCTGGAATTTTCCTATCGATTAACACGTGCGTTTAATAATAATAATAATAATAACAACCTGGAGGAAATGGAAAATTACATACTCATCAGAGATTGGAAATGCTACCTTTCAATAATAAATAGGGCTATTATAATTTACTTAAAATACCAATCAATAACAAAGAAAATTTAGAACATTCTTCTTTCAGCGGGGAAGTGGAACCGATATTATCTTCCTTCCCATCAAGTACTGAGTAATTGTTTTCATGGAAACTACGCAACATCATGTCACATCGGAGGCAGAAACCCGGTGGATGAATTTCTGACGCTCTGTAAGATGAAGATTTTAGCCTAGAAGCAATTCGCGGAAAACTCTCTTTCCCTTTAACGAAAGTTAACTGAATTAGTTGAGATTTCTTTATATTAAGACCTAAATACATTAGAGCCCCTTAATTGGAAGAGGCCCTTCCTTCATTCATTTTCATGTTGATCTTCCCCGATGGTCTCGTAGCTAAGGTGCGCGGCATTGGCTCACGGAGGCACGGGTGCGATTCTCGGTGGAAAGAATCTTGAAATTCGAATTCATTAATGTGATAAGTATTCCATCTAAATCTGTAAGTTCATGAACCATGTAGACTTGATAGTGAAAAGGGGGTTAAAGTTCAACAAACGAAAAAAAATACAATATAACGGACCGAACCGTTTTATTTAAATAAAGCCTGAAGAATAAGGAAGAAGAAAAACTGAACTCAAAGCACTGATAATTCAGTGGCCAAGAGTCCATCTGCAAGCGAGCTCAATTCTATAGCACTCCAGCGATTAGCAGGATTAACACGGTACTTCAACAGAAAGCAATCATTTAGCTTTTTGCCCATGTTTGATGCGAAAAGTTTTTTAGTTTAATTCCTGGTGGTCAAGATTATGTGTTTTCAGGAGATACACACTAATCAATAATACATAATTCAGGGATTAACGATTTCCCTCTATTCCCAGTGAAAATTCTTCTGTACATGCGTGTTACATCTGATGATTGTTGGATTGCCAGATCCTACATTTCTTCCGTAAAACTTACTGTTTTTCTGGCATGTTACAAGTTTCTATTTTCCTCGCAAAACGATCTCTTTCCCATTAAAAAATAATAATGATAATCTTGGACTAAGCATGCATGAGCCCCCTCTACCTACGTTCATGAAGACACGTAACATTTATACAGAAACAGAAAAAATAATTGACGTTGGATGTTGCATATAGTCAATCATTATTTGCTTCTATTACACAAAAATTGCATACTATATTATTATTATATTGTGATGATAACGCCCGGCTTGATTTTGTTCTCATTGTTATCAAGCAAGAAAGTAAACTTTATAATTCACTCTCAGGTAAAGACGCGACACATCGATTGAGAACCACTGGTTTTAGTCATCTTCCCTCCAAAATTCCACTACCTACGTCAAAAATAGCCTCCTGTCGGCTGTATTTAGAACTTCCTTAATTAAAGAAAATCGAAGTACTTTTTTTATTTTTCCTTTCCTTGTACCAACTAAAATCAGAACCAGCTTAAAAAGGAAAGGCTATCATCCTTGAAGATTTGGCATGCAAACTAGTGAAAAGTTTCAGGAAATCTCATTTATAATGCTTCCAGAACACATTTAGAAATAATGTAGCGGACAAGCGAATGGGTTAACCCAACAGAATTCGTGAAAAGGAAGATTTCCGTTTTTGAAGCATGCATTGAATTTGATTATTGAAAGGCTGGACCTCACGTCCTATTTCCTCTCGTCACGTGATCTAGATTACTTCTCACGTACAATGAAGATCTGTGTCAACACTGCAACTCGTTACATCAAATATACTTTCATTGCTGTACAAAAGAGCTCACTCTTAATCTCTCTCTCTCGCCACTACACTGCCGAGCATAGACGTAAAGTCAACGGAAATTCTCAAGTCGTTTCTGTACAGATTATTAAAACAAGCATATACGCCCTATGAAACCAGTGTGATGGGCAAATCTTTGCACAGTCAAGAATTACCGGGGGTATAAAATGTTTAGTCAAGAACTACCCCATAATAAATCATATTGGGAAACTAAACACTTTTATCATTTCTTTCTTGTGGAACCAGAAGTATTTCCAAAAATAAAGAATTATCATATAGATGAAACTTACTATACTTCTCAAATAGTATTACTTGGAAAAACTGCATATTCTTAAATATATTCAAATAATTAAGTTTTGAAAAACAAATATTCTACAATTTTCAGTTCATAGGTCCAGTTAGATGGTTATTCCTTTAGTTTTACACTAGCGCCATCTTACGATAGTTCTATAAAACCTTACAGTTTATTTATCCTTTCCCGCTAATTAAGAGACTTAATTAATGCTCTTCAATGCCATGAATATTTGCTTTATACATTACGATTAACAAGACCATAATAGAAGTTATGAGATGCACAAGGAAAGAAACACAATAGTACCTAATTTAAAATTAGTTTCAATAATTCTATGAGGCATTAATTTGTTTGGCTTGGCACAGATTTAAAAAATAATAATAATAAAAAATAATAACAGATAATAATACTGAATTATTTTCTGCTTTTAAGCGCTTTATATTTTCCGCTTTTAGCGTTTTCATTATATTGTACTTTCCTGAGCCTTATTTCGGACCCAAGAGGTGCGGGAATGACGGAAATTTCATAACGGCATATTGCATAATTTATTCCATTTACCAAACATCGTTAAAGTCATCAGACCTTATGTAGAGTCGTTTTGATATATGATTAGCGTCATACTAAAGGCCCGACTACTGAGGGAAACATGTTAGTCGAACTTTAGTATGGCACTAATCACGCGTCAGAACGATTCTGCATAAGGCCCATCAAGTCTAGGAGGCTCAGGTCGGTTGATTATGTAACCAGAATAGAAGAAAGTAGGAACGCTTTTAAAATTTTTACTGGAAACCCAATCGGAACATTAAGAAGACCTAGGCGTAGATGTGAAGATGGATCTCGCAGAAATAGAAATACAGTAGAAATTAGATCCAGTTGGCTAAGGACACAACTCAATGGAGAACTTTTGTGAATGTGGCATTGAGACTCCGGGTTCCAAAGGGCGTTGAGTTAATTAAGTATTGCAATGCCCTATAATGCTTTGGAAGGATGCTGAAAATTAGATGGGTGGATAAGGTATGAACTGAAACGGCGACAGAAGTGGTAGCACAAAAGAGTATCCTCGAGATCAAAAAATGAGCTAAGGTGACTAGACACATATTACAAGACACATTATAGCACACAAGACCGTGAATGAAACACACCGATCATGAATGTAGCGCAATGCAAACGCTGGCTCATGATACCGAAGATTGTAAAGCTAAGTCAAACTAATCGAAAGATTGCTGAACCAAGGGGACGAAAGAATACCAAATATACATGTATTTTGTGTGATCCGTCCAGGCTTTCTGAAGCGTATACGAACCTGACAACTGGTCCATAAAAGTAACCAAATGTTCAGTGGTAGATAGTATGATTTTTAACTCCTGGTCTGAGAAGCCACTTGACGTGAAATCGATACTTCGATATCTAGCATTTACGGTCTTCAGTCTAAACAAGATGTGTGACAAATGAAAGATTATGGAATAATTCGTACATGCTTAAAAAAAAAAAAATAAAAATAAAAAATAAAAATAAAATAAAATAAAATAAAATAAAAAAAACCCTACCGACACGAAGTTGATCACAACACATTCCCAGGATCACGGTTTGAACAGTTAAGTCGCAATGGCATAATTCTAAAGGGAAACTTAAATATGTCTGGAGTAGGATCTTAAATAGAAAGCCTGCAGATGCTTGGCTTTCTTGACGAAAAATCCAGATGCATAGATGATCAAAAGATCAAGAGGCGCATAAACTACGATGATACATACGATAAAGCAGAGTTTTGGTGAACCTAATTGGTCCATTGAACCGATAATGATGATGATGATGGATTGTGCATTTGTTGGAGATTTTCTTTCTGCACGTAACGATACTGAAGTTATTTTTATGCTGGTAAATGGAATGTAAAAAGAATCCACTGTTTTTTGTTCTGTAGTCAGAAAGTCACATCCTCTTAAATTCAAATCTGTGGAAAATTGCAATTGCGTGTATTCTTGATACTTCTAAGCATACTATTGTCATCAACATACCTAAAATATCTGAAAAACTTCAACTGTGTGTAACATATTTCACAACTCAAAATCAGAATTCACAATTAATAAAACTTTTAAAAAGTAGTTACTGATAAATTCCTAAAAAACAGTTACACGATCTGGTATCACTTTCCATATGTACTTCTTGTGTACTAAATTAAGACGACAACTACGCTGTGATATATTTTTTCACACACCGTAATCCCTCCCCTCTGTACTGTTACGTAATTTTACCAATATATCTTAAGCAAATATCCCAGATGAGAATAGTAGATTCCTTGAATTCACAATCATAAATAGCTGAAACTGTCACGGAAACGTTAAAATGACTTTTCTGAAACACATCACGTATCTTACACTATTCTTCCTATTATTTTTTTTTTCCCCTCAGTGTTCAGTTTACATCTAACACGCAGATGGAAACAGACTTTGAGAGTACCACGAGTTTTTCAATGTCAATCGATCATATGTACTAGTATTTATATAACAAATACATCCATCTCTTAACTTAAGATTAGATAAAATTTTATCAAACGACGTAATAACAATGGCAAATGCCACTGCTGTTCCACTTTTAAAAAGCTAATGTTATGAGAGACGATTTTAAAGTAAACAGGGTTAACTGAATTATATATATCCTAAGAAATATGTTTTAGTTTGCTAAATATAAACATTTCTTTTTACAGTAAATAATTGTTTACGGAGATTTCTCCGATGACCAAATTGAAGATAAACACTGAAAGGAGACCAAAAAAATTTACGCGGGTGATCATGGTACCAAATGGTGCCTTACCTATTTCCCATTATCTACAAAATCAGAGCATTTAAAAGGCATTTAATGGAAAATATATTTTTGGATCAAAAGATCCAATATATTTTAGGCAAAAATTTTCTTGTAAGCCTTATATCTGGAGAACTATATATATACCTAAAGGGCTATTGTTTAGCTTTGTGGGGGGGGGGGAACTTTTTCACCTTTTTTTTTTTTTTTCGATATTCTAATCCAATTCGGTCGTTTTATGGTTTCATACGTTAAATTAGGATCTATAGTATAAGCAGTAGTAATAGCAGAAGTAGTAGTAGTAGTAGCAGTAGGAACGGGTTAGAAGCCCCGCCGGGGTTTGTTGGGTTCTGTTCTCGACATAAAATGGACAATCACTTCCACTTACCTTTACGGTTTGTACAGGTCCCCTACTGTCTTCAAAAATTGTGTACTATAACTTCTTGACTACTGGAACACTACTATCAACTCATTTCTCCTGTAAATCATCCTGTCTTTTTGCCAACCCCCCCCCTCCCAAACTAAATAATTACTATATAAAGTAGCTACACCCAAACTATCACTTGATATGCTTATTCCGTAAATACAAAATCTCGATTTAGGGGACGTTCAAAAATTTTGTGGCCCCTGCTCCAAAGCCTAATTATTGATCATTTGATTTTTTTTCTTAACCATTCCTAAAATTCTTGTCTTCCAAATCATTTCAGTTATATTTTGTGGCGATTCAAACAACAACAAAACATGAAAACGAAAACTATGCTTCGAAATAGACGTTGCTCCCTAAGCACACATAATGCTCTTTAAGCACATAATCGAAAGTACACGGTTGCTCAGATGTATAGGCTCTGCCTTAGATGCAAGGAGTTCCTAGCTCGATCTCGGACCATATGAGCTTGTGGCAGGGGTTGATCGGGGGGGGGGGGGACCGGGGCGATCGCCCCCCCTTAAGAGGAATCTTTCTTATTTTATATATATATAAATAAAACCCATTCCAAAGTTTGGAGCCCTTAAAAGTAGCAGTATGACAACCCACCTCCCCCCCCCCCCAGAAGTCGGTCCTGGATCCGCCCCTGGCTTGTGGTCTACAACATTTGTGGGCTTCTCTGAGTTCTCCCATTCTCACGCAACCATTTTCTTTTCATAATCTTCATTTTTATCAAATATCAATTTCTTTTAGTCTACAGGGTATAATCGCGGGATGTATTTTTTTTTGTTTGTACATGATCCAGGATTCAATTCAGAATGAGAAAAATGTGCTTTATCAAGATCATTCGACTGAAATGCGATGTGTATTGTATATTTATAAATCTGAAACTCAAGAACGAGAAAAATCAAAATCTTAGAACCTATTTGTATTAGCAAAATTTTATAGTCTAAAACCGCTTCTCTTAATTTCTTTCAAGTAAGGTAAAAGAAGTCCACTATTCGGGGACACGCCACATGAGGACCAAGGGTTGAATGGAGGTAGGAGCTCCACGGAGGGACGACGTCAGCTTTAATTTCTTAAAGGGGAACAGAGGGGTAGATAAATTCTTTTTTGAAGGGTGGGTATCTAATTTTTAAGGAATTTGGTTTACTCTGTCTGCCTGTGTGTGTGTCTTGGACAGAAACAATCGCAACAACTACTTAGTGGATGACTATCAATTTTGGCCAGAATGCAGAGCGTTTAAAGATAGGGATCGAGTTCGTTGGCGGAAGTGAAATTCAAACCGGAAGGGGAGCAGATAACCAATTTCCGGTATTTAACGTAGCTAAAATGGTAAAAGATAGCGACAAGCGCTTTTCTATCCCCGCACTAATCTCTGTACTACAACAAGAAATTGAAGAAATTTACTACTGCTTCTAATTTCAACGTTGAGAAAACATCACGCCATACAAACCAAACTCTTTTCCGTGGTGTACACGTGACACCGATACTTGTTTGGCGAATGCAGGTTTGGCCACCAGATGTACTCGTCCCCTCTGGTATTACTAGCTCCACGTTTACTACACTTCGGCACGACGGTGCGAACGCCTTGACCCTCACGTACACATTTTATCCGAGCTCCACTGAACGAAGATAGAGCGAGATTCCCTTCCACAGCAAGAACGAACCTGAGCAGCCCAGTTGGTGGGCTACACTACTTACCATTACCCCACCGGGATCTTTTCTCTTAAATACTTCTCGGCCTTCCTAAATTAGAGTCTAGAATGCTTTTCAGTAGAGAAGCTACACGAAACGTGGACATACAGCTTAACGTGGGATCCAACTCATGCGCTTTCGACAGGAATTGAATCAGGGTTTCCCGAGCCACAGGTGCATATGGTAACGAGTTCGCCAAGAGGGAGCTCTCGTAATACCTTCTTATTAAGCAGGCCATCCCCTAGGAGTATATCACAAGAAACTTATAATCGTACTGCTTAAACATAATGTGACATTCAACTGATAATCCTATGTTAAGTTTCACTGATTTAATATTTGAAATTATATAGAGAAACCTAAATTCTTGTAATGTTTTGGTATTGTAAAGGCTTGCAGAACTGAAAAAGGGAAATCCATGCAACATTTTGGCATCGTAACAATGCCTTCCTCACACAATCCCCTTCTTGGGAAAGCGAATAAACGGGGGTGCTGTACATGTCAATTGAAAAAATTCAAACTCATGAACTTCAAGATTTCAGCACATCTTAAGTCTTAATGATAATGTTTACTCCAGAGCATTCAATCTGACGAAAGAAGAAAAACACATCTATATTTCTTGTGTAACGAACAAAACGCAACCTCGCCAAATTCATCCCAATCTCATTTAACACCTATATTTGACAGTATAGGTAGATACGTGTCCATTCAACTTTTTTCTCAATAATAAGCTAAAAGTGGAGGCAATTATTATATCAACAAACAACAAACATACCGAAATTGGGTCACTCTTGTCAAAAATATATATAGGCTATGTCAAAATGTGACTACCAACCAATACTTTTGGTAAGCTAATTTATTATACATGACATTACGTTGATGCTAGTGGTCTACTAACACACGCTTAATTGCATGCATGGAGAGCAAGTCCGCGACCGTTCGGTCTCTCAATGGACGGGTACCGCTTGCGCACCCTGCCCATGGTTGCTCATGTTTGGACCTTTGCCCTCTGATCCTGACTCGCCTAAGTGATGTAATCCTCATTCTCTGAGGGAGTGGGATACGCCCACTGCGCGGCCAGACTGAAGTCCTGAGTGCCTACCAGTTAACTTAATGGGGGAGGCGGTCCTGCTAGCGAGTCAGGCCCTACCGCGTTCTGCAGGCATGGTGCCCGAGCGTTTCAAGGCAAGCTCACCTCCCGCACATGTTCACAGTTACCCAGGTTCCTGGGATTAGCTTCAATATGCTACCGAACCCCACGGTATGACCACAGCCCGGCAGAGTCCAACCCAATCCGGGAACCTCAGGCAATGCCCGAGAGGGCTAGCGTCCCGGCCCTGCTTACCTCTATCGTTCAACTGGCAATCGCCTTCGTGTGTAGAGGTACTACGCACACGTCGAGAAGCTTCCGCATCTCTTCCCGAATGGTAGGTGTTAAAGTCTCCTTTTGAGCTTGGCACTGGCCCATATCCTACAGAGTTTCCTCCTTGCAGCAACTCAGAGCCGTTACCCAAATTTCTGGGATTAGCCCCTCCTCCACTTCCGCTTAGTCCCCCCGCAGGCAGGAATCCGACATTCCCCTCCCGGTAGGATCGTCCAAGCAATACGGAACTACCTCTCTCTAGCGTGTTGAGGTACCATGAACACGTCGATACCCAGTATCTCTTCCCAGACCCAATAGCACGTGTAAGTCGCCATTTGGAAGAAGGATCGAAATTTTTAACAAGAGAAAATATGGCAATGGGCCAGAGTTCTAGAATGGTGTCTGTGACAGATCTGAGAAAATAATAGGCAGAGTCGTTGTTAATGCCAGCATTTTAAGGCTGAGACTGACTGACAATTCCAGACCCGGTTCCACATGGTACTCTTTAACAGGTTGACTGTAATGAGCATCATATGCGGTGCTCACCTTATTTGTGTGTGGGGCCATGAGCACCATATATGATGCTCATTGTCACAAACTACTGTGAAAGACCATGAGCATCACATATGGTACTCGACTCCCACTGGTACATTTTCGGGAGAAAAAATATAGCGACAAAAATGTAATATAACTTTTCATAATCGAGCCAAAGGTAAGAAGAAATTTATGGCCTCCCGGGACCAGTACCCTCAAATCACCTTGGCAATTAGCCTGTTAAACTTTAATATAATTCTACAGTCTCCTTTAGCCCAACCGGCATAATGGTGGGACGTAAAACTGAAAAATTTCTTTTTTTAAATATAATTCTTCCTACAACAAGTTGTGCGTTTATAATTATTAGCTGTTACTCATATTTCTTATCTTTCACATGACACACTTCAGATTTCAATATAATAAATTATGCTTTTATAATCACTACCTGCTGCTCATATATTTTTTTACCTTAAAAATTATATCTGTCGGAAACAGTTGTTCTACAGATACTGAGTGTCCAAGCACAACAAATGTCATTGACGATAACTTCCAACTAAACGAAATAAATGAAGATCAACTTAATGAGGAAAGGTAAAGGGGCCAGACTTCCTACTCGAAAGCTTCCCTTCCCCCAAGTGGTCCACCTGCTCAGTAGTGGCCATGTTGCTACAAACTAAAATATTGAAAACCGTAGCACTGATCCATAATCACTCATGCTATCAAACACTCAAGACTAATGCATTTGAAATATTAACCTTTCAGCTGAGCACTAGAGAAAAATCACTTATTATTATAAGTCTATAGTTAATGTTTGTTATAGAACTATCGTGTGGTTCTGTGGTGGGTAAACACCGTGTGTGGGGGTTTGCTTGGGATTCTCCAGTCTCCTATCACCTTTTCTCGTTCTGTCATTTCGTCCCGTGTCATCTGATCTGCATCTCTCTTAGCCTCGCAGCACAATTGTGGCGGGACGTTAAATGAAATCTTTAAATTTTACGTTCCACGATTATGCCGGGTGGGCTAAAGGAGACGTTGATAACGAGATATGAATGAAATGGTGGATTGAAGAAAGTGGGATGAAACGGGGGAACCCCGACAAAAATAACGCACACGGTGTTTGTCTACCACAAAGCTCACCTGGGCGACCTGGGATCGACTTAAGGACCCCATGCACCAGAGGTGAACGCTCTACCACTGAGCTACCGCCGCTCTTCCCGGGATGTTAAACTACAAGAAAAATGTATATTTTGATTATTTTATATATTTTTCTTTAGTTTCTGCTCGTTTAAATGAAGTAAAGATAACAATAGTTTTAGAATTTAAATTTTAAGAAAGAGAAAACTAATGGACCTAAGTTATTTTACAATACATTGGAACTATTTTACCTAAAAACCTTTTAAACATGAGGAATACCCAGCCCAGTCGCATATTTTCACTCCAATTTGAACTAGGGACAAAATGTAGACTCTTATGTCCTCAACAAAGTTCGAAAACCTGGGGATTGGGAGAATGCTCCCTTCCACACCTTATGTCTGGAGAAAATTCCCCCACTAATCACTTACTGGGTGTGCACGAATAAAGTGACACTACTGTTAAACGTTTGCAAATTAATTACGGCAAGTAATTCGTATGTAATTAACAAGTATTTCGTATCTAATTAGTGGGTCAACTACCTTGTACTTAGTATAGTTCGTAATCTTGCGTAGTTTATGGATGTTCAAATATGTGAAATCTCTTCGCATCTCTTCAAAGAATATTTTACGTGTGACTATCGTCGAACTACAAGTTTGGCTAACATGTGAGTATAATTTTCTGTGTGTAGAAGCACGTTTGTGATATTAACCACGACTTGCATCTTATAGAAAAATGCAAGCCTCGATGTTTAAGTAGGGATGTCCAAATACATTACGAGAAAAAGTAAGAGCATGTTGTTTAATATTCTGTTTAACCTTTTGTCCCCAATGTGTCTGGCCAACCCTGTGGCAAAAGTGAGGCTTCTTTCGTTCGTTGCAAGTCATGGATAACATAATCAAAATGTTCAACATAGAAACAGTAATCACGCGTTTGTCAAACGTTTAGTACGACACTAATTACAAGTAAAACCGCCTCTCGAATATGCTCCTCCGTGTGGAAACATTTCAGTGCGAAATTTTTATTTATCTATTTCACTTTCGTCTTTTCTGAGAACAAAAATATCTCCCTACATTTACTGTTACAATTTTGCACCCTCTTATTATACAACCCTACGCGTTAAAGAACGATACTCAGACGTCGGCACAAGCTTAAGAAAAAGAAAGACGTTTTAATAGGCAAATCTAAAAATGCTAGACCTAACTACTCGTACAACAGCTAAGGAAGAGAAATTAAGAATTCGCATGCTTACCAAGTACATGCAATTACAGAATACTCCTTTAAAAATTCTGCTTCCCTGATTAGTTTACGGTCCCAATGATAGGAAGAATCAAATGATGAGACTTGTTTCTTTCAACATGTATATTCCATTGAATGCGGATAATATATCTGAAGATATCAAAATATAACATTCTTTCGAGTCGAAACTAAGAACACTTAACTTCAATCTTTGAACAGTCCAGCCGTTTTATCATAAAGTAATAGTAATGTTTTAATTAACTATGAATTTAAATAAATAAGTTCCCTTGTTATTTCTTTGATATTACGTGCACAAATTTTATTTTAGCTTGCTTTTCATTTTACTCGAAATTACATTCAGTTTCATTTTCGCCTTCGGAGTCGATGTTGAATTGTTCATTGCCGCCAGACACATGTGATTGTATTGTGTGAATCTCTCGAAGTATTTATACATTGCAATATTTGCTTTATACCTCCTGTGTTCTGTGTACATTTTGTAGGTTCCTTTATTGTTCTATTTCTTGATTCTATTGTGTTTGTATATGCGTTTTGGTTTTGTTGGTTTACAAAATGTTGTTTGTGCTATACAGTGTTCTTTGGAGTTCATTTCTTCACAATAGGTATATTGTTTTGCATTGTCTGGTGTCATTGATGTTCCTGGTTACTTTTTTTCTCTTAGGGCAGGTGGATGAATTACGACAAAATAAGTTATTTGAAATTATTAATTAACAAAAATTCTACTTGCATTAAAGGATTTCTTCTAATAACATATAAAATTATTCTAAAATAATATACGTCTGGGGGGGGGGGGAGGCTCATCACCCCGGTTATTTTATAATGTACATAATTGGAAGAAATTCTTTTATGCAACTGGTAGTTTAGTCAGTTAATAGTTTGAAATAGTTTACCCTGTCGTAATCCACTTAACTTAGCCACTGGGTGGTGGACCTGGAGGAAGACCTGTGTTCTAAAACCTTGCCCTGAAATGCCCGTTCTTCGCACGGGGAGAAAAAGGTCTAAGTTAGACTGGGGCCCACTCATGTATCAAAAGCCAGCAGAATCTGTGCAGCAGTCTAGAAGGAGTTAGGCGTGAAACATACTTTTACGTGTCAAACCCATCACTCTATATCCGCTTGCCCAAAAATATGCTCAAAACATAAGTTGGGTCAAGGTACACTCATGTACGAAAAATAATCAAAATAGGTGCAACTAGGAGCAGCTCACGGACGAACAATATTACACTCATTTTCATATATACATGGATAGCATTTTTCATCTCCGTCAAATCCATCTACAGCTCCGGGAATCGGTCCTGTAACTTACAGCGAACCGTTAAAAAATAACTCGTTTATACGTATACCCACCGTCGCTGACGCGTCTGGACCCTACGGACGCACACCACGATCCGTTCGGGTGCCCCTACTGCGCTCCTGCTCTGACTCTGACAGAACCCGCGCCTTTTAGTGGGCACGTAGCCCAAGCTGGTTCGTGTTTTATGCACTATAGTGTTTATGCCATACGTCCATAATGTATTTATACTGAGCCTTCGTGAAGTCAATCTGTAAGTAGTAATGGAGCTTCTCATTTTAGTGCATTCTCTGCTAAAAGAATCACAAAGCTCTAACCTAACTTGAAAATGTGTCAAAATTTGGTAGAACTGCCAGCTCGAGTAATGCCGTATTTTATGAACTGTAGATTTTATGCTATACATGCACAGTGTATATATACTTATGACTACATCACAGTCACAAATTACGAACCAAAAACACTATCAAATGAACCAGAGTCACTACCAAATGATCTGGGGGAGAAACTAAATAATACCCATGAAGATGCTCCCACTTAAAATGAAAATGTTTTAAAACGCTACCTTATGGGTACTCTTTATTTTGAATGAAGAATTCATATAACAATCCTCTCCTATTGTGAGATACTCGATTCCTCGCAAAACTTGCCTCCCCGCCCTTAAGGATAACCATATTAATCAAAGTAACAATATGAAAACCTAGGGAGACCCGGATTCGATTCCCGGCGGGAGCTCATGTGGTTCGGATTCCACGTTAATTAGCAGGTCCACGTCTCATATAGCCTCGCTGCTGAAAAGGGACGTTGAATTCAAAATCAACTCAACTCAATATGAAAACCTAAACTAGGCAAGAGTCAAGTCAGGTGCTAAAAGCAATCAAAACTGGTTCAGTGGTCTAAGAGAAGTTGGAGGACAAACATCGTTTCGCTCACAGGGTATCGAGTAAAATTTCAAAATGAAATTTAGTGACTTTTCTTTACCAAATCATATAAAATTTCGTAACACTTTCAACAACGAATTAGGCCGAATATTCATTCATGCGATCTGATAGCGTCTAAAGCCGACAATACACATTTTTGGTGGTGGATATTGACAGAACAAAATTTTCCCATCTGTACTAACAAATATTAAAAAAAAAAAAAAAAAAAAAAAAAAAAAAAAAAAAAAAAAAAAAAATCGTGACCAAAAGCTAACTTTCCTTGACTTTCATGACCCCTTTCGGGAAGGTTCTAGAACGCAGGTCTCTCCCCATATAGGTTAGTAGCAAGGTTGGTTCTCTTCTGTACCAAAGTTTAATAATTAATTTACTTAGTATTACCGAGCGAGCGTCAGCGAGTGAAGGCGGGCTAGATCCCCGCAGGGTACGTTGTTTGCTGTCTTTACCATTGCTAAATGGGAAGGGAGACTTGTGTTCTAGAACCCTGCCACCGCTTTCTGATTTTGTGACCGATAGACACCCTGGCTCGCAAGAACACAAACATATTAATAATGGAAGGTTGCCCATGCTATTTTATAGAATAAATATGAAAAAAAAAAAAAAAAAAAAATCTCATAAAATGCTTGTTCTGGAGAGAAAGTACAAGACGCTTGCTTATGTAATTTACTACTACTGTATGGTATACGATACGAAATTCACTTCAGTCTTATTCTATTTATTTACTGTTTTGCCCCTGAATCTAGGATGACCAAACGGCATACCTCGAAAACGATGGTGTGAGAAACACTACCTAATACTATTATTTATTCCTTGGTTTTTCTACAAATCCCTTACAAATCTTTAATCCTTCCCTAAAAACCAAACTTCCACTGAACGGGAGTTCTAGAATGCTGGCCCGCACATAGAGGTAAAGGTAGGTTAGTAACCAAGTAGATTACTTTCTTTAACAATAGGGTTACGGACTAGCGTTCTAGAACCTTCATCCCTAATCTTGCCCCATCAAAGCTAGATCTTGTAAATCTCTTCTTGATCAACAAATACTACTCATTTGGCTTGTAGTATTTGTCATAAATACTGAGAGAAAGTGGATGCGTTTTGAATGTGGTTACTGTGCAAGGTTTGTAATTTTCCCAAGGCGTGTGTGTGCTTTTGGCATGCAATAAACTTACACGAATAAACAAACTAAGTGAAATTTCTGGTTTGACGTCTATGGCCTTTAGGCTAAAGGAGACAAATGAATAACGAAAGTGAATAATAATAATAAAATAATATGGAGTATGCTTAGTACAAGGGGTCCAAAAGCACGTAAAAACACAAAATTTACAGGAGAAATGAATGATGCAAGTACTTAAACGTACCATAACGTAACCTAATTTAACCTAACCTAGCCAACTTAAACTAACCTAATATTACTACAAATAAGCGAAATTCGGATATAGTATACATGAAGCTGCATCAGTTCCCGAAGGAGCAGGACGCTCATACTTTTAGGGATTATTCATTGAGTATGTACGAACTTACAAAGGGGGTACTTACAAAGCGACTTTTATTTACTTATCGACTGATACAAAAATAAAAAAGAAAGTACCTGCACTTTATATCTGCATGTGTAGTGCCCTTGTACTTTATCTATGACTATGTGTGTGTGGGGGGGTTAACGCATATCGCATGTCTTGTGCACATGTATACTTCTCACTATTGCACTACGTAGAAAATTTAAGGTATTTCATGTAGAAGTGGTAATAGAACACAGAAGAAACGCAGATCAGGGGGTTCTCATGTATACTATTACCCGATATTCTATAATTTATTGGAAAATTATGCAGGACCACTACACTAATATAACATAAACTAAACTAACCTAACCTAAACCAAACTAACCGAATGTGAACAGAAATTACCAGAATTCTAACATTTTTTAGAGAAAAGAGCTGGACCCCTTCCGCTAAACATAGGCCAAGAATTTATGCAATGGGAATATGGTAGAAAAACGGAGAACCCCGAGAAAATCTAAGGACACGATGTTGTGCATTACCAATTTACACGACCTGGGATCAAACAAGAGACCCTTCGCACCACAGGGGAGTGCTTTACCACTTAGCCCCCACCTGCGCGAATAGTTCACTTTTGCAATTACATAGAATACAGCAGCCATACGCTGTTGTTATTAGTTCACGGACTGAATAAGTTGTAGAGGATCCGTAAACTAAATACTTTCTACGAAATTTCTAGTAACCATTCATTTAAGAAACAAACAACTGATAAACATTAACAAGGGAATATACTTTCACTGAGCATTTTAAACGATTCTAGATATTTAGAAGATGCATTTATTTCTCCTTTCAAAGAAAGATCCGAAAATAATAAGTTTTGACATTCTTATTGTTTTAAAAGAAAAGTCATTGTTTTCTTCCTGCCTTCGCTTCGTGCAACTCTTTGCTATTACACGTCAATAATGGGACGTTATAACAGGCAGTCTGTTAATAAACAACAGAAAATAATTCAATTTGCAGCTACTACTTTTCTCGAAGCGAAACTAATAATACATTGTGTCTAGGGTCTCCATACTAAGACCCAATTTTTAAAACAAAAATCACAATCTTACCTTCCACTTAGGTCGTCTGCATTTTACACTAATTTTATCGCAAAATCTGACACAGAATCTTATATTACGCACACTGCTTATATAGACACTTCAAAAATTCCAAGTGGAATCACTTGCTACCACTATTAAAAACCCAACTGTATCAGCTGTAAAGACCAGTGACCTTCCAGCTGAGCAACAAGAAACTACTCGATTGTGACAAATGCTGCCATCTTTCACATACGTTTGCAAATAAATTCTAGATGGCAGCAGTAACTAAGCAATTTAAATGGCTCTTTCTAAATCCATACGAGCAAGAAAAAGAAAAGCAACGCTTAGTGAAAGGTGTAACCAACCCACAATTGCAAGTAAAATATCTCTTTTTTCATTTTTTCTGGAAAGAGTACTTTGAAGAAAATCTCTATTTCTCGTTTATGTAGAGCAGATACGGAATACGGGAACAACTTTTAGGAAAATTTACCGGCAAAATGTGTTAATTCACAAATAACTAATGATATTTTAGGAACTTACGTGTGTAACTGACCTACCTTTAACTCAAATATTAATGTAGAAATAGCACTGCAAAATTATCTCTGTTATAGGGCGTTTACACTTAGTCGATTTGCGTTCGATTTAGTTGAATTGACGTCACTTCCAACTTAATCGACCGTGTAAAATGGACTTCAATTTATGGGGCGTTTACACTTGGTCGATTTAGTCGCACGGCTAAATCGACTCGCTGCATTTGCGACTAAATCGAAGCAACTAGACCGAATGAGATCGATGGATGTGTTCAATTGTTTCAACCGAAATTAAATGCTCCTTGTCGACTCGCTCTCCTCTGGTCGATTCGAAATCGACTAGCAATTTTAAAGATGTCCAAGCAAAAAGTAATTGGTACAATTTGCGGGGTTATAGCAGAAGAAAATAGAATCGACCACAGAAAATAGAACGTCTTTCAATTCAGTTGCTAGTCGATTAGTCGCTTTCGATCAACAAGCGATTAAGTTGAAGTCCTGTTTACAAGTGACGTCAATTCAACTGAATCGAACGCAAATCGACTAAGTGTAAACGCCCCATTACAGTGCTGTTTTACTACTGTATGTGTTATGGGGCGTTTACACTTGGTCGATTTAGTCGCACGGCTAAATCGACTCGCTGCATTTGCGACTAAATCGAAGCAACTAGACCGAATCAGATCGAAGGATGTGTTCAATTGTTTCAACCAAAATTGAATGCTGCTTGTCGACTCGCTCTCCTCTGGTCGATTCGAAATCGACTGGCAATTTTAAAGATGTCCAAGCAAAAAGTAATTGGTACAATTTGCGGTGTTATAGCAGAAGAAAATAGAATCGACCACAGAAAACAGAACGTCTTTCAATTCAGTTGCTAGTCGATTAGTCGCTTTCGATCAACAAGCGATTAAGTTGAAGTCCTGTTTACACGGTCTATTAAGTTGAAAGTGGCGTCAATTCAACTAAATCGAACGCAAATCGACCAAGTGTAAACGCCCCCTTACTCAACAATGCATGCAACATACGTATTTACTAACATTAGTAAGAGAAATATACATTTACACACAGGAGTCGATAAAGGGGCAAGGGGGACGCGTGGGACTGAGACATGTCACCCAATTTTTTAAAATATCATTTCTGCATCAACTAGCCGGTATTTTACCAGTAAGGACGGAGATGTTGATGCTACTTTCTTTTAATCTAAAAGAAAGAAAGTCGAGAAAGGTCGAGAAGAGAGGCACCTTTTTAAACGCGAGATGAGAATCGAAACAAGACAATGTATTTCAGGAGTCTTGTCGGCAGTACTTGTTCATCCAAATCATATCTCAAATATTGTTTGCGTGTTACATGATTTATAGTATAAAAACTATAAATTAATAACGTGATTTCTGAACATAATGAAGTGCATTTATGAACATTTTAAGATACACATGTCATTGCACAATATACTCCAATAATGGTATATGGTTAAGATATTGTGGGCCCTCATGAAGCGGAACGATTCTTCTAACTTGTAGATAAAATTAAGAAAAAATCAAAGCATAATTTTATTAATCAATTTACAAAACGGGGTAGAAAACTTCGAGACGAGACGAAACTTATACAAAATTTAAGAAATGAGACGAGAAAACCTTACTTCTTGTCTCGGGGGATGGGACTAAAGGGCGGACTTAGGGTTTTATTTCGTGCATGTGTGATATTTTATCAGAACTTAAACATTTCTTAAAGTATTGTTTTCCTCATATTAGGTACCGGTATAGTCCAGTATTTTGAATGAATTTTCGTATTGCGGGAGGACGGAGTCTTTATCTCCCAACCCCCCTTGGTTTATCCCTGTATACTTGGTAATGAATGATAATTTTTTTTGTACCACATGAGTTACGATAAGTCATTAAATTTTTTCTATCAAATTATACCAAACTTAAAATCATAATGTGCGGTTAGAAGTGACTTGCACATGTGAAATGTAGCATATTCCGCTAGCAGTGGCGTATTTACGATTTCGTTTCGGGGGGTTTTTGCCTGAAAATGTGAAAATTCTGCAAGATATTTCATATACTTTACTATAGTAAGTAAGATTTCGGGAGGAGGCTTAAGCCCGGAAGTCCCCTAAATACGCCACTGTCCGCTAGATATTTGAAAGGTAATGACACCATTGTATTACAAGATACATTATAATATATTTTACTTGTTAAAGTACTTGTCGAAGTCTTATCAAACCTAAGCTCAACGACATTAAAGTATTTGTCCTAAGCTGAAGGAATTGTGAATATTTATGTGATAGTAAATGATGAAAGATACTTTTATATATATATTTCTCTCACCGTTTCAGATTTTTCGGGGTTGTAACGGACTTTATGGACACGCTTAAAGATTTTAATAATGAATAAAGTGCTGCCCTCAAGCGGAATGCATGAGAACTCCCTAATTTGGTAACCGGCTTTGATCTTGCCTTGACCCAATCTTTCAGGAAATATATACATCATCTCCACTTTGTGGGTTCAGGTTCAAGTACATCCTTAGTAAGAGTAATAACATACGTGTAATGACATGTGTGGAATAAAAAATATAAGCTGTTCATTAGTTCCCATTTTCAAATATAACTTCTGCAAAACAAGCCTCATTATTCATTACCATGATTGCTGTTATCCCTTCTATTTATTTGTTTTGCAAATTTGTTATTAAATAATCTGATCACACAATATTCCAGACAGAATTGTAAGGTGTTCATGAGCAAGCAATAAAATCCCTTCTTACACTTTCGTTATTATGAGTAACTACTTGCGTTGCTCTTATGAAATACGATATTTGGTATTTTAACTAAAAAAGATAGTATCCTATTAGTTATACAACCTTCCGTCAAACAAAGTGTTAAAACAACCATGAAAACTAACCCTGATATACAAATATTCAGATCATGCCTTGCCCCCCCCACTTTTAACGTCCAATCGCCGCCACTGAGGTGGGATATATACAAATGATCGAAAATGACCGATATTAATGCCGAATCCATAGTTTTCGGAATCGCTGAGATGAACAGTGACACTTCTGATTCCGGTTAAATCCAAATTCAGCCCAGCAACTTGGAGGAGAGGAGGGGAGTTATATCACAATGATCGAAAATGACCGATATTATTGTCGAATCCATAGGTTTTGGGGTCACTGAGACGAACAGTGACACTTTTGATGCAGTTCGAATCCAAATCCAGCCTTTTATGTCCAAAATAAAACGTATTCTCACCGTGAGAAGAAAGGAATTCTGGTAGTTATGGATATTTCTCAAAACAGAACTAAAATTTTCTCTCTTGCTTTCACGTTGTAATCTGTCCTCCAGTCCAAGACAGAAAGCACCAGTACAGTGGCATATTTAGGTTTGATGGGGCCATGGGCGGCGATTAGGGGGGCAAAGGGGGCAATTGCCCGCCACTTTTTTTAAGTAACCCATTAATGTATATAGTTTCATTTAGAAATGTAAAGTTTTTGTATGTATTACTGGTTAATAGAAAAAATAATGCCATATAATATTTGCCGTTGCGTGAGTACGTATTGGTTGTCTATCCGTGGAGTAAAGGAAACTACAGGAATTGCGTTTTAATTGCTACAGAAATTAACCTATTGGAGCACAACAATTCCAGCATATTTTCACTTCTTCTTACAAGGGCTCGATATGTTAGTCAGCCGCTTTGGATCTGAGAGAACATTTCGCAGAAAAAGAAGTATTTCACAAGTTATTCTTTAATGGCACAAAAATTGACAGTTCCTAAAATATCTTTTCTTCTTTCTAAAGTAAGGCATATTAATTAAAAAGAGAGTAATAAGAAACAAGTTCTACTTTTTCCATTGTTTTGCAGTGTAATATAGGAGCGAAGTGTTGTGTTTAGGGGTGTCCGAGTGTACATACAATTACATTTAGTGAATTCAATATAATTCTAGGTTTTAGGATTATTTTGTATAACTGGAGTGTGGAGTGATTCTAAGTATTGTTGTATGTTGATGTGTTAAAAGAAAGTGAAAACTGCACCTAATAACAACAAACATGTTTCGGAATGTTCCAAAAGCAAATATTTCTTTAAATGTTGTAGCATATGCTTGTAGTATTTACTGTCTTTCATTTTCTAAGAGTAATAACATACATTTAATAGCATGTGTGGAATTCAAAATTCAGTTGTTCATTAATCCCTAGTTTCAATGTAACTTGCAATTGCAAAACAAACATCATTATTCATTACTATAGTAGTAGTGGTCCCCGTTGGCGCGAATGACTCATCCTCACTCTCTTTTATGACCAGGATTTTTGAACTTCGTTCCCTTTTACGGCTAAGATGAATGCTTTGGTACCTCGATTCTGATTGGCTGAGAGAGGTCACGTGACGTTAGGCCCCGCCCACGCGGGAAACTCAAATTTTCCAGGTCACGTGGTATGACGTCATGAGTCACCCGCGGGGAAAATCCCTCACCCGGGATTTTTGAAATTTGTTCCCTTTTACGGGTAAGATGTGTGTTTTGATTGGTTGATAGCTGTCACGTGATCTTAGACCCTACGATATTTGAAATTCGTTCCCTTTTACGGGTAAGATGAGTGTTTATGATTGGCTGATAGAGGTCACGTGATCTTAGGCCCTGGGATTTTTAAAATTCGTTCCCTTTTATGGGTAAGATGAGTCCTTTGGTACCACGATGTTGATTGGTTGATAGAAATCGCATAATCTTACACACCCACCCCAATGCTAGACATTCAGAGTGCTATGACGACGATCCACCCTAGACCTGGATTTTTTTTAATGGTTATCCTTTTTGGTACCTTAAAGTTCCCATGGAGGGTTCAACCCCATCCTTAAATAACCCTTTTATGGTATCATGATATTGTACTGAAGTTTACATTAAATATTATCGTTCTCTTTGGCAGATAAGATGATTACCAGCTTTTTTACCTTGATGGAGATCCTGTCCTTGAATTAGTAGCCTATGTCTCTGGAAGTAACAATGGTGAAAGAGGGGTGTCGCTTGTAGATTTCTTATAACACATTGTTGTGAGTTTAAGCGTTTTTTTTTAAACGCTCAGCGTTTTATTGCTCAGTAAGCGCTTCATTAATGGAAACAGTGTTGCCAGATTTTTCTTACCTAAACTGCTCCGATTCTTTTCGAAACGGTTCCGCAGAGTACAAGAAATTTTAAACTAAAAATTTTTTCGAACTAAAAAAATTTCAAAACTAAAAAATTTTAAACAAAAATTTTCAAACAAAAAATTTTCGAACTAAAAAATTTTGAAACAAAAAGTTTCAAATCAAAAAATTTTCGAACCCAAAAAAATTTCGAACTAAAAAAATTGAAACAAAATTTTGTAGAACTAAAACATTTTTTAAAAACAAAAGTTTCGAACTAAAGATGTAAATCACATCTAAAAATTTTCAAATCAAACTTTTTATCGAACTAAACTTTTAAAATTTTCGAACTAGAAATTTAAACCAAGTTTAAGAAAAAATCCTAAGAAATGTTTTTTCAGGAATCGAACTCAGGTCTTTCAAACCAAAGATGTGTATGCTAACCGCTTAAATGAATTCGGTTTTAATCGATTTTGGTGGGTTTCGAACCATGGTCCTTGAAAAGGATACACATATACTTTAAGAAAATAAATCTGACAGTGTAACGCTTCTCAAATCAAACTTTTTATCGAACTAAACTTTTAAAATTTTCGAACTAGAAATTTAAACCAAGTTTAGAAAAATCCTAAGAAATGTTTCTCCAGGAATCGAACTCAGGTCTTTCAAACCAAAGATGTGTATCCTAACCGCTTAGCTATGAATGAATTCGGATTTAATCATGCTTGGTGGGTTTCGAACCATGGTCCTTGAAAAGGATACACATACTTTAAGAAAATAAATCTGACAGTGTAACGCTTCCGTTCGTGGATTAAAATAAAATGCTGATAGACTTCTTTGTGTGACGACATAGAAGCACATATGATTGAAAAATGCAAACGTCAGCGGATCGCATTACTTTTTGTTTACTACGAACGTGTCAGCATGATTCATGAAAAAAGCAAACATTGACATTCTCGTATGGAATATGATGAAAATGAAATGTCGTCACAGTTACGACAAGTAGTGACATGTAGAAATCATTTGGGATCGGAATTGCGATACTATTGAGAAACGTGAATGACGTCACGATCGATTGTTACACATCGTTTTGGTTCGTGATTCATGACAAAAGCAGCGAGCGTTTTGATTGGTTCGTTGTAATGTCATTTTATAAATTTCCTCGTTTCTGATTGGCTGACGGTGACGTCGTTTTCACAGCGACCTAAATAAAAATCTAAATTTCATTTTTCAAATCCTACACCGCTCTCAACTATCGAGTGAGAAGGTTTGTTTTTTAGAAGTGTCTTCATTTAAGAAGCTTTACTGCACCGACTTTGTGTTCATTGAATTTGAGGTAAGTTCAGTGAGATTTTATTTTTCACACAAGATTCGAAAATCATTTTTATTTTATATTTGTGGGGGTGGATCACTCATACACTGTTTTACTTTTAGTACGAAATATTTAGGCTATGAAAGAATTAGTGGAATGGGAAAGTGAGAGTACCCCGAATAAACTCACGAGATCGAATCAGGAATCCCCACACATTAAAACTAAGCACGAGAAATGATATGTTTAGCGTCCCTTCAGCGAGCGCCCGTCGGGAATTGAACCATGGCCAGAAAATGTGTGCGCTTAGTTTTGAAAAGAATACATTACAAAATTTCTAAAACTATGCCTGAGAATAATATGGTTCGATACCCTTTGAAAGCATTAGCGTCCCCTTCAGTTTAACGTGATATTCGAGCAACCGCCCCGGGATTGAACCAAGGCCAGAGGTGTGTACGTCAACTATTTAGCTTAGTTTTGAAAAGAATGTATGATAACGCATGAGAATAATACATTTCAAAAAAGGCTTGACAGCGCCCCGACGTGAAAAGCAAACCCCACCGAGGATTGAACCAGAGCCTTTCACGTTAGAAAGCATGTACGCTAACCGCTTAAATAAAAAAGAGTGCATGAATATTTGGTTAAAAGATTTACGCTATACAGATTTTGTTTTGACAATTACGTATGTGTAACGTTAATGGTTGATGAATCTCTTCAACTTGCAAACGCATCATTTAAAGGTCGTTGTGAGTAGAAAAAATGCTTACGCGTACTTTCTAACATCTCAGTACTGTTGAAACATTCATTCATTCATGCATTCTTTTTATCACTATAGAATGGTAGGTCAGTTACATGCTGATGTAATGGTCTCGAGTTTGACAGCAATAAAACACACATTTCAGTAACATAATTATTTTTAAAAAACTTTGATTTCTAGTACATGTGCTTTCATAATGAGATTCTGAACGTCACCGCCAGGGGAATCAAACTCAGGACCTTTACATGAATTACTTAGTTAATTATTTATCATGAATGTTATGATTTCCTGGGCTAAGCGGTTAGCATACGCGCCTTTGGCGTGGGAGACCCGGGTTCGATTCCCGGCGGGAGCTCATGTAGTTCGGATTCCACGTTAATCAGTAGGTCCACGTCTCATATAGCCTCGCTGCTGAAAGGGACGCTAAACTAAAAATCAAAAAAATCAACTCAAATTCACGCTGCTCAATTCCTTTTTTCCCATTACATATTTGTTTTACCGTACCTGTTTGTTGTTTTCATTTTTTAATCATGGCCCAATCGGGTTTTACTGTTCGCAATGAAATCACTCGTCATTATAGACGATTTATGTACGTTTATGTATTATGAGGTGTACGTCAACCATTTAGCTTAGTTTTGAAAAGAATGTATGATAACGTGTGAGAATATTAAATTACAGAAAAGGCTTGACATGCCCCGACGTGGAAAGCAAACCCACCGAGGCTTGAACCAGGGCCTTCCACGTCCGAACCATGTACGCTAACCGCTTAGTCACAATAATAATAAAAAAAATACGCTATACAGATTTTGTTTCGACAATTACGTATGTGTATCGTTAATGGTTGATGAATCTCTTCAACTTGCAAACGCATCATTTAAAGGTCGTTGTGAGTGGGGAAAAAAAATGCTGACGCGTACTTTCTAACATCTCAGTACTGATGAAACATTCATTCATTTCATGCATTCTTTTTATCACTATAGAATGATAGGTCAGTTACATGCTGATGTAATGCTCTCGAGTTTGACAGCAATAAAACACTCATTTCAGTAACATAATTATTTTAAAAAAAAAACTTTGATTTCTAGTACGTGTGCTTTCATAATGAGATTCTGAACGCCCCGCCAGGAATCAAACTCAGGACCTTTACATGAATTGCTTAGTTAAGAATTTATCATGAATGTTATGATTTCCTGTTTATCAGGTGATTAAGATTTTTCTTTCTTCTTTTCTTTTGTAGTAAATTCACGCTGCTCAATTCCTTTTTTCCCATTACATATTTGTTTTACCGTAATTGTACCTGTTTGTTTGTTTTCTCCTTTTATTAACATGGCCGAATCGGGTTTTACTGTGCGCAATGAAATCACTCGTCATTATAGACGATTTAACATTGAGGGCAGAATGCTCGAAATTCAATTCAACGCACCACCCGTAGGAACCAATATCATACAGTATGTACATAATAGTTTCCAAGCAATGCTAGACCATTTGTTAGCCAATGTCGACGATGAGGCGATGGTTGGTTTATCGGTAATATCGCCACGCAATACCAATAAGCCATTTTGGGTGAGTTTTCGCCAAGCACGAAACTTGACACTGGAAACGATGTGGGCCTCATTCGAAAGAGTGTTACAAAGTAACAATGCATTTCTCCTGCACGAGCCATTCACCGTTCATTTTCATCGTGTGGATATTCCACGTGGCTATGGCGGTTTGCGGCAAGGAGTACTTCAAAACGAAGAATTGTTACGTAGCAAGCGAGGGATTGTACGTGTAAAAAATCAAGATTCAAGGTGCCTGGCGTACGCCCTTGTTATTGCTATTGGCCTGAAGGCATACAAGAATGTAGATATGCAACGATATTGGCAATATCAACGTCAATCGAAATATGTTGTGGACGATGAAGTGAATGCGTTATGTGCAAATGCAGGAGTCAATTTGGATCATGGTGCCAGTGTAAATGAAATACGACAATTCCAGGCATACCTCAAAGAATATAAAATTACAGTGTATACCAGTTTCACAGGCCGTGATATCATGTACGAGGGGCCCAACGACGAAAATCGCACTCCCATAAATTTGATTTGTTTGGCTGGCCATTTTGACATCATCCAATCCTTAACTGCTTGTTTTGCAACCAAGTTCTACTGTGAAGCGTGCCATAAAAAATACAGTGAACGTAACAGACATGTGAAAAATTGTCCTGTAACGTGCTCCAAATGTTTACAGAGACCACTATGCGACAAGAACCAAACGCTGATATTATGCAACGACTGCAATCGTCAATTTTACGGCGAACAATGTTTTAACAATCATCGTAATATTGTATATCATCAAGGGGAACCTGTATGCAAAATGGTGAAGCAATGTACTAAATGCTACAGAGTATATTCTTTTGTGCATACAGGACAACGACTTCATGATTGTAATGAGATCTTTTGCAATGTTTGTAAGAAGATTGTTCCGGGATCACATCAATGTTTTATGCTTCCTGATCGCCAATGCTTGAAACCTGGTGTTCCTTCACTCATGCACGCAAAGAAAGCCTTGTTGATATTCTATGATATAGAATCTATGCAGGACATGAATATTGGCGATAATACGTATGTACACATTCCAAATTTATTGGTTGCACAACAAGTATGTTATGTATGTGTTGAAAACAATAATATCCAGCAGTCTTGCAGTACGTGTGGTCAGCGCCAGCATATTTTCCAAGGAGAGGATCCAGTTTATGATTTTCTTCAGTACTTGCGGGAACGTCGTCCCAATATAAATAGGATTTTCTGTGTCGCGCACAACGCTAAGGGATACGATGGACATTTTATCCTAAAGACCATGGTAGAACAATGTCAATGGAGACCTGACGTCATATTAAATGGGACCAAGATACTGAGTTTAACCTTGAATAATCTGACGTTCATTGACTCGTTGAACTTCCTACCTATGGCATTAAGTAAATTGTCAAAAGCGTTCAATTTACCCGCAACCAAAGGCTACTTCCCGCATTTCTTCAACACCAAGGAGAATCAATCGTATATTGGACCACTTCCAGAAACGAAGTATTATGGTGCAGATGAAATGGCCGTCGAAGACAGAAACAAGTTCATGCAGTGGTACAGCGATCATCGTAATGACACGTTTGATTTTCAGAAAGAAATTCTCAAGTATTGTATTCAAGATGTCAATGTACTGCGGCAAGCATGCGTTTCGTTTATGACGTCATTTGAAACAGAAACCAAAGTGAATCCCTTCTTGGAGACGATCACGATTGCCAGTGCTTCCAATTTAGTATTTCGCCGGAATTTCCTTAAACCCAACACCATTGGAATTCTACCGGCACATGGTTATCGATGGAGAAGTACCCAATCGATCGCTGCAATGCAATGGCTGGCCTACATTGAAAAAACCGAAGAAAAACAAATCTTACATGCGGCCCGACAAAAGGAAGTGTTTATTGCGGGATTCCATGTTGATGGCTACTACCAAGATCCTGAGACGTTAGAGGAGCACGTCTACGAGCATGCCGGCTGCTTTTATCACGGGTGTAAAGTATGTATTACTACAGGCCGTAATCAGCCCATCTATGGCAATCCAGAAGACACCATGGAATTCCGTTATGAACGAACGCAACGCAAAAATGCAAGACTGCGTGAATTGGGGTACATTGTACATGAAATGTGGGAGTGCGAATTTAATCAGTTCTTAAAACAAAATCCTGCAATGGCGACGTATCTGAAGAATCACCCGTACATGAACCGTAGACCATTAAATCCAAGAGATAGCTTTTTTGGAGGAAGGACCAATTGCGTGAAATTGTACCACCAAGTCGACGAAAAAGCAGGGGAAGTAATAAAATATTTCGATATTGTCTCGCTTTATCCTTATGTAAATAAGTGTGCTAAATACCCTGTAGGGCATCCACGAATTTATCTACAGGGTGATGAAAATATACCATCAATAAATAAAGTCAATGGTCTGATCAAAATGACGATATTACCAAGTCGCCATCTTTATCATGGTCTCCTGCCTTACCGATGCAACAAGAAACTACTCTTTCCACTGTGTGCTGCGTGTGCCGAAGAAATGAACCCAGACCCTACGATCAGGAGCGGTGCCTCACTGGAACATGGGTATCATATGAAATCCAGAAAGCAATAGAATTAGGATATCAACCGGTGGAAATTTTTGAAATTTGGGACTATGACATTGAACAATATGATCCCATCACGAAAACAGGTGGCTTGTTCACGGAATATATCAATACGTTTTTGAAATCAAAAATGGAAGCGTCTGGCTGGCCCAGTTCCTGTGTGACCGAAGAAGACAAATCAAAATTCATACAAACCGTCCTGGAGCGTGAAGGTATTGCATTGGATCCGTCCAAAATTGAAAATAATCCTGCACGAAGAAGTTTATCTAAGCTTTGTGTGAACTCTCTATGGGGAAAGCTTTGCCAGCGTACAAACTTTAGCCAGACCACAATTATTGATCGGCCGGAAGAATTTTATGAAAAACTCACTTCCCCCGACATTAAACTCCATCAAATTGTACCCATCAATGATACGATGTTGTATGCGTTCTGGGAGTACAATGAACATGTGCCTGTTCAAAACCGAAACACCAATGTCGTGTTAGGTGCATTTACAACATGTCAGGCACGTCTGGAACTGTACAAGTACCTGGAAATGTTGCAGGAACGTGTTTTATATTTCGACACGGATTCTGTGATATTTACGGAGAAGCCCGGGGAGCCAACCATTGAACCTTCTACGTACTTGGGATGCTTATCGGATGAGATGGAGTCTTACGGACCACGAGCATACATCAAGACATTTGTCAGTGGAGGACCGAAAAATTACAGCTTAGAAATATACAATCCGGATACCAACGTCACCAGTTACATATGCAAAATTAGAGGATTTACATTAAACTACAATGCAGGACAACAATTAAATTTCAACACGCTAAAAGAAATGATTACAAATCAATGCCGTGGACAAGTCACCATCACTATCCCCCATAAGATATGCAGGACCAAAGACCATACCATCGTCACACGCAAAGAAGAAAAAATGTACAGTATCCAGTACACAAAACGTCGATTTAAAGAATTCAATTCTTATGATACGGTTCCGTACGGGTACGTTAAAAAACAGAAGATGGAACTGGAAAAAGAAGATGAAGAAGAAAAAACTGTAAATACCCAATAAGGCCGCCATTTCTTTTTTTCCTTTTCCTTTTCTTCTTTCCCTTCCTTAACCACAAAGCAGCAACACCAAGAAGAAAATGAAGTACCCACAAGAGTTCATAAACCATCAACACCACCATCAGTGGAAGAAATGCAGTCATCTCGTACCGAAGGAGGAACCTTGACCATAAAGCAGCAACACCAAGAAAAAAATGCAGTACCCAGAAGAGTTCATAAACATCCATCGGTGAAAAAAATGCTGTCATCTCGTACCCGAGGAGGAAGATGAGCCTAAACAGATCCATCATTTACGAGTAAGTTTTATTTCTCTCTTATCAATATTGACTCATTTTTATTGTTTCAGAAAAAAAAAGAAATTCATAAAGTAATCCGTCGTTTCTTCTTTTTCTTTACAGGATACGGCTACAAGATTCGAAGATGATGACGCGTCCAACATATTCATTAATTAGATCCTGTATTTATTATGTTAATAAACATGTATAGGAAGACCACATACCTTTCGTTAAATACAACAAGTTGAAAAAAAAATGTGTTTTATTATTTCTTGAAACCCTGAACACTTGTTTTCAAATCATGGTAATCTTGAAAATTTAAGGTGGAAAATACATCCAAGATTTGGTTTACATGATTTTGTTCGAAAAATAATTAAAGAATTTTTAGTGTCCAAAATTTGGTTTTTAATTTTAGTTCGAAAAAAATTGATTTGAAAACTTTCAAATGTGGTTTACATCTTTAGTACGAAACTTATTTTTAAAAATTGGTTCGAAATTTTTTAAAAATTTTTAGTTCGAAAAATTTTGATTTGAAAATTTAGTTCGAAAGTTTTTAGTTTAAAATATTTTTCGAAAAATTTTTAATTTTTTTAGTTCGAATTTTTTTTGGGTTCGAAAATTTTTAAAATTCCTTTAAGTTCGAAAATTTTTTGATTTGAAAATTTAGTTCGAAAGTTTTTAGTTTAAATTTTTTAGTTCGAATTTTTTTTGAAATTTTTGTTTCAAAATTTTTTAGTTCGAAAATTTTTTGTTTGAAAATTTTTGTTTAAAATTTTTTAGTTACAAATTTTTTTTTAGTTCGAAAAATTTTTTAGTTTAAAATTTTTTGCACTCTGCGGAACCGTTTCGAAAAGAATCGGAGCAGTTTAGGTAAAAAAAAATCTGGCAACACTGTTTCCATTAATGAAGCGCTTACTGAGCGTTTAAAAAATCGCTTAAACTCACAACAATGTGTTATAAGAAATCTACAAGCGACACCTCTCTTTCACCATTGTTACTTCCAGAGACATAGGCTACTAATTCAAGGACAGGATCTCCATCAAGGTAAAAAAAGCTGGTAATCATCTTATCTGTCAAAGAGAATGATAATATTTAAGGTAAACTTCAGTACAATATCATGATACCAAAAAGGGTTATTTAAGGAGGAGGTTGAACCCTTCATGGGAACTTTACGCATAACCATAAAAAGGGAACTAAATTCTAAAATCCAGGTCTAGGGTGGATCGTCGTCATAGCACTCTGAATGTCTAGCATTGGGGTGGGTGTGTAAGATTATGCGATTTCTATCAACCAATCAACATCGTGGTACCAAAGCAATCATCTTACCCGTAACATGGAAACAAATGAGTGATGGGGTTTTCCCACGTATTCTGTTCACCGTGTGGCGGGTCTAAGATCATGTGACCTCTGTCGGCCAATCAGAATCGAGGTACCAAAGCACTCATCTTACTCATAAAAAGGGAACGAATTTCAAAAGTCACAGGGCTTAAGATCACGTGACCTCTATCAACCAATCAGCATCGTGGTACCAAAGGACTCATCTTACCCATAAAAGGGAACGAATTTTAAAAATCCCAGGGCCTAAGATCACGTGACCTCTATCAGCCAATCATAAACACTCATCTTACCCGTAAAAGGGAACGAATTTCAAATATCGTAGGGTCTAAGATCACGTGACAGCTATCAACCAATCAAAACACACATCTTACCCGTAAAAGGGAACAAATTTCAAAAATCCCGGGTGAGGGATTTTCCCCGCGGGTGACTCATGACGTCATACCACGTGACCTGGAAAATTTGAGTTTCCCGCGTGGGCGGGGCCTAACGTCACGTGACCTCTCTCAGCCAATCAGAATCGAGGTACCAAAGCATTCATCTTAGCCGTAAAAGGGAACGAAGTTCAAAAATCCTGGTCATAAAAGAGAGTGAGGATGAGTCATTCGCGCCAACGGGGACCACTACTACTACTATGATTAATGTTATCTTTTCTATTTATTTGTTTTGCAAATTTGTTATTAAATAATCTGATCACACAAATTTCCAGACAGAATTTTAAGATGTTCATGAGCAAGGAATCAAATCTCTTCTGACACCTTCGTTGTTTAAGAGTACAAGGGGATAGTATCTACTTGCGTTGCTCTTGTCAATTTATGAAATATATGTCAAAATATGAAATAGGATATACTGTATTTTAACTGAAAAAGATAGTATCCTATTAGTTATAAACCTTTCGTCAAACAAAGTATTAGGAACAACCAGGAAAACTAACATTTATATACAAATATTCAGATCATGTTTTGCCCCACCACTTTTAACGTCCAACCGCTGCCACTGGATGGGGCCCTAAGCTATTGAAAGTAATGGGGCCCTTTGTATATATATATATATATATATATATATATATATATATATATATATATATATATATATATATATATAATTATCTATTTCAGCGACAAAATATATGCTATATGGTAATTTATAGACTTAATAGATATTCTAAATACGTTTACACATCAAATATGTATTTTATTACCTTACATATTGAACAACTTACAACACATTGCAAAATTCTTTAGAAACAAAATACAGACTCATAATCTAATCTCTGGAAGCTTCCTATAACATCAAATAATAAGAGATGTCAATATATTACGCAAACTGCTAATAATTATATAGGGCAAGTCAAAATGATGGACGCGAATTCTGAAAGTTATTATGTGTAATATAATAAACATATATTATTGTGAGAGACATGCGCTTCGAAAGACTAACTTGCAAAGTTTAGTTTCCACCCAAAGTTTCCATTTTCTGCCGCTAGGAGTCAGCAACGAACAGTTAAGGAAAATGGTGTTGAATGGAAGGCAGAGATCTTTCTGTGTGCTTCATTATCATGTAAACAAATATGTGATTAGTGTATACATGACTTGACTCCATGATTTCTTCATGTGGGGTTTTGTAAAGGATCATGTCTACGTACCACCACTTCCAACAATATTGAATGACCAGCGTGCCCGCATCACAGCAGCCATTGTTGATATTGCTGAATCTATAAATAGTTGCAAATCTAAAGCAGATTAATGAGTCATGGTAACGGAATCTCATGCAAAGTAACATTGTCTAGCGGTCTAGTCCATTGCGTTTCCACTTTTCGATTACTTTTGTCTATTTTGAAGATATTATAGAAAAACTGTAAAATTAGCTGTAGTTTAATTTCATCTCAATTAAGCCCGTTTCAGATCTCTGCTTCCTTCTGACCCAACTATGATCAAAGCTCCACTCTATGTTTCTATATGTGGAGATCGCGACATTTCTAATTTCAATTTGTTTCTATTCAGGTTTTTTGGTAAAGTTTCAGATGTTTCCAGAGATCCAATATAGATAAATACAATCTGAATATATCCAGGGTTAGTAAGTATTGCCTGAAGCTCAACTCTACTTTCAACCAATCGTGTCAGTTTCTCCAGGTTAAGTTACTAGTGTAACTCAGGAAAAAATGGAATGCAGTTGCCGGTGATTATACGAAGTGTAGTACGATGCAAATTCGCCGAAAAACATCAAAATATCGTTGAAAAACATCGCTGTTAGACTAAAATAATTATAAAACCTATAAATATTATGTGTAGCTTCTTTTTACTGGAACATGAAAAGACTTATGTAATAACTAGTGCTGGTAGGCTTAACAGTTTCAGAATGCGCATATTAACTTACGCCAGATAACTTCACTCCTACAGTTCTGAACACAACAATACATTTTAAAATACAGTGCGCTGCTAGTATATAAAAGCGAACGACTCAGATACCTAAAACGAATAATTCATGCTCCTCTTCTTTATTAAACCATTATTGACACTCTATAGATCACGATGGCAACGAGTGGCAAAGATAGTAACTCACTTATTGACACTACTTCTAATACGTACAGCGAAATATCTATAATTTCCCAATTAAAAAAAAAGTATATAGCCACTTAGGGCTGTAATTTCTTGATATTTCACTATTATTTCGCCAGCTTGTCGTTTCTTGTCTTCTTAATGAATCCACTGTTACAACCCGATTGCTTGTCGTATTCCAAAGAGTACGAGGAAGGGCAACACTATACTAAAATTCACCTTTAGTTCGGAACAAAGCGGAAGTGAGGGGAAGCGAAGTGCAGCGTTGCCGCTGCTTAACGCGAGGGAATGGTGTCGTCTGCTTCAGACCAAGGAGTTCCAATGTCGAGCACTGAACAGACAGGAAAAAAAGAAGGAAGAGAAGAAAATAGTTTCATTGTTTTGTTTTCAGATACTAAATTTAAAAAATATATAAGGTCAAATAATATTAATTACGTTCACACTGTAACATTAGTTTCGTAGTAAGTTATCTAACGTGAACTATGAATTTCATAATTTAATTGCATACTGTGAGAAAGTAAAGCAAATTCATGGAAATGAAATGAGAGAAATACATTCGTCGAAAAACTTACCATGTAAGGTCAGTCTTGTAGAATACTAACTCCGAGATCCTCTTTGTTTTCCATTCCTTCGTCCACTGCATTATCAATTGTTCCCTCCCAAATGCCACAATAACCCTCCTCTTCAGAAGTAGTAGACGTGTCACTCTCGAGATTTATTAATATCTTGTCGTGTATTATTTTGATAAGACCGTTTGCTTCCCACATTTCCTTTTCAACATTTTTTACCCAATCAACAACGATTTGCGGCCACGTTTTATAAATTTAAACCCCATATCAATGATGAATCCTCGAAGAGTAGGAATAGAAAACTTCGGTAGGTCACTATCTTCATTTATAACGCGCTGAATTTTCGCTAAAGTAGGGAGTTCGTTTTTTCTATATATGTTATGAATTTTGCGCCGTATTGCTACTTGTGTAAAGGTATATTTCTGTAGCCGAGTCACTTTCCTATCATTCGGTCTCTTCTTCCTAGGAGTGGACACTTGACCATTACTACTCAAAAATTCCCGCTACACGTTCATAATAGTGCAGGGAGAAATGAGAGTTGCTTCAGATGTTTTTCTCAAAGTCTCTCTAACAGTTTCCATGCTCCCCTTTTCCCCTTGATTACGGAAGTATGTATACACATTTAACAACATTCTTTTCTCTCCTGTCAGTGGTAGAGCGTTCACCTCTGGTGCTAGGGGTCTCGGGTTCAAACCCTGCTCCCGCCAAGTGAACTTTGTGGTGGACAAACACCGTGTGCGTGGGTTTTCTCGGGGTTCTCCCGTTTCCTCCCACTTTCTTCATTCCACCATTTCATTCATTACTCATCATCACCGTCTCCTTTAGCCTAACCGGCATAACCGTGGGACGTAAAACTACAGATTTCATTTCATTTCTTTTCTCTCCTGTAGTGAGAGGTTTACCTTGTTTCCTCTGCTGTTTGTAGCACTGAGGAGAATTTGAGGCCATTGCGATTTATTCGCAAATTGAAAATCAAGAATAACAACTAAACACAACACAACACAACAAAACTACAGAACAAAATGTTAAACACTACCTCAAACTAATATAAAAACAATGTAAATAAAACACTTGGCACACCACCCCTCGATAACTACAAAGACACCAAAATGTCAAAGTGAATTGACAACCCGTGGCAACGTCTCCGGTCATTGTTGTCGGATTTCCGCAAAGACTGCGTGAATGCATTAAGGTTAATGTTCAAAAGCCATATATCACACACAGCAACACGGGAAATCCGACAACACTGACACCCACCCCTACCAAGGCCTACCCCTCTGTCAATGAACGGTTGCCAGTGCATGACCTTCCTTCTTAGAATTCGGCTAAAAGGGTGTTCTGGGATTCATCAGAGATTGCCTTACTAGGACAGTGGGGTATTTACGGTTTTGTTTCAGGGGGCTTTGCTAACTTTATTCCTTGAAATGTGAAAATTGTAAACCTCATATTCATACACTAATATTTTTCGAGAACTTGTACTTAGCGTTGTCTAGTACTGGGGGAGGAGGCTGCTTTCTCTTTCGTTTGTGATATATATAATTAGAAAAAATACATAATTATGTATTTGTGCGTTATTTAAGAACTAAAACACTAAACATTTCTTTTTTATTCCACATATTTCTGAAAATGAAATACAAATATTGAAGACAGCCCTGCTCCTCTGATCTTCCACAACATTGTTTTTCAACTTTATAAATATCTTAACCACCGCTTTTTTTTAAAAAGTAGATTATGCAAACGCCCTTGCCCGTCCCACCAATGTTGAAAACATATCTGCGTCCATAGTACCATATGAAGTCCATTTACAGCGGAAACGTTCCCATATTATTTACTATACGTTTGTCAGAAGTATTTGTGTAGCACGATCTTAATTGCCCAGCAACTAATGCTAGAGAAGCTCAATAATAATAATAATAATAATAATAATAATAATAATATCATAAGGTTGAAACTCTCACGCTTTTTTTTTTTTTTTTTTTTTTTTTTGTCAGTTGCAGTTCACACTTCAGGTTGATATATTTGGGAAGAAGGAAACTTTTCTTGATCTGCTATCTCAGGGCTAAGGAATTCAGTTGTAATTCAAGTTTTACGTTCCACAGTTATGTCTGTTAGGCTAAAGGAGACGGTGATTATGAGAAATGAGTGAAATGGTGGAATAAAGAAAGTGGGATAAAACGGGAGAACCCCGAGAAAACCCACGAGCACGGTATTTGTCCACCACAAGGTCCACACGGCGAGCTTTGATCGAACCAGGGACCCCAAGTACCGGACATGAACTCTCTACCACGGACCCCCCCCCCCCGATTTCATTTAATCTGGGACAAAATGAAAGGTCGAGTGCAAATCACATCACCAGTCCTTCTGTGTGATAGTTATTTTTCAGTTACATCTTGAAGAATCCCTTTCAACGTAATAACTCGTATATTGTCTAAAAATTGAATGTCAAAAGTGGTGCAGAGATTATCTCTGTTTCTATAATAGATGTATGTGAGTCAAGTTCCTCCGGAGTCGCACGGCATCTTGGCAAATGTCATGACATGGAGTTGAGAAAACTGCAGATCCGCTTCTACGTAAATTAAATATAAGAAATAATCTTAAATAAGTTGTAGATATGTCAACAAAGCATAATCCTAGATATAAAATAATGTGTATTTCTTGTAATCACTGATATCGTTCAAAGCTTAAAGTGACACTGCTTCGTTAATACTTGGTACAAAGAAAACTACCGTTGCATTTGTTTTGTTTATTCTTCTTTCAAACGTTTACGCATAATTTGACACATCTAAAGATCATAGTGACGAAATTGAAAAAGAAAAACTAAGTGGATGTTCTGTGAAACTAATGTAAAATCATACTACTTTACAGAAATCCGCCACATTTCATTTCTGCATATGCCCAGTTTGATCTTCCTGCTCTAAAGGTTTGAACACGCTCACACACACTAGAATAAACAACATTTTCTACCTGACGTACTGGCAACCCTGCTAACCGTCGTCACTTCCGTTCTGATCCTAACCTGAATTTTTGTATAGAGTTCTATCAGTATAAAAGTACAAAGTACCATAACACATATTGTGAAGTAGTGATGGGTAAATTCCTGGGAAGACATTTTTCAGGAATATTCCCTGGGAAAATTCCCGGGAAGATTCCAAAAAATGGGAATATTCCGGGAATTTATACACAAACACAAAGAAAATTGAATTCTACTACTATATAATCATTTCAAAGGTAAGTTCGTTTCTTATCACCGTATATTATTACTGTTATATCCAGAGGATTCTTTAAAATGTACATTCTGAACGGTGTTATGTTATTTTATTGATATTTTATTATATTTAGAGAGAATGCATAAATGAATATTTACTTACAATATGTTCTATGCAAGTAAATATATGGAAAATGGTATAGAAATTCCACATACTTTTACACCGCTAAACAGTTTAAATTTATATGTAAGTAGATTTTCTAAACTCCACGACTGATATAAACATATTAATTTTTTAAATGTTATAAACAAATTAGGTTGGGTAACTATCAGAAGACACACGTCTCAACAGGTCACAGAAGACACATTTCAGCACACATATTTATGTTCACAATATTTGCAAGATACTGACCTAGTTTTTTAATTTAGCACGTAACATTGCCACACACGACCTTTCTTCCTACTTGTTTTTCGAAATTTCATGCGTTAATTCACGTGTAAGAGAAGTCTGAGTACCTTTTCAGAAATTCGAGTCAGAGACAGGAGACAGACCGACGTCTATTACTAACTGTGGTTCGGGGTGTATTAATAGTACATCTCTATTTCTACATAATTTCTACATTACTTTACGAACTGGTTTCTTTTCATCATTTGTAAATTAGATTGCTACTTTTCAGTTCAAATGGAAATGGAACTTAAAATATCATATTATTAGTTATATAAAGTACTGTCAACCAATTTTATTTTTTAATATTAAAATTATTTAAAACCTATAAGTAAACAAATAATAAATAAAAATAAAGTAATTAGTCGCATGGTTCTTATAATTTGGAAGATAATATAAAGAAATGGAAATAAATTCCTTCCCGGGAGTTTATATACAAGTGAAAAAACCCGGGAATATTCCCATTTTTTATTTTCCTTCCCACCGGAAATATTCCTACTGCCCATCACTACTGTGAAGTCTTATTAAAGTATCTAAATGTAATGGCTGGGAAACAAGGTCCCTATTAAAAGCGAGGCTGGGAAACAAGTGTCCCATTACATGCAGGGCTAGGAAAATGGCGCTCATTATATACAGAACTGGGAAACGGGGCCTCATTATAAGCGTAGCTGGAAAATAGAGCCTCTATTTCAAGCGAGGCTTTGAAATAGGGACTTCATTACAAGCGGGGCTAGGAAACAGGGACTCAATTTTAAGCAGGACTGGGAAGCGAGGATCCTATTATAAGCGAAGCTGGGTAACAGGGGCCCTATTACAAGCACGGTTGGGAAACAGGGCCACTTGCTTCATAAGAGCCTAGTGCATAATACAAAGTACCGTTGTTGTATGTATGTTTTATCTTATTTGCCTTCTCTTATTATTTGGAAATTATATTACAGTCAGATTTTCTCTAAAAATTTTCGGGGTCCCCATGAGAGTGGGGCCCTAAGCTATAGCTTGTTTAGGTTATACGTAAATCTGGCACTGCACCAGTATATTCTAGCGAATAAGAAAGATCATTTACGTATATCGCTACTGCAGGGCGATAACCATACTATATGTATCAACGCACGAGGCGCGAAAAAATTGAGGAGATAAAACACGTCACACATATAGCAGTCAAGTATCTGCGAGAACCTCAAAGCTTTCTACTCAATCGCTTCCATGCCTGCAGAGTGAAGCTTCCATGCCTGCTGAGGTGAAAATGGTATTGGGGGTCACCTGGAAAACCTTTGGGGTCTCATTTCTTAAGTTTTGCATCAGAGAAACAGCGTGTAATCTGTTTCCATTAACACAAAATTAATAGTATTTATTTAGTTTATTTAATCATATTCAGTAATTAAATTTCCCAATGCCTATTTTTGAAAATGGAGAGAATATAATACTTAAATTGTAATCTTTTACATTTCCATTAACTAACTGATTCCATATATTTACTTTGATACTATTCTGGCCCGTGTTTTGATAGGTAATGCTTAGATATACACCCCTTCAAGAGAGGCATGATGATATAGACTATCAACGCTTGGGTATCATATGATGTCACTATTCCTAACAGCCAATAACTTCTTCCGTACCGGTATCAAAAATAAAGAATTAATAAAGCGTGCTACGTACTGGGAGGAAAGTGTGGATCATTTGGTAAGGTTCTAGAACACAGGTCCAACCTTAAATTTGAAATAAATAAATTTTTCTTACCTTGTAATTCCTTTTTACTTCTTTTTCTTGTTTCTTGATTTTTCTTATTTTTCTAGTTCGTAAAGTATTCTTATGTTTTAAATATTATATTAACGAAATTTATATCCACTTCAAACTTATAGCAGCCCACTACCATGTTAACTTACTGAAGCACCTACTCATATAGGCCTAGAGGTTCATTGTTTTATTCATAAACTAATAATAATGTTTATATAATTAATTATAATTTTAGACTTATTAAGTTTTTTTCTTTCTTTGATTTTATGCTCATGAATTTTATTTTACTTTGCTTTTTTAAAATTCGATATTCTATTCAGTTGCGGTTTCGTCTTCTGAGTTAAACTGTCAAAGCCTCATTTTTCTATGGCGGAAAATGGTTAGGTTGCTGTTCTATTTCGTCGGATGGTACATTCATGCTGTATATACTTTTATAATATAGGCTAAAAATATTTTAAATTTTTGTTGTCGATATTGTTTTGCCCTCGAGAAATCTGTCAAAGTACGAATATAATGCAATATATTGCTTTGTAACATAATTCATGTGTTTTGCTATGATTTTATAGTTTCTTTTAGTTTTCTATTCCTTGATTCTCTTGTGTTTGGTATGTATGTTTAGGTTTCGTGATTTTATAAAAGTTTCTTGTGGCATATAGTGTGGAGTTCTTTGAAATTCATTTGCTCGAAATTAATATAATGCAATATATTGCTTTGTAACATAATTAATGTGTTTTGCTATGATTTTATAGTTTCTTTTAGTTTTCTATTCCTTGATTCTCTTGTGTTTGGTATGTATGTTTAGGTTTCGTGATTTTATAAAAGTTTCTTGTGGCATATAGTGTGGAGTTCTTTGAAATTCATTTGCTCGAAATTAGTATATTATTTTGCACTGTCTGATATTATTGCTACCATCCGGAGGGAAGTTAAATGATTTACCACACAACAAAGTCTTTGAAAGTATTATCTTACCAAAATACTACTCGTAAAAAGGACTTTCTTTCTAAGAATCTATATTCTGAAATAATGTATATTCTTTAATTAGAATGTATTTTTTAAAAATTAATATGCTTAGTTTCGTGTTTCATCTTTTAAGTTTACGTTGGGGGGGATCCCAACTGTTATTTTATAATGTAGATTATTGGAAGACATTCTTTTATGGAAGTGTTATTTTGGTTAGTTAATAGTTTGAAATAATTTACTTTGTCATAATTCGCCTAACTTGACAGGGAGACCAGTGTTCTAGTAGAACCTTACCGGATCATTTCGTTTAAAAATTGTTGGGTGATCCCAGTTTTTTGTTCTATCCTCTGTGCTAAGTTATATTTATTATTTGACATTGACTTTTTGAGTTCTATGTAAGAATAGTCCGTCATAATATTGGTAAGTAATATTGGTATGCACTTACGATTAAAATAAGTAAGCGCATATGAAAGAGGCTGTTGGATATTAACTTCCACTGTCGGAACATTTCTGCACAGTGTAGAAAACCAGTATTTTATGTTTGCGAGTGTGATGTTATTATTGTCAAGCCATTACAAGGGGTATGAAAGAGTTAGGATGAGTGAGTACCAGAAAGCACTCATATAGGGGTTACCGGGTCCAGACCCTCCAACCTTTGTTACTCAACATATATTTGCACACTTTCTTAATAAAACTATATATACACACAGGGTGCAACACAAATGCATGGCTAAAAGTGACGAGGTGATTGCGGACATCCAAAGAGAAAAAATTTCCTATAAACATGGGTCCGATGCCGTTTCGTTTCCGAGATACAGGGAGGTTCATATGACAAGTCCCAATGGTTCACTATGGGAAAGTGAATGGAAATGTTCAATATTACAGGAATAATACAATCAAGTATAATATGCCTGTGCAGATACATATACATTATACACTAACCTAGAGAATGAAATTAATCAACTTTAATGATTATTGGGTTGCCAGTGTTTCCAACCTGGTACAAAGTGCTATGTTTTCAAATAGCATTAGACGTCCACACGAAGTGAGCAACATTGTTACCCAATAGCATTACTTGTGACCTTCAACATTTAATTACTTTTTGACTTCATACGTAAGATTATTCTCATGTGCATTCATTTGTAATGACACAATAACGCTTTCATGCAAGAATTGTGATCTATGAACTGTTGTTTTCTATATTGTGCGCCGTTAATTGACTTCACACTAGGACACCTTGTCTTTCGAAAACGAAGCGGAATCTGCTTCACGTTTAAAAACATTTTGATGGTAATTAACATCATATGCTAACGTGTGGACGTCTAGTGCTATTTGAGAACATAATACTTTGACCAGATTGGCAACACTGACAACCCAATAACCATAAATGTTGAGTAGTTTCATTCTCTATGTTGGTGTAAATGTATTTGCACAGGCATAATTCCATTTGATTGTATTATTCCTGTAATATTGAACATTTCCATTCACTTCCCATAGTGAACCAAAGGAGGGAGTCGGCATTTGACCACCCTGTACCTCGGAAACAAAGCGGCATCGAACCCATGTTTATAGGAACATTTTTACTTATTTGGATGTCTGCAATCACCTCGTCACTTTTAGCCATGTATTTATGTTACAACCTATATATATATATATATATTTGGCAGAGAAATTATTGATGTCGCGTAAATATTTCATCTTACATTTTATTTGTACTCTTTCTTTTCTTATGAAAGAATCTAGTTCGTATGTTTTGTAATGAGAAAATAGATGGCAGTATTTAAAATACATATTGTCTTTTCGGATGTACAATAACACCAGTTCAATTCTTCATAGACAATACTATTTTGTAATATTAAACTCCCTCAAACTTTGGACATTCCCAACAAAAATTTCTGGATACACACCTGGTGAGTACAATGTCAAGTGTTTGTTGCACTATCATCGTTTACGCATAAACCTTCCATTACAGATTCTCCTACTCCCTATGGACGCGTGACCTCCCGCTGCACTCCTGCCCTGACTAATTTCTGAGATTTCTTTTTTTTTCCATAGCACTCTCACATTTACTGTCGATCAATTCTTATAGTTTTTCTCCTGCACTAAATTATTTCCACTTGCTATCTGACAAAAATTTTAAGTGGCCTGTTCCTTTGTGTCGTTCTTTATTTCTTCTTTTCTGTTTTTATTCTTTCTTCCTTCTACCATCTTTGTCTGATGAAGCATTTAGCGAAAGATCAATAATTTGTTTGGATGTTTTTCTTCGTATTTATGTGTTGATTAATATTTTATACTTGATTTATTTTTGCTTCCAGCAACACAAGTCTGAAGCCCTTCGTGCCAATATATTGCGTTAATGTAAAATATCAAGATGTAAGTTATTATCTTTCATTCGTTCTATTGTGTTGAGAGTACGGTTGCCAATCGTCCGGTATTTTATCGGATGGTTCAGTTTTTGATCACCTTGTCCGCTGTCCGGTTCGATCTCAAAATCGGACGTTAAATGTACGGCAATAATTTTCTTACTAGCTTAGCTCTTTTTCTGTTCTACTCAGATTATTTTGGAGTGACGAAAAGAATCGTTTGTAGATTAACATACTTAAAGTGGAGCTTATAATTCGCTTTGATGTCGCTCTGTTGTGCGCACAGTTTACTGAAGAGTTGAAGGCAGAAACAATTATTGAAATTATCAGAACTACTGAAGGTAATAAAAGTACATTTTGAAGAGCGCAGCTAGCACTGCTCCATCCTCAAATACATCTTCCAATTAAATAATGCATCCAGATGAAGTAAAAGCATGTAGGCATTATGAGAAACTACCAGCCTCAGCAAAGCTGGTAATACTTATTTTTCAAGTATATTTTGTACATGACATAATTATATTGCGAATTATAATTCCTTTTCTGTTTTCTCTGAAGATCAAACTTGTCAAGGTACTGGTGTTTCCACATCTTGACTATTGGGACTCAGTCTATTCTGATCTAACAGAAAATCAATCAAAGAACTTGCAAAGAGTGCAAAATGCCTGCATTAGATTTATTTTCAATTTAACTTACAGGGAACATCTCACATCTTTTTATAAAAAAAACTGTCATGGCTGACGTTAGTTGAAAGAAGAAATTTACATAATCTTACCTATTGTACAAAATACTTACTACGTCAGAACCATCGTACCTAGCCCGTAGATTTTTATATTTATCAGACTTTCATACTAGAAACACAAGATCACAAGATAATTTCTTGCTCTCCATACCCAGTCACAATTCTGATTCATACTCAAAATCCTTCACAGTAAGAGCGACACGTCTCTGGAACAGTTTACCTCAATTAATACACAACGTTTCCACAGTTGCCAAATTTTAAAAAAATCTGTAAATTCTCTTCTCTTAAGTAAAGATAAGGATACTGGTAGCACATGATGCATCTTCGTTTTACCAAATTATTAATAACCCATATATGAACACATAACCAATGGGTAACCTATGTTAATTTGTACAGCTTATACATATGTTCATACTTCTAGTACCGCTATATGCAATATGCAATTTAGGTTTCTCCATGTTACTTTGTTTCCTCTAATGTATATTATTATCAATTTTTGTTTTCAAGTGTTTAACTATTTTTTTACTTAAGTAGTATAGTATTTTTTATGTGGTTCAATACTTTTCTTTTGTAATTGTTAATATTTTCTATGTATTAGTGCTTTTTTTTATATAAAAAAAAGAGTGTATGCACGTGGTTAAGTGCTCGGAGAAGGTTGCAGAGCCTTAACTTCGCCACGTAAAATAAGTCATCAATAAATAAATGAATAAATAAATAAATAAAGTATTATTGATAGTAGACTTCAAAAATTACATGTGCCGACTCAATCAAAACTGGAATAAGTAACTTAAAAAAAGGCTTCCAAAGTAACTAAAGTTAATAAATTCGAACATCGAATCGCTCAGTTTTATGTGAAGTAAGCTTCCAGGTTGTTCACATTTTTGACGAGCGGTGATGTCACAATCCTAATAGTATATGCACTCCAGGTATTTTCATTTTCAAAAGTTGGCAACCCTAGTTGAGAGAATAGTATTCAAATGCATATATTTGAATCACGCTTGACCCTAGCCATAGGAACTAAACACACGGTTCTGATTGGTTGGAGTTATTCGTTTCTCGCCACGTAGCATACATATAGCATAAAGCAAACGCCAAGTTCTGTCGGCCGTCGTAGCCGAGAGTACTAGCGAGCCGGCTAGTAACGGAATTTCGCTTTTGGCATGCGTTCAAACTCAGCCCATGGAAAGCTTTTAAAATTGTTTCTTAAAAGAATCATAAAACTTTTAAAACTAGGAATGCAATGGATATACCCGATTGCAATGAAATGAGCTGAGCGAGCTTAAACTACGTAATCAGGAAGCGTTTTTCGGTGATTATTCCTCGATGGTACATCGGATTTTTGATTTCGACCTATGTTGTCACTCAGCACGACATACTCTATCAGCGTGCTAAGTTTGGTTGAGATCGGCCAAACGGTCTAGGAGGAGTTCGCGGGCAACCAAACGGCTAACCCGAGTATAAGAGCTTCGCTTCGCTCAGCTCAATAAGATGAAAATAATATTAATTTTTCCTTGTATGTAATATATAATGCTTAAATTATGCTTTTCCCAGCATCTACCTAGAGATTTCTGATAGCCCTTATAAACAATGACGTTAAGTGGAGTTGTAGGGGTTGTAGGGGTAGTTGAGTGATAGGGAGGGGGAGGTGCTGGATGTACCAGGAGGGGGAAAGACTTTGCACATACAACTTCATTGATAAAAAAAATATTTACGAAACAGCCTGAGCAAGGGTCAGCGAGCGAAGGGGCTTAGAAGCCCCACAGGGCTCGTTCTCTTCCACTTTGATTCTCATGATAATACGTCACACTCGGGTGATGCAACTTCGATATAAATCTAACCTCACCTGCTTGCATGTGATCAACTTGAAACAGTTGACTAGCTTACTGCGTGAAAAAAAATGGTATTCAAATATATTTTCAAATGATGGTAATGAGTTTAATTGTAAAGATTCTTTTATTTCTTTTAATTCTTAGCTAATTTCAGTTATTATTTTTCACTATTGCAGGTTTGGTTTTCTGTATGAGGATTCTAGGACATAATAGTGAGATCCAATATAAAAAATAGTTATATATAATATTTTCTTGCCTAATTTTAGGTATTCTACAAGTGAAACCGAAATAGAACAACTTACATTAATGGTATAAGTAAATTTACGCCAAAATATTGGTGCAAAGACATAAATTAATCTTATTTATGTGGTATTCAGGATGAAGCCAACAAAAGAGCATCTCATCGGACTGGTCTGGACATCACAAGTTTCTTATTTCGGGTGAGCCCGTTCTAATAACTTTGTTGTTAATCCTATAAGTGTTTCAATTTGTGTTAATTTTGTTCAATGTGTTATCTTAGTGTTTTATGTATCATGCCTACTAGTTTCATATCCAAAATTTACTATAAACTATGGACTATCTTTCAAGATGGCGGATGAAGAAATAATTACGCCGTCTCACAAAATGGATTAATCTGCTGCTATGGAAGTCCAAATATCACCTTATATAGATAATCAGGTGTAGCCGCCCCTTCACTTTGTTGGGTCACTCCTCTGGACATCATAATACCAACACAAGACGGTTCCAAATAGATTAATATTTTGTTTTGGCCCGGATATCACTAAATACGCTGCCAAGTTCCCTGGTCGTGGTCCGTTGTTCTGTAGAAGTACTGTGTAGTGTATAAAACTCATACGTCTAATTGGAATGTCAGCCATGAGATGATCAATACAAGAAGAAGAAGATAATTCAATACAAGGATGAATAAATAGAAGATACCGTACTATATGCTACCTAGTGTCGATCAGGCTTCTTAACCATGGGCCACAGACGTGAATATTATGAAGAGAACAATACGCTGTAATCATATGCGGGCTCTTCAGCACCAGAATCAACATATTGCAGCATTGCCTCTATTTTACACATTCACCGTGACATTATTGTATACACCTGACGATAATGCATTAGCGACTAATGTTGTGTTACTATGGTACCCGGCCATATCCACCATCAGTACGCTTCATAACTATAGATAATCTGCCAAGAACAACTACGATACCTATTTTCACCTACGACAGAGAAGTACGACGTATTCAGGTGATGAAATATTGTCAGGGATCCTAACTATTTACTCATACATGTTCATATTTATATCACCTGCAGTAAAATATAAATATTATTATATAAAATTTCACAGTACAGTGCACCAAATGATTTAACACTATTACTGTAATAATATTATGTATTCTTTTCACCTTGTTTCAATTATAAAGCATCAATAACAATTTTCATGACAGGAACTTAATACATCTTAATACATCAATAATCTATTTTTTTAGTACATTCTGTATCTACTACTTTTTTTCTTCTTCTTACATATTTGTTTTAACATATTTTTATAAACAAATTTAAGATTTCATGTATGAGAAAGAGTTCTAGATTAAATTTACAATAGATTAGAAAGAAAAATGTATCATGTTATTTTGTTACATAATTTCGTTAAATATTTAAATAGAAAATTTAATTTTACTATATAATTCATTATTCCAAATCTGCATATATACTAACATATTATACATCTAGAAATAAATAATCTTTGGCTCAATGATAAAATCGATTAAATATACAAACTATTTAAAACTTTCAGATAAGTAGCTAATTCAGGAATTGACAAAATCGAATTTACAGTAAAGCATGCATATACTGTAAGGACCATGTGCCAAAATGGTCCGTTACAGTTTTGCCGGCCCATCAAAAAAAAATTTAAATGGTAGTTTTAAAATTTTTCACAAAATGTAAACTTTAATAACATTGGACAACAAAGGGTCAATATTGCAACAAAGGGTTAACATTAAAGTAAAGGATTAATATTGCAATAGAGGGTTAACAACATTAACTAATTAGAACAATAAATAACACTACTGTTGATAGTGAACAGTCAGTAAACTTAATGGGTTTACCTTTGATTAAAAGGTTTAGTATTATTTATATATATATTGAGCCTAAAATAAAATTTTAACACGTAACATATTAAGCAAAAACACATTTTTCTCATGTGAAGAAAACATTAACATTTTTTTTTTTTTTTTTTTTTTTTTACTAATGTTCACGTGTGCAACATCAAGCGAATATTCACATTCGATTATGAACAAATGTTTCTGCACTGCATCCACCGAACAGTTACATTCGATTAAGAACGAATGTTTCTTTCTTTTTCGCCATACTCCTGCGCATTGCATGCTGTTCCGCAGTTTGTTTCTTTTCTTTCTGTGATAGTTTACACGATCATTGTCATTTTTCTTCTTTCGATTTTCATAACAGTCTTTTATTCTTAGTTTCTTTTCCCATGTCACTAATTGTTTGCAATTTTCAAATTTACATTTTCTTTTGGTTACGTACTCTTCTTTGAAACTTTTTCTTTTCCACCTTTCGTATCTTCTTTCCGATTTTCTTTCGGTCCCCCGATGACAGAAGTTCAACTTTCTCAAATGTCTCCTCGTCTTCTTCCTATCCGGACTCTTCAGGTACATCTCAACGAATAACTTTCTTTTCCGTGGTCTCACTCTTGTTTTCTTATCCAATTTTCTTTTGCTCACACATTTCGGGCAGGGTAACAGATCATACAATTTATTTCGTCCTTTTCTACTATTTGTCTTTACACAATCACATTCTTTCTTCCTACAAGTTTGGCAGAAATCATTTTCTTTCTTATTACATATTGAAAAGCAATTACTTTCTTTCTGTTCACATATTAAACGGCAATCACATTCCTTCTCATGTTTTGCTTCCAACGTTTCTTCAGACGGTGACATCTTCCCTAAATGGACTGGCTTTTTCCATTCCATTTTGATGGCTAACGTAGGCTCTTTCAATTTAGAGATCTGTCTTTTTCTCTCTTCTTTAAATTCCTCCTCAGAGATGTTTCGTTCGACAATTATATATTGCTCTTCATAATTTCGTTTGATCTCCGTCTCCTGCATTTCCCTTAGTACTGTCTTTGTTTGAGTAGTATCGCTAGACACATCTTTCCTCAATTCACTATTGAACAGAATCATGGTCGCCTTGAGATCAGTTATTTCCTTCTTCCTATCCTCCTTGTTCTGTTGCAACGCTGAAGTGAACTTTTCCTCCAATCTACTACTGAGCTCACGAAACTCTCTCAGCATAAATTGCATCGCTGGAGACATTTGAGGCGCTTCTGTTCGACTGTCGTTACTTCCGGCACAGTCTTGAGTTGATGATCTTGCAAGACTATTTATTTCTATTATAGTCTGTTTTTCTTCACATTTCTTGCATTTCCACTTATTTTCAGGACTACAGATCACTTCATATTGTTCTGGTTCAAGGTCCAAACACTCAACGTGGAATTCTACATCACACAGTTCACATTTCACTGTGGGTTTACTTTCATCCTCTTTTGCTTCACAACCACAAGCGTATTTCAATTGGGAATCTGTATTTCCCGTAACATTTCTTTTGTTCCTTGACTTTATCATATTTTCACACAACGGTTCCCCAACAATTTATACACCTTCGTCGATTGATGTTAGATAACTTCTCTCCACAAAACACCTCCACAGGCTTTCGCAATCACAACTAGGATGCCAAAACAGAGACACTAACGCCCTCTAGCGACATCCTGGCTGGGTCGCCATTCTCTATTGTAGCCGCCCCTTCACTTTGTTGGGTCACTCCTCTGGACATCATAATACCAACACAAGACGGTTCCAAATAGATTAATATTTTGTTTTGGCCCGGATATCACTAAATACGCTGCCAAGTTCCCTGGTCGTGGTCCGTTGTTCTGTAGAAGTACTGTGTAGTGTATAAAACTCATACGTCTAATTGGAATGTCAGCCATGAGATGATCAATACAAGAAGAAGAAGATAATTCAATACAAGGATGAATAAATAGAAGATACCGTATTATATGCTACCTAGTGTCGATCAGGCTTCTTAACCATGGGCCACAGACGTGAATATTATGAAGAGAACAATACGCTGTAATCATATGCGGGCTCTTCAGCACCAGAATCAATATATTGCAGCATTGCCTCTATTTTACACATTCACCGTGACATTATTGTATACACCTGACGATAATGCATTAGCGACTAATATTGTGTTACTATGGTACCCGGCCATATCCACCATCAGTACGCTTCATAACTATAGATAATCTGCCAAGAACAACTACGATACCTATTTTCACCTACGACAGAGAAGTACGACGTATTCAGGTGATGAAATATTGTCAGGGATCCTAACTATTTACTCATACATGTTCATATTTATATCACCTGCAGTAAAATATAAATATTATTATATAAAATTTCACAGTACAGTGCACCAAATGATTTAACACTATTACTGTAATAATATTATGTATTCTTTTCACCTTGTATCAATTATAAAGCATCAATAACAATTTTCATGACAGGAACTTAATACATCTTAATACATCAATAATCTATTTTTTTTAGTACATTCTGTATCTACTACTTTTTTTCTTCTTCTTACATATTTGTTTTAACATATTTTTATAAACAAATTTAAGATTTCATGTATGAGAAAGAGTTCTAGATTAAATTTACAATAGATTAGAAAGAAAAATGTATCATGTCATTTTGTTACATAATTTCGTTAAATATTTAAATAGAAAATTTAATTTTACTATATAATTCATTATTCCAAATCTGCATATATACTAACATATTATACATCTAGAAATAAATAATCTTTGGCTCAATGATAAAATCGATTAAATATACAAACTATTTAAAACTTTCAGATAAGTAGCTAATTCAGGAATTGACAAAATCGAATTTACAGTAAAGCATGCATATACTGTAAGGACCATGTGCCAAAATGGTCCGTTACACAGGAAATGTCTGAAGTACAGTCAATAACATCTGAAGCCGTCACAAGAAAATATGATATCTCAAAGTATATTGCTACAAATGACCAAACATCGGCACCTTCAAGTAAAAGCCAATATCGTGACATTAAATATGTAGAAAAAATCTATACGAATCTCATTATTCTGCACCATATATTGTATATGTAAAGTCAACTATAGAGGCTCTAAAAAAAAAATATTGTCACTCAGTCGAAAATTTTATTTAGCTGACATACAAGAAATAACTGCCTTTAGTGTAATCGGTAGAAATTTGATTAAACTCACATTTAAATCCGGGCCAGAAGCAAATATGCTTTTAGATCACAATATTCTAAAACAAATCCAATGGGAAGCATTTATCCCGAATCACATTTTGTTTTCAACTAGGATGATAAAAGATGTAGATCCTGATATCACTATGGATGATCTATTAAAAGACATTAAAAGTGAAGTTCCTGACACCTCAGCACGTAGGACATTTCGCTTTGATCATAAAAAAGGTAGAATTCCTACCCGATCTGTTGTACTTACTTTCGACTCCCAACAGCTCAATAAAGATATCAAAATATACTATTTATCCATACCAGTGGAAATTTACATCCCAGATATTAGACAGTGTAAATATGGAAACTGGAAATTTGGGCATATACTCCGTTCTTGTAAATTAAAACACAAACTGTGAAAAAAATGTGGTCAGCCGAATGAGAAAGAAATTTGTAATAACACGCAAAGTGTGTCAATTGTGAAGCTTCACACGAAGCAGATTCTGAACAATGTGAGGAGAGAAAAAGGCAAATGCAGATCATGCAACTCATGGGTCTGCATAAACTTTCATTCTATGAAGCAAGTAATAGAATAGGTAAGATATCTACATTTTCTTCTGAGATTCAATCCCCTTTAGTCATGTTACGAAACAAATCTCCCTTACAGAAAGAATTCCCCAAGCTTAATGCAAGCATAATCTTAAATAGTAATAATAAATTGATAAACTCACAAATGAAGAAATCCTGTTTTAACATTGAATATGAAACTCCCCGCACAAAAAGAAAGAGATTAGATCAGAAATCAGGCAGCTTCTCTATCCCCATCAACCATCACACTCCCTTAATTCATCGGAATTGCTCTTCCAAAATCTCCAATACAATTTTCTTCAATGTGAATCATTATCAACCTGTGAGACACGAAATAAAATGGATTGTACATCGAATGCAGGAAACTATCATTTCAAAAATCATAGATGCTTCTGTGAATCTAGATAACCTCAATACAACTAAAAAACTATTGCAAAATAAGCATATCTCCTCTCTCAGAGGAAAAACCTCTAACTTTTCCTCACCTGAAGCATCCTCAAATACAAATAACAACGCAAATCTAAATGAATAATCTTCTTTACAACAACTATCGTTGAAACACACTGAAGCTTTAACGAAATTAATGGCAACTATATTTTCGTCACAAAAGATAGATGCTTCACACTCGTTTTTAGAAAATATAGTAACACAGATATATCATACTTTAAACCTTAAAAAATATAGATCATGGGAAAAAAAATAGGCGACTTCATCATTTAGTGTTATTCAATCCAATAGCCAAAGCATCTATAACAAAATCCTTTTCATTCAAAAATTAATAACATTCTTTAATCCGGATGTTATAATCTTACAAGAAATCTGGAAAAACCTAATCTTCCAATATCTATCAAGAATTATAATATAATAGCACAAGATAGAGAAGATGGATATGGAGGACTTGCTTTTTGCATCAAAACTAATCTAAATTTCAAAATTGATCACATCAATATTAATTGTCCAGATCATAACATTCAATATTTATCTGTACTATTACAAAATATTTATTTTTTAAACTTATATATTCCTCCACATATCACCCCAAATGTTACATTCTGGGAAAACATCTTTTCGAAATATGATTTTGACTTTATTCTTGGAGATATGAAGACACAAAGTAAGCTGTTTGGAAGCTCTAAAGGAAATACCGCAGGAAATAATTTTATACAAGCATTAGCTATCTCTCAACATCTTGTCATGAATGATGGTAATCCAACCAGAATTATTAAAGAATTAAGTTTAGAGTTACCCCTCCGCTTTTTATAAAAATCAGGAAAATTTACAGGAGAAGTGAGGTAAGAAATGATAATTTGGAGTTTTTATTTGATGTTTAGGAATGTAAGTTCGGCAGGAGAGTTATGTTTAATGCGAGAAAAGATATGTGGAAGTTAGTACTATTTGCCGGATGCGGAAGGTTTCAGCAGCATGGTAGTTGTAAAATATGGTGAATATGGCGAACAGGTGTAACGGATGCGCAAAAATAATGAAGAAAACCTTTTAAATTTTTGCGAAGCCCACGGAGTACTAAAGTTAAGTGAAATGTAACAATTTTTAATACTTTAAGCACTGTTTTTTGTATGTTGCAAAGTTCAAGGGCACCTTCAGACTGGAGGGGCAACTCTAAACTTAAGCCTTATTAAAACCGAGAAGAGCGTACCAGATATAACTATAGTTAAAAATCATCATTATATATATACTCATTGGAATGTCTATTTTGGTCCAGGAGGCAAGGACCATTATCAAATTATATTCTCTACTGATGAAATCAATCTTAAAACTTCTGGCACAATAGACATTATTTAACAATAAAAAAAAAATATTATATTTATATATAAAATATGAATAAAAATATAATATGAAGTAAAATGAATTGTGTTTTTGTATGATGTTTTTTTTGAGATTACATGCTATGTTGAATGTATTATTGACTAGTGATATTGAATTTATTGGGCCCGTATGGGCTTGTTATTAACAGTTATTGATATATTTACTAAGTTAATTATTTGTGGAAAATAGAATTTAAATTTGGCCCGAAATATAAAGCTTTTAAATTTTTTTTTATTTTGACTTATAGTTTGATATTTAGGCTTGTAGTTTATTATTTACTTTTTATTTGGAAATAGGTTGTGAATTACGATTATAGACATAGGACACCGACCTTTGAGTGGAGCTGGCAATGAGTATAAAGAAGATTTTGATGTTGTTTGTGAAAGCTTTATTTGAATTTATTAAAAAAAAATTTTGAAATAGAATTTTTGTAATTTAAAAAAAAATTTAAACTGAGATTTTGATTGAAATTGATAAAATGAGAAATTTTTATAGATTTGGTTGTTTTTAATTTGGTTACACTAAGGAAAGTTTTTTTTTTGAATTTTATAGCTATTTTGTTTTTTTAGTAAACTTATTTTATATATACTGTTTTTTGTTTTGATCATGCTTTGCATGCATACTGAAAACATTAACTATGTATTTTTATTATTTTTTAAAATTATAAGATAGCTAGATTTTGTATTTGAAAAGAAAGATGCGTTTACGGCTAGTAACTTTTATTTTTTAAAATATTTATGAATGTATTATTGGACAAAATATTTGATAACAGGAAAATATTTATATTAAATTGACATACCCATTTAAATAAAATTTAATAAGATTGATTTTTATACTTTTTAGAGCTGAAACATTTTTTATTTTTGTTTATATTTTTGAAATATTTATATTTTTTGATATTTATTTAATATTTTTGTTTTTTAGAACATTGACATTGTTTTGACACGCAAAAATAAATAAAAGGATACAATAGAAATACAATATACTATTGAAAATAATAACTTTATTGCCTATATGTTGTGGTTAGCTAATTTTATTTTTGTATATATTTTTTGGTGTTTACACTCCTTTGTGCATTGAGATTGTGGCCGGCGTAGAGGATTTATGTTTTTTGTGACCTTTTTTTAGTTTGGACCCACCTGACAATCTAGCACAGGCAAAACATTCATGTACATATTGACATACTTAAACCTAAAGTCTTACTTTAACTATACTAACTTAACCTAAACAAGCATATATATATATAAAAAAAATCACACATATATTTTATAAAGCACCATACTTATTTTGCATTTATATTTTGTTTTGTTTTGCTACCACATTTATACCGAAGACGCAGTGGTTATTTTTGCAGTAGTGTTGCTTTGAATATATATTGAGTTTATTAAAAATAAAAGAAAGAGGCATTTACTAGTAATTTAAAAAAATTGCAATTTTTAACTTGATGGGTATTAGATTTTAAAATATTACGTAGGTTTAGCCTATTGTTGAAAGTTTTTAGTTACCGGTACGCAAAAATGTATGTACCCTTGCATTTGACAGCAGCTGTGAATTTGACACTTATTTATGAAATTAACATTTATAATTATTTTATTTTAAAAACTAAAGAAAAACATGCTAAAATTAATAAACTTAATTTTGAGTTATCGAAAATGAATATTTTTTAAGATTTTGGGGAATTTAAAACATTTTTTTTTATTGGGGAAAATGTGTGTGTGGTACACACATTTTTTTGAGATTATAACAATTGTTTTGTGCTGAGATTTTAGTTTTTTTTTATTGAATGAAAACACGATGTTACATTGCCTGAATTTATATGTGTGCGGCGTTGAGGGAAATTTTATGCACTTAATGCTTTATATTACGGATATTACACGTACATTAGAAAATATATTTATACATGTTTGTTTGTTAGAACAAGGAAAATTTTGAAGCCCAAATACCTGGAGTGAGTTTTACTTTTATTATTTTTTATTTATTTGAGATTTTTTTTTACACAGATATTGAATGGATATATTAATAACAAAAAAAAAGGTTTTTGACGATTTTTTTACTTGAGATTTTTGGGAAATTTTTAAATTGTGGTTTGAAAACAGTTTAGGATACTAACTTTTATAACACCATTCCAGAAAAAGCCATCGAGCGTTGCTTGACTTTTTTTTTTTGATGTTTGCACAACTATTTAATGTTTTTTTTATTGTTTTTTTTGGCTTTTTTTAGGTTTTTTGGCTGACCGAGAACGCAAAATTTGCTAAGGAGCTTATTTTGCAACACTAGATATTTATTATGTTAGTATTTATTATGTTATATGAAATTATTTTACAATTGGAATATTATTGGATTAATAATTTTGTTGAAAACACCAAACACAGCACGTTTGTTTTTGATGACAATTTTTAATATTTGCCAGAACGAAGAATTTTAATATAATTTAACGTAATTACAAATTATTTTACTATTTTTGCAGATGCTAGACACTGCACGTTTGACTCTTGAAATGGCTGATGCCGTAAGACAAAGAGTTACAAGAAGATGATTTTTAATTGGAAGATAATTATGATGTAATGATTGGATGATAGGCTTTTGTGTGAAGATTAAAGAAAACCGAAATCTCAGCCGCAGCTGTGATTGTGGATTATTTAATTAAATAAATTTACTTTGAAACAAAGAGATGCACCAAGAAGAAATTATGGCTGACTTTTTTAATTTGGAATTTTGAAGAAGATTTTACGAAATAAAATTTTTAGCTTTTTTGTGAAGATTTTTTATGCCGAAATATGAATAGAAATGAACTGAAAACCATTGAAAAAGCTGAAATATACACTTATTTGTTTAAAATAATGATATATTTATGGATAAATGTGTAAAATATATAAAATATAATTAATAATTATGTAATCTTTATATAACATCCATTGAAACGATTTGTTTTACTAAAATTACGCAAAATTTTTGACCTACGGTTTTTTTACTATAAATAAAAATTTCTTTTACATTTTAAATAAATTTTAAACTTTTCCCTGCCAATATACAAGGTGCTCAAAAGCATTGGGCCATGTTACGTTATGCTGAGCATAAGGTAACATCCTCCGGGAGCTTCGGAGAAAAAAAAAATCTGAACTTATGAGTTTTTCTTAAGTTGTTTGTTTTTTTTTGTTACTACAAAAATTTTTTGGAGATTATACAAGACAAAACATCCTTTTTTTTAATTTTAATTACAACTATATATTTACCCTATATAATATTTTAACCTAACCTTAACCTATAAACTAAGTTTTTTTTTTATCCTTCTAATAATTCTTTCTTTTTTTTGAACAGCGAAACAGTTTTAGATTGTTAAAACTTTGAACTTCTATGTTTTTTCCCTTCAGAGTTTGCAATTTTGTTGAATTTTGAGATAAAGGTACCACTTTGTAAGGTTTGACGTATGTGTGCATAAATTTAGCAAATACCTTTTTGGGTATTGATGATATATGGTGAGTTTTTACCATTACCAAAGAACCTTTTGTGATGATGTTTTGTTGTTTTTGCAGCTTTTTTTTTGGTTTTGCTGCCGGAACAGAAACTATAAATTTTTTGTTTTTTTTTTACTTGCACTGTTTTTTTTGGCCAAATGAAGTTTTTTTTGAAGTTTTTGGATGCTGAATACGATAAGAACCGCTCCGCTGGAGTACATCCGAGAGCATCACACCAAGAGTGATTGCACAAATTTTGGGTTGTTTTTAGAAAATTATTTTATTTGGACTGATTTTTATTACAATTGAGAATTTTTCCAGATGGCATGTAGTTTTCTATAATCCCCGAATTTTGGAAGCTGCCAAAACATTGAATTTTGAATTTGGAAGGTTGGTATTAAAATTGAATGAGGTTGTTACCAAATTGAAATTTTGATTACTTGCTAACCGATTTTGTTTTTTTTGGGGAGTTGAGGAATTTACATCGCAGTCCACACTTTTCCCTAATGAGGGCTGCGATATGCATTTTTTAAACTATTTTTGTTTGTTTCCGGTTGTTGAGCCATCATAGGTACGAATGTTGTATATTGCGGAGGCCATTTAGTGGACATCGCCATGTTTACTCCTGGGGAAGAAGTGGACGTGGGAGCCGCCACTCCCCCTCCAGGAAGTAAATTCGGCGCGTATCCCGGATAGGCTTGCGCTCCTGCTGAGTTTATTGCGTTTGGTGTGCATGTTTGAGATGTATTTTGTGGATATTTGTAACTCATCGCTGCTGGATAGTAGCGTTGGTTGTACCCATACGGAGCATTTTGATTTTTATTACTATTTTTTACCCAATTTGGTTTTTTTTGATTGGGCCATGGTCTTTGAGACTGAAAGTTTTTTTTTGACCCCGGTTTTTGGAAAATTGGTTATTTTTTTTGCCATTGGAATTTTTTTTTTGCTTTTGTTTTTTTCCGTTTGAGACGAAGTATTTTTGGTGGTTTGTTTTTTTGACGACTTTTGCCTGACGCACCTGAAAGCGTCTAAACTTTTTGTCCGTGACCGGTTTACTAGGCTCTGGATGTCCCTCTATCTCAGCTATTTTCACCATAAGGTGTTGAATGTTCTTCGGCTCAACAGCCCTCAACAACTTGGCATCACCAGCTGGTAAACAATCCAAGACTATTTCAATAAGTTTGGTTTCATTCGGGTGTTGTGCCACAGCATAATATTTTGCTACAATTTTCCATGCAAAGTTTGTTAATTGGTTGTACTTTGCTCGATTGTACTTCATTCCCTGAATGAACTTCTTTTGCAACCTTTTTATTTTTGCCGAAAAATAGTGTTCTCGGAACAGACGCACAAAATCCGCATAACTATTAATGTTTTGACATACAGTCTGGAACCATGTTTTGGCCCCAGCTGTTAAGCAACAAGGTACCAAGGTTAGACGTTTGTGTTTTGAAGCCGAAATTACCTTAAAAGTTTGTTTCAAATTTTTTAAAAATGTTTTAGCCAAACCGTATTTACTAGAAAATGTAGGTAAGTGATTTAATTTAGAAAGTTTTAAATTTAGAGTTTGCTTGCCAAAGCCTTTTTTGCTTTTACTGGGGTTTACGGGAGAATTGTGGCCAACGACGGGGCTCTTGGCACCCAAGTGATTTTGACCGAAAATAGAATAGTGTTGGTAATTTTGTCCAGAAGTTAAGTTGTTTGGCATTGATACCATTGCGTGACCACATATTTCCTCCTGAACTCCAGCACACGAAGGAGTCATGTTTGCTATATTACTAGAGGACACCACATGGTTTAACCGACAACTAGTATTGGAAAATTCTGACACCTGAGGTGAAACTAACAATGGATTTGACCTCCTGGACAACGCCTGGTAACCTATTGTTTTAACACAGGACGTATGTGACTTGTTTAAGTTTAACGTACGTGAAGATAATTTAAAGGGAAGGACATTTGTGCCGTGAATATTGGTCGGCTGACAGACAGAGACAGTCACCGTGGGAATAGTACGAGTCTCCCCAACTGAAGAGACCGGTACATCCACTTGGATGTCTGACTCGGTCCCGTCAGACTCGATTCCATTACCGACAACAAAGTTTCGCGCTCGTTTACGACCACACCGTTTATTTTTTTTTTTGATTTTGTTTTTTCTCCAACGTTTGAATCCTGGCTTCAAGTGCCTGACACGACCTTTGGGTACTTAGTTTGAGATGTGAGAACTCCTTAGTTAAGTTATCACATCGTTGATTTTGCGCTTTAACTGATAACCGGAGACCTTTCTCAACGGCATTTACCCGCGCGTTTATTTTATTTTGATAGTTCCCAACAGAGGTATATAAATCGCGAACTTTCGACTTAACAGCCTCTACGTTTTCGTTTACATGGGCTACTTTTTTATTAATTGTTTGTAACAATTTAAATTTAACATTGTTTAATTTTTGATTCACTGCCTGAAAGTTACTATGAATGTCCTGAAATTTACTGTTAACCTGATTGCTCATCGCCTGAAATTTATTATCTACTTTTTTAAATTTTTCGTTTAGGGTTACAGTTAAAGTTTGACTGAAGCGTTTCATCATGGCTGCAAAGTCCGTTAATTGCACATTTGGACCGGAAGCTACGTTTCCTCGACTTCCTTCCTCCTTATTAGAATTATTCGGACTACCCCGCGTTACACGTTCGCCTTTATCACTCTTAGTTTCCGAAGATTTCGGAAGTGGCAACACTGTCACCTGTTTTGCCAGGCAAGGCTTACATAGCCACGGCTCACTACTTTTGTTTAACTCCTGCACTTGTTCCTTTGACAAACCATAACATTGGGCATGTACCCATTTAAAACAACTGTTATAATAAACACTAAACCCTGCAATTTCGTCAGAACAGCATATATATTCACTCGGATGACGAGATTTGTTACTTGATTTGTTACCCACAGACATTTTTACTTTCATGAAGTTTGTTTTTCACAACATCACGCACATACAGATTCAGAAGTGACCATGTTTTATTCAATGTAGCGATTGTTATAATGATTCCCATTACAAATACTCTGCTGTGATTGTTTGTTTTCCTTAGCGCTCGCGTAGGATTGAAACAACAGAAATCCTGGCTGGGTCGCCATTTTTAACAATAAAAAAAATATTATATTTATATATAAAATATGAATAAAAATATAATATGAAGTAAAATGAATTGTGTTTTTGTATGATGTTTTTTTTTTGAGATTACATGCTATGTTGAAAGTATTATTGACTAGTGATATTGAATTTATTGGGCCCGTATGGGCTTGTTATTAACAGTTATTGATATATTTACTAAGTTAATTATTTGTGGAAAATAGAACTTAAATTTGGCCCGAAATATAAAGCTTTTAAATTTTTTTTATTTTGACTTATAGTTTGATATTTAGGCTTGTAGTTTATTATTTACTTTTTATTTGGAAATAGGTTGTGAACCACGACTATAGACACAGGACACCGACCTTTGAGTGGAGCTGGCAATGAGCACAAAGAAGATTTTGATGTTGTTTGTGAAAGCTTTATTTGAATTTATTAAAAAAAAAATTTTGAAACAGAATTTTTGTAATTTAAAAAAAAAATTTAAACTGAGATTTTGATTGAAACTGATAAAATGAGAAATTTTTACAGATTTGGTTGTTTTTAATTTGGTTACACTAAGGAAAGTTTTTTTTCTGAATTTTATAGCTATTTTGTTTTTTTAGTAAACTTATTTTATATATACTGCTCTTTGTTTTGATCATGCTTTGCATGCATACCGAAAACATTAACTACGTATTTTTATTATTTTTTAAAATTATAAGATAGCTAGATTTTGTATTTGAAAAGAAAGATGCGTTTACGGCTAGTAACTTTTATTTTTTAAAATATTTATGAATGTATTATTGGACAAAATATTTGATAACAGGAAAATATTTACATTAAATTGACATACCCATCTAAATAAAATTTAATAAGATTGATTTTTATACTTTTTAGAGCTGAAACATTTTTTATTTTTGTTTATATTTTTGAAATATTTATATTTTTTGATATTTATTTAATATTTTTGTTTTTTAGAACATTGACATTGTTTTGACACGCAAAAACAAATAAAAGGATACAATAGAAATACAATACACTACTGAAAATAATAACTTTACTGCCTATATGTTGTGGTTAGCTAATTTTACTCTTGTATATATTTTTTGGTGTTTACACTCCTCTGTGCATCGAGATTGTGGCCGGCGTAGAGGATTTACGCTCTTCGCGACCTCTTTTCAGCTCGGACCCACCTGACAATCTAGCACAGGCAAAACATTCATGTACATATTGACATACTTAAACCTAAAGTCCTACTTTAACTATACTAACTTAACCTAAACAAGCATATATATATAAAAAAAAATCACACATATATTTTATAAAGCACCATACTTATTTTGCATTTATATTTTGTTTTGTTTTGCTACCACATTTATACCGAAGACGCAGTGGTTATTTTTGCATTAGTGTCGCTCTGAATATATATTGAGTTTATTAAAAATAAAAGAAAGAGGCATTTACTAGTAATTAAAAAAAATTGCAATTTTTAACTTGATGGGTATTAGATTTTAAAATATTACGTAGGTTTAGCCTATTGCTGAAAGTTTTCAGTTACCGGTACGCAAAAATGTATGTACCCTTGCACTTGACAGCAGCTGTGAATTTGACACTTATTTATGAAATTAACATTTATAATTATTTTATTTTAAAAACTAAAGAAAAACATGCTAAAATTAATAAACTTAATTTTGAGTTACCGAAAATGAATACTTTTTAAGATTTTGGGGAATTTAAAACATTTTTTTTTATTGGGGAAAATGTGTGTGTGGTACACACATTTTTTTGAGATTACAACAATTGTTTTGTGCTGAGATTTTAGCTTTTTTTTTTATTGAATGAAAACACGATGTTACATTGCCTGAATTTATATGTGTGCGGCGTTGAGGGAAATTTTACGCACTTAATGCTTTATATTACGGATATTACACGTACACCAGAAAATATATTTATACATGTTTGTTTGTTAGAACAAGGAAAATTTTGAAGCCCAAATACCTGGAGTGAGTTTTACTTTTATTATTTTTTATTTATTTGAATTTTTTTTACACAGATATTGAACGGATATATTAACAACAAAAAAAAGGTTTTTGACGATTTTTTTACTTGAGATTCCTGGGAAATTCTTAAATCGTGGTCTGAAAACAGTTTAGGATACTAACTCCTACAACACCTATCCAGAAAAAGCCATCGAGCGTTGCTTGACTTTTTTTTCCTTGATGTTTGCACAACTACTTAATGTTTCTTTTTTTTTTACCGTCTCCTTTGGCTTTTTTTAGGTTCTCTGGCTGACCGAGAACGCAAAATTTGCTAAGGAGCTCATTCCGTAACACTAGACATTTACCATGTTAGTATTTATTATGTTATATGAAATCACTTTACAATTGGAATATTACTGGATTAATAATTTTGTTGAAAACACCAAACACAGCACGTTTGTCTCTGATGACAATTTTTAATATTTGCCAGAACGAAGAATTTTAACACAATTTAACGTAATCACAAATTATTCCACTATTTTTGCAGACGCTAGACACTGCACGTTTGACTCTTGAAATGGCTGATGCCGTAAGACAAAGAGTTACAAGAAGATGAACCCTAATTGGAAGATAATTATGATGTAATGATTGGATGATAGGCTTCTGTGTGAAGATCAAAGAAAACCGAAATCTCAGCCGCAGCTGTGATTGTGGATTATCTAATCAAATAAATTTACTTTGAAACAAAGAGATGCACCAAGAAGAAATTATGGCTGACTTTTTTAATTTGGAATTTTGAAGAAGATTTTACGAAATAAAATTTTTAGCTTTTTTGTGAAGATTTTTTATGCCGAAATATGAATAGAAATGAACTGAAAACCATTGAAAAAGCTGAAATATACACTTATTTGTTTAAAATAATGATATATTTATGGATAAATGCGTAAAATATATAAAATATAATTAATAATTATGTAATCTTTATATAACATCCATTGAAACGATTTGTTTTACTAAAATTACGCAAAATTTTTGACCTACGGTTTTTTTACTATAAATAAAAATTTCTTTTACATTTTAAATAAATTTTAAAGTTTTCCCTGCCAATATACAAGGTGCTCAAAAGCATTGGGCCATGTTACGTTATGCTGAGCATAAGGTAACAATTATTACTGGTTTTAGATCAAAATTACAAAAGGTGACTTGTAAAATAGAATGGAATTCATATCAATCTGTATTTGAACAAATAAGCAATCTATGGAAGTAACACAAAATAATGATTTAGGAAATAATATTAATCTCTTTCACAATATGATCAAAAAAACTGTATCAGCTTCAAAGAAAACTTCTTATAACACCCAACAATTTACAATAAATAAAGATAAAGATAAATCCAAATTCAATTACAAAATACGGTGGAATATAGAATGTCAAAAAGCTATAAATGCATGTCAAAGATCATTTAAGTTATTTTTACAAAATAATTCCAAAAAGAATTTCATAATATATCAGAAACATAAAGCTATAGTTAAAAATCGTAGGTAATAGTATACATGAGAACACCCTGTCTTCCGTGCGCGAGGATACTTCATATTATATATTTATACGTTACCAAATTAAATCACTGCGTTGTCTTCATTATATGTGCTTAACATTCTATTTTTACTTTCTAGAATAAATTATGTTGATTTCGATTCGAAAAATGTTAAATATTTTAAAATTTATATCATGATGCAGACCAAAATCCTTGTTGCATATAATGTAATGCGCTATAGCATATAAAGTACAAGGGCAAATAGGTACGTTCTTTTTTATTTTCGTATCAGTGGATAAGTAAATGAAAGTGGGTTTGTTACCCCCTTTCTAAGTCCGTAGATACTCAATGAATAATCCCTAAAAGTATGAGCGTCCAGCTTCTTCTGGAACTCAGACTGTCTTACGTATACTATATCCAAATCGTATTATATTATAAAAGGAAAAGCTGGGAATAGTTTTGTAATAATATTTCATTTATTACTCCCAAGTATAAAATTTGGAAATTTTTTAGACAACAAAACGTGAAATATTACAATTCATAGATATATACAGAAATTTGCAATACTGAACAAAAATGGGTTACTGAATTTCATCATCAGCTAACTCCGCCAAATGTGAATAATTCAAGAATAAATATCATGCAATATATAATTAGTAAAGAATCTTCTTCTCTTGAAACAAATTTCTCTCAGGTGGAACTCAATATTGTACTTCAAAATCTACATACCAATAATTCTCCTGGAATTGATAGAATATATTATAACCATTATAAACATCTATCAGAAAATGGAAAAATAATACTATTAGCAATATATAATAACATTTCGAAAACTGGTCATGTCCCACCTCAAGAGAAACAAATACTTATTATTTCTATCATTAAAAATAAAAGATATATAGGCATTGCAGGTTATTACAGATCTACTGCATTACTTCCATGCTGGCTTAAGTTATTTGAAAATCTAATCTTACACAGGTTACTATGGTTTTTAGAGTATCATCAAATACTACCTCAAAACATCACAGGCTTTCGCAAAGTGTCCTCTACAAATTATACAATTGGACCACTTGTCCTCGATAAGCGTATCTTGAAAGAAAATTTGTCATGGCAATCAGCATTGACTTAAAAAAAAAAGTATAACTCTGTTATCTTAGATCTTCTTGCTGAAAATATGCATAAAATCAAGATACCTACTAAATTCATTAGATTTATTCACAATTTATTTAAAAATAGAAGAATATCTATTTAAATAAATAAAACCTATAGTAAATCACGAACAACATCCCCTGGTCTGCTTCAAGGAAACAAGCTGAGTTCTATCCTTTTCAACATTTATATTTTGGATTTAATTTCAGAGATATCAAAGATATTAAAATATATTCGTATGCTGATGATATTGCAGTACTTTTTGCTACTAACGATCTAACTAAAGGCAAAAATAAACTTGAACACATCCTAACCTAAATGGTCAAATGTTCTTTTGTTAATGGGGTTGAGATAAACTTGAACAAAAAAAGCATATACTCCGTTTTTACGAGGAAAAAACAATACACAATTCCAGAACTTATAATAGAAGGACATATTTTATATCAATAATTATTTTAAGGACCTTGGACTTTACTTAGACACAAAACTCAACTGGAAACATCATCTATCTTATTTACTTACAAACTTAAATAAATATCAAAATATACTTAAAAGTTTAAGCTCCAAGCGCTGGGGAATAAATCCTACTTGTCTTCATAAACTTATTACACAATATATCATAAATAAAATTTTATATGGAAGTATCTTTTATACTGAGAAAATGACTTACTTTTACCAGAAATTAACAAATTTCATCTATGATATGCTCAAAATTATACTATCTCAACTTAAATTCTGCCCCAAAAATGTCATTTTTGAAGAAACTGGAACGATTCCTTTACAATTTCAAATATGTAAACTAGGAGAAAGCTTTATCTTATCTAGAATGGCAAAAACAAAAAAATATCATCATTCATAAATTGCATAAGATTTATTAAGTAGTTGGAAATAGAAGAAAAAGGATACCATACAAGAACAATCTACCATGGATATATCAAGCTTACATCAATGTTAAAAAGTGTGAAAAAATAATAGTTAAAACAACATCTTTACCTTGTTATGTGATTGACTATTTTAGTAGCCTAATACAAATTAAGCCAATAACGCCGAAATATTACATATCTAATAATATAGAAAAAATAAAAAATATTAACAAAAATACTTGGATCAACCTCCTACAAATTGTACCTTACTTTTCATGGATGCATCAAAATATAAGGGGGAAAAATATTGGTGCAGCAATATTAATTCCTGATGTAAATATCGTTAAAAAATATAAACTTCTAAACACTTTCACAATTTTTGAAGGAGAGGCTTTCGTAATATGACAAGCTCTTATACAAATTAAAACTCTAAAATGACTTTGTTCATGTATATGCTCTAAGTGTACTTTACAACAGACTAATTGGACCATCAAAACTACACGGCTTCTACTTAATATTAAAATTTTATATACAAGAAAAAGGATATATAATTAATTTTTTATATACAAAGTCACAGTCAAAAATAAAATTCCATGATGAAACAGACCTGGCCGCGAAATCGGTATGTGATAACGGACAACCTGCATTAATCAAAACAAGTCATTTAAATCTTAAAATAGTTGTTTGCTTAGAACAAACTCAATCAATAAAGGAATGAAAATCACTTAATGGACAACGCCCAGGCAAATATTACTGGCAAATCATAGACATAAAAAACCTAAATCATGGAATTTCATACATAACTGGACAAGATATCAATTAATCCTATTTTACTGACTACTTTTTCATACCGTACTAACACCCTCCAAATTATATCAAATAAACAAAATTGAAACTAATTTATGTTGGTGCAAAAAAGATATTGGCTCTATTGATCACATAATTTATGCTTGTGAAAACACTGGAAAAGAAAGGACATTTTTATTGAAAAAAAATTGTAGAAATTTTGTATATGGACCTTACTATTTACGAAATCTTCTGGCAACAAATAATTGGAATCTCATTCACACCATTATAGAATTCCTACAACTCAATGAAATTCAATTAGGAAAGAATCTGATGAAGTATTTAGCGAAAACTCATAATTATAAGATTATAATCAAAACTTACAAAACCACATCAAACCAGTAACTTGTTTCATACCAGTCTGTAAATCCAAATATAATGTACTTAACATATATATAGGGTTATTATAAATGATTGGAGCGATTTCACGACTCTATAATAACTGTATTATTGTATATATTGCGATAATTTTTTTCACACACATAGAAAAACTCAAAAAAGTTTTTGTTAACAATTACAAATGTTCGATATGTGCCCCATTAGTAATTCGACAGAAATTAAGCCGAAAATCAAGTTCTTCCTACACTCGGCGCAGCATGTCCCTATCAATGGGTTCAAAAGCATTGTTAATGAGTACTCGCAGTTCTGGCAGGTTTGCTGGTAGAGGAGGTGTGAACACTGAATATTTCAGATAAGCCCACACAAAAAAACAAAGGTCTACGCATGGGCTTAGGTCAGGAGAGCGTGAAGGCTATGATGTGAAATGCTTTGTCAGTGCCTGTCGCCATCTGGCCTCACTGTTCACTGCTGGACTCTGGTGGGAGAAATCTGAAGTGCACCTGCAACAAACAAAACTGTTAAGAGTTTTTCTACGTTATATATATATATATATATATATATATATATATATATATATATATATATATATATATATATAAAGTAAGTTAGTAATAGTTATAACCCCGCTTCGCTAGGTTAAATTAAGAAAAAATTGTAATATCTTCCGTTAGTCAGTCATTTTTTTTACTATTACTAAAGCGCTCTTTGATATAGGTAGTTTCCGATCATTTTCATGTGTCTCCTCACTCCTCCTCCCCACGTTGTGTGGCTGAATTTGGATTTAAGCAGCATCGGATGTGACTGTTCATCTCCCCGATTTCGAAAACTATGGATTCGCACTGATATTATTCATTTTCTATCATTTTTATATATCTCCTTCTTTCTGTCCCCAAGTTGTGTGCTGAATTTGGATTTAAACGTTGTCGGAAGTGTCATTGGTCATTTTTATGTTTCTCCCCTCTCCTTCCCGAAGTTACTAAGCTGAATTTAAATGTAAATGGGATCGGAAGTGTCCCTGTTCAACTCAGAGACCTCGAAAACTAAGAACTTAACTTTGATATTGGTCATTTTCGATCATTTTTAATGTCTCTCCCCTAAGTTGCACTGTCAAAGTGATATAATAGAAATTGTCCCAGGTTTGAACTTAATCTATGCTGATCAAAATCGGTAGGGTGGTTCAAGAGTGGTGAAGTCACACTTTTATTTTTACTTTTATTTTATATATATTTCCTCTCATTTCCTGCACCGTCAGAGTAAAATTATAAAATCTTCCTAGGCCCGAACCTCATCTATGTTGAAAATTTGATCGAGATCGGTTTTGTGGTTCAAAAGTTATTAAATTTTATTTATTTTTATGCGTCTCACCCTTCCCTACCTCCCCTAAGTTCTACCGTAAAAGTGAAATTATTTATATATATAACTTTCAGTCCCGAACTATATCTATGTTGAAAATTAGATTGAGTTCGGTCAAGTGATTCAAAAGTGACTAACATAGTCACTTTCAGTTTATATATATATATATATATATATATATATATATATATATATATATATATATATATATATATATATATATATATATATACGAGGGTTGGGGCAAAAGTCATGGCAACTATTTTTTTTCTTGAAGATATGTGAGCGGATCACAAACTTCTATGTGTCGTGTGGAAGTTTTGCAGGCATAGTGTGTATGCAGAACAACAGATTTCTCTGTGATAGCTGGTAGTAGCACAGCGAGGCCTGTGAAATCAGTCAGTTGGTGAGTGTCGTGTGAGATGGAAGTAACCCGTGTTGAGCATCGCGCTTACATCAAAATAGCCGTTCTCCGAGGGTGAAATGCGATGGAATGTCACGGTGAATTAGTGGAAGCGCTTGGTAATAATACCCTACCATACCGGACAGTAGCACAGTGGGTAGGAAAGTTTCAGCAAGGACGTGTGTCAATCAGTGATGAGCAACGTTCGGGACGACCTGTCAGTGTGCAGACCGACGTGGCACGTGTCGTCATCCACCCACCGTACTCTCCTGACATATCGTCCCGTGACTTTGATCTCATTCGAAAGATTAAGGAACCACTATGTGGTAGGCGGTTTACAACACGCGAGGACATTGCTAATGCTGTGCACGAACAGGTGACCCGATTCACACATGGTGTGGCAACTGCTGAGGCGGATGGTATTCAACGCCTCCCACATCGTTGGCAGCGCGTGGTGCAAGTAGCAGGGGACTACTTTGAGGGTCTCTATGCTCAGGTTTGTCATGTCAACTGTATGCGTACTGTGTTGTCATTCTTTTGCACCGTGAAGTCCATATAGCCCTGTATACTACCGTAATAAATTAGTGTGTTACGATATTTCAGTGGTATTCATTGTCCACACATGTAGGTAACACCTTGTCCTTTCGTATGTATATGTCAGATTTTCCAACCGGACTGGTATCTTCAAGAAAAAAAAAAAAAAAATAGTTGCCATGACTTTTGCCTCAACCCTCGTATATATATATATATATATATGTATGTATGTATATCTCCCCCTCCACCCTCTCCCCTACACTACTCCATCAAAGCGAAATGATAAAAACTCTTCCAGGACCGAACCTCTTTATGTTGTAAATTTGATCGAGATCGGTCGGGTGGTTCAAAGGATTAAGAGTTACAAACATAGTCACTTTCAATTTTATAATATAGACTAACCTTTAGCTAGCTGGGTACTATGCCCGCGGATCCCCATGTTTGCTCGTTCTACGGCTAATCACTTTTTAAACCCACGATTTTATCGAATTTCAGATTTCATTTCCTACTTTAACTACCTAAAAGGTAAGATTTTATATCCCAAATAAACGCCCATTTAAATAACTTGGAAATTTCTTCATCCCCGTTTAGACCCCTTAAAAACTAAACATATTCACTTTGGGCAATTGTCCTGTTGGTTAGTCCCGGAACCCTACAATCATGCCAAATTTAATCATTTTTATCCTGCCGGAAATGACTAAACATTTTGGGGGGGTAGAAGAAATCCCATATAAATAACGTGGGAAAGATTTTTCAAATCCCCATGAGACCACTCTAAAGTTAGAAATTTTTATTTTTAGTGATTTACTTGGATAACGCTAATGAAAACGTACAAGCATTCCGAATTTCAAATTCTTTTTCCAATTCCAAGCACCTAAAATATGAGATTATAGGTCCAAAAGAGCTCCATTTAAATAACATGGAGAATTTCTTCACTCTTCTTTAGACCCCGTTAAAGTTAAATATAGTCAGTTTTGGCAATTTTTCTGTAGGTTAGTCCCGAAAATCTACAATCATACCAAATTTAATCATTGTAGTCCCACAGAAAGTGCCCTATAATTTTGGGGTGTAGATGATGTCCCATATATATAACATGTGAAAGATTTTTCAATTCCCATAAAACTCCACTAAAATTGGAATTTTTTATTTCTAACGATTTTGTTAAATAATTCTATAGAAAATGTACAAACATACCGAATTTCAAGTTTGTATTTCACTTCCAAGTAGCTAAAACATGAAATTATATGTCTAAAACATGGTCCATTTAAATAACGTAGGGTATTTCTTTATCTGCCCTTGAGACCTCCTAAAAATAAAAAATATTCACTTTTGGCAATTTTCCTGTGAATTAGTCTCGAAAAGCCAAAATCATGTCAAATTTCAAGTTTCCACGTTAACCGGAAGTACCCGTTATTTTAAGTCACTTCATGTAGTTTAGTTACGATTAGGATATATATGCGTTTGTTGCACTAGAGTGTTTAGTTTTAATATTCTTCTTCTTCTTCTTCTTATTATTATTATTATTATTATTATTATTAATAATAATAATAATAATAATAATAATAATAATAATAATAATAATAATAATAATAATAATAATACTTACATGTTTGTCTGAAATACTGGATGTTTTAGATATTTCTTCGTTGTACTTCGATTACTGTTTATGCACAGTTTCTTCGCCAAAGTTAACGCCACTACTGTCGCTTTTTCGTTCTAGCCATTTTTCTAAAACGTTTAATGAGTCTTTCTCTGAATTAATATCTTGTCTATATTTTTCTCCGTTTTTTCTTTTGTTTTGTTTTCTTTGCACACTTTCCTCACCGAAATTAACACAATTGTCTTTCTTCCCCTTTAAACATTTTTTAAAACGTTTTGCGACATTTTGGAATTACAAAGTAGGTTCTTATTTGGACACCTTAAACACGTCTAACTCGAGCAAATCTAAACTGCTCTAACTGATCAAACACCAGAGATTGCTGTGACATAGTCACACGCTACAAGTCTTTACTATCGTTTTCCACCATTTCCTGTTAACAATTTTTCCTCAAATATTTTTTATCTAAATGAAACCAAAACAACAAAGGAAAAATCTTTATTTTTACCCCTCCTTTCTTTCTTTCTTTTCTTCCCTTGTAGGTTAAGAAAACTAGCTATCACCACTTTTTGATGCCAATTGCGGGAGGATTCCTGTTAATCCTTTGGGAACGGTGGTGAATGATTCAAAATAGGCCATGACAAGTCACGTGTTTTATAATTTTTATCGAGGTCCATGATTTTTTGGGTACAAATATGTCCATTCCCTCTTAGCCCTTCAGTCAAGGTAAAGTAATTTTTTTCTTTTTCGGAACCTCCTTTTATGACCGGAAAGGAACTGATTCTTTTCTGCCTGCCTGGCTCAGTTTGCAAAGACATTGAGTCAAAGAAGATACGTGAAAATGTGGCTTTTGCTTTGACAATAACTTGAAGGCCACCTTATGCATATAGGTCTTCACTCTTTTTCTTTCTTCCCTTTGAACAACAGGGAGTTCATTGTCGTTCGTGAATTTGAATGTACTAATTGCGCATAACAAAGTCACATATGGATTTATAAGTGCTCTTAGCGGTTGGCCAAGAAGAAGTAAACAAATAGCTTCTTCCACCATACTTAGCGAAGTTCGGACATGTCATATTCATTCTCTACATTTGTATCGATTATCAGCTTATTTTTATTTTTGTTATATTTTTGCATTTTTCAGTGTATTCTTTGTTAGCACGCGGTGCTCATTCCCTGGCAGTTTGTGTGTATGCAGCTCAAAAGCTGCGTTTGATTTGTGGTAATTAGCATAGTAATCACTGCCTTTTTATAGTTTACGGAAATGAACTTTTGAAACTGTACTCAAAATCTGAGATACATTCTCTCGTGGCTATATGTTAACATACACGCTGGGGATGCGCCCCTAGTGAGCAGACATGTGAGGGTGAGTAATCGCATAATTGAAGATTTGTTTCAGCATTTGCTAATACGACTGGTTCTTCATGTCATTGTCTGTGTCTGTATAAGCACTTCAACTGGAGGTGGCTTTTTCCATCTTTCTCTTCGCTGTACAGTTTGCTGTCCACTCCAATAATGTTGTCTGGAAAATTTCAATGTAATGTTTTACTTTATTTGAATAACGTAGCAACTCATCTGTAATCTAACAGTAAAGTTATTGTAAGTGTTGACTTCTTGAGCTGTCACGTAATCGATATTAAAAAAAAAAAAAAAAAAAAAAAAAAAAAAAAAAAAAACAAGGCATGAAAAGTGCAGCTTTAGCGGGGAGTAGAAGCGCAAGCTCGAAATTTGAATTGAGATTTTTCAAATATTTGGCCAAGCTGTGTGTAATAACGCGGAATGGAAGATTTCAATATGAGTAGAAACATTAGCATATGCTTGTGATCATGGCTATCTCTTGGGCCGAATTATTAAGTAAATGAACCTTAGAGGACTACGGGTACAAGAGTGAGTACATTTAAACACGTTCAGAAAGATTAGGTATGGTGTGTGCATGTCAGACAATATATACATACATAGTTATTGTCAGTAGATTATTGGATAAATAAATCTATTACTTATTAAAGATGTCATATTTATGTGTGTGTGTGTGAGGGGGGGGGGTAAGACATTATTGTGTCATTTTGAAGTATTGCACCTTCAGACTTTACGTCCTGTTGGCCTAATTTTATCCCCCCCCCAATATAGATTATCTAATTCGCACACTGATTTTACCTAAATCTGTTCTGATAATCTCCAATAATTTCATCTGCGTATGGAGTCAATCTTGCTAATATAATGTTTAAGAGGATTTATTGGATGTTGAGAGAAGAGAAATGCCTCGATAAGTATTAAATCTGTTTTGTTGCTTTTCTTCTGAACTGGAACAATGATTGATTTGTCTTCACTCTTGTGGTAATTCCTCCTTGTTCCAGATAATGAGAATGAGTTTGTGTATCTTGCTCTACAAGTTTTCCCCTCCAGCTAAAATTAAGTCAACCAGAATTTCGCTACACCCGGAGATGTGTGTTTAATTTTTTTAAATAGCGATTTCTATTTCTGTCTGGTTAGGTTCTGGAATATACGGTTATGCTGCATGCATTTCACTTTCTCCACGCGCATTAGTTTTTGGCTATGTGTTTAGCAAATCTTCAAAGAAATCTTTCCATCTATTTAAGATGCTATCTGTATCAGTGAGAACTGTTCCTTAGGTTTCTTTAATATATAAGCACGAAGTTGATAGCCTTTCTTAAATTCGTTGATGCATTTATACATGTCCCGAATGTTTTTGTTTTCACTATTATTTTCAAGTTAATTAATTTTAACTTTCAAAAGTCGCGTTTCTTTGTTCTAAAAGTTTTAGAAGTTGTCTGCCAGGTGACAATGAAATTTTATGTAGTTATTTCGTTCGGATTTTGTAGCCAACGCAGTTTCTTCTCTTCTTTTTTCTGCTCCTTTAGTACATTCCTGGTTGAACCATGGTTTGTTCCTACGTATTTCTGCGTGCTCCAATATTTCTTTTGCTGAAATTTTAATGCTATCTCTAATTTCAACCAAGTATCATGAACACTAGTGCACCCCGAACCTTCTAAAACCGAGAATCTACTCGACACTACAATCTGGCCCCTCTCCAAATCTAACAGAATTTTCATATGGTATTGCAGGAGATGATCAAATACCCATACTATTCTTTCTTTAAACTGTATTTTTTAAATCGCCATCCTTATTTGCTGTTGGGGCATGTGAATTTAAAACAATGATATTACACCACCGACCCTTAAGAGAAGTAAAAGAAAATATATCATTAACAAATTCAACCTACGTAATTGCTGATATTACGTATTCGTTTGTGAACGGAAAGCCCTGTTTCTAGTTGGTAACTTTTAATTTGTTCCCCGTAAAAGAACGTAAAATTTCCCGACTTGACTTCTCCATTTCCTTCTCATCTAACTTCCTGATATCCCACTAGGTCCAACCTCTATTTCTAAACTCATTTTTTACAAATTTTAACGGGCCTGCCCTATAGAGACTTCTTAAATTTTATGATCCAAATCCCATGTCGATTTTACTTTGCGGAGTTCGTGCCAAGTTATCAGTTCTGACCCGAGGATTCTGCGAACTGATCTGAACAATCTTTTTTTTTTTTTTTTTTTTTTTTTTTTTTTTTTTTTTTTACAGGATGAGGTTGTTAGCCTCACACCAAATTCTCAAATTGGATTATCACCCCTTGTCTGTCCGCGACTACTTACTCAGTATATTCGCAGCTAACCTCTATACCCCAGAGGCCTTCTCCTCGATCCACAACCTGAGGACGCGCCGTGCCGTGGTGACAGGAAGACCACATTTTACGGAAATTAATACAGCTATATTTCAGAAATACAACAGGTACTGATTATCCGAACACTGCTTTAAAACACACAGGAACAATCAATATGCTCGGATATATGGATGCATATTAAGACTGTGAAAGCTTCGATGCTGTAAAAATCGTAAATTAGAGACTAGTGTAGTATTACACAAATTCATCGTATGTTTGACTATCCGAACTATTCTTGATGTATGACATTGTTTCGTTTTATAGCTATATAACTTTATAATATTTTTGTAAGTGATTCTACTCTTTAACTGTTCTCTGCCAATAGCAACTGTATGAATTTGTAATACAAAACTGAAATACAGAAGAATAAAATTTTTAGAAAATAATGTGATATTTCGCAGGGCATCTTATGTAAAGGGCGCCTTGTATTCTTCACAGGTTCTGTACTACCAGTCAGTATATGAATGTATTAAACAAAGCTGGTATACAGGATAACTAAAGCCACTTATCTGTAATGTGGTGTTTCGTAGGGCGCCTTATGTAAAGGGCGCACTGTACCTTTCACGGGTTCTTCGCCAACAGTAACTGTATTTATTGTACAAAACTGTGCTATACAGAAGAGTAAATAAAATGGTTCATCTTTGCAGCATCCACAGTGTCACTATTCATCTTTGCAAATGAATTCGACACTAATGTCGTTCGTATTTGACTTATCTTACATGTCATCTTCACCTCTTGGTAGGGGTGGTTTCAGTGTCTCGTCCCCATATCTATGGAGATATTTTAAACAAACGTTAAGAGGAGTTATTGCATTCTGCCCAAGTTCGCTATTGCCATTTAAATCCATGGTAATCTATTTTCGCTCTAATTCTCTTATCATGTGAGATATCGTTGTGCTCTTTTTTTTGTTAGATAGATTAAATTGTATGTAACAGTTGTCTGTAGTTCTTTCCTCCATTAAGCATGGTAAAATAACTTTAATTAATAAAAGTATTAATAAAATATCGAATTGACAGCTTGTCTAGCAATTACTCTTCAACAGAGAAACAAATTGTTGCGTAAAAGAAAAAGTAAAAACAGGGATTTGTAGATTGTACCTTTTGCTAAACGTTCCTGAAATCAAAATCTATTTTAAATGCATATTAGCAAAACTATTACGTAAAAAAGAAAATGGTACGTTAAAAAAAAATCTAGCCAGCATAGGCGGCGTTTGCTGCAAGCATAGACCCACCCACTTTCTGACGTCAGCGCGGAGTGATACTATTCCTTGCAGTCTGCCTCACTCAACTTCTTGGAGGCGCGAAATACGAGTTCACTTCGTTCGAAATCGGCTGCTTATGTCACGTTCGGGAATCCTTTCCTCTGTTGGTAGGTTTGTAATCTCCGAATTCCAGGGCGAACGCATAGTGTGTTCTTGTTTTGCTTCCGCACTGTGTTTGTGCAGCTTTGAAGAAAGTAATCGTTAGGAAAATGCCATCTCAGAAAAGGAAGAAGAGCGGCCTTTATCTTTCTGCAAGAAGGAAGAAAAATCGAGGAAAAATTTAGCTGCCTGGAGGGAACGGACAAAGTTAAATGTCATTTGTAAATTTTGAAACTATTGACAAAATTTTCTTCTTAATTTTTCATTCATTACTTGGGTAGATTTTTAATTAAATTTTTAGATAAGTTGTTAGTTTAAGATTTTGATTTGTAATTTAGTGCACCGAATACCCTAAATGTTGATGGCTTTTCTATCAACTGGACGTCTTCAGCATAAAAATTCTGTCTTTCTTTTATCAAGTATATCACTGTTATGTTTATCACTCATCAGTAAAGACTATAAGTATTTTGATACTTTGCCTATGCGAAAGAAGTAAAGAGCTTGAAAGCAAATTGTAAAGTAGGCGAGGGTGGTCGCATAATTCACAATCAGTAGCGTACCGTACGTAGGAATTTATTTCGGGGGGTCCAAACTCCAAATGAAAAAAATGAAATCTTTGAGTTTTACGTCCCACGGTTATGCCGGTTAGGCTAAAGGAGACGGTGATAATGAGTAATGAATGAAATGGTGGAATGAAGATAGTGGGAGGAAACGGGAGAACCCCGAGAAAACCCACGCACACGGTGTTTGTCCACCACAAAGTTGACTTGGCGGGGGCTGGGATCGATCCCGGGACCCCAAGCACCAGAGGTGAACGCTCTACCACTGAGCCACCGTGGTCCAAATGAGGGTATTGTATATCAAAATTCCTAAAATTGCTCCTAAACTTAGGCTAAATTTATACAAAAGTCGAAATTTCGGGGGGATCCGGACCCACCCCCTGCGTACGTCCCTGTTCACAATCCTTATCAGAAGGGCATTCTCGTTTTATAAATATTCTCGGGTCTGTGGCAAAGTAGCGACCGAAATCACTGAGGGAAAATCAAAGGAAAAACACTTTACTGACTAGAAAATCAGATGGTCTAAAGAAGGTTACGAGAAATTCAGAAAGCTGGAGTCATTATCCTTTCTAGGACTTCACAAATAGGCTATAATTTTGAGTACATTTTGTTGGTGTGCTGCAGATACATTCTTGGTATTGTCTCACCTATTACTGCTATGTGACTTCGGTTTCTCTTCCCGAACATCATTTCAGAAACCGGGCTAGTATTTAGTCAACGGACATTGCTAATATTAAATGATAAGTTACAGTACCATGCCAGTGATAATAGTTACCCTGGCAACAAATACTAAAAACTTTTTTTTTTTTTTTTTTTTTTTTGCGAATACCACGCATCTAACATTACACGTGCCTGCAGCTATTTATTTCTTTTCTTTTCTTTCTTTCTTTTTTTTGTTTGTTTGTTTGTTTTTGGTGAATGTCTCACTTTACTTGTACGTATCGTAAGGTGAGGTTACTAGCGCAAAAAAAAAAAAAAAGTTTTGCACTTGAAGTGATGTAGAAAGAAAACGGAACTTAAAAAATGAAGACAACTAACGATGTACATTATATGATGATGAGTGTTCTGCCCGAAAGTAGGTATTTAACCCGAATATCTCTTGGCAAGGTAAGCCCATGGTGGTTTGCCATTATCTTCTATGGGATTATGATGACGTCCAAAGGACGAGATCTATAGTTTAACGTGAGACACGAGCCACTTGTGTCCCACAGGGAATTGAACCCAAGCACTGATTAGAATGCAAAAAAAAAAAAAAATGAAATGAAATCTTTGAGTTTTACGTCCCACGGTTATGCCGGTTAGGCTAAAGGAGACGGTGATAATGAGTAATGAATGAAATGGTGGAATGAAGAAAGTAGGAGGAAACGGGAGAACCCCGAGAAAACCCACGCACACGGTGTTTGTCCACCACAAAGTTGACTTGGCGGGGGCTGGGATCGGACCCGGGACCGCAAGCACCAGAGGTGAACGCTCTACCACTGAGCCACCGCGGCCCCTGGTTAGAATGCGACGAGTGTAACCACTCATTCCACCAGGGTCACTGTATAGTATGTAATTGACTTGTATTTTGCATATTTTTAGTGTTATATATTTTACTATGAAACATGCTAATATAAGGCAGAGGTAATATTATCAATGATTATAATTCTGCTAGAGTAAAGCAGAAATATCAGGGCAGCAACAATCCCTATTGGCGAAACTTTCCATTTCTCTCTGAAAAACCATATTTGCCCATCTCCAGTTAATGATGATGATGATCTATATTATAAAAGAGAACGTACAAATCCTTTGTTCCCTCATCACGCTAATACGGCTGAACCAATTTCTTTTATTTTTGGGGGGTTATTAGGATTTGGACCCTAGATGGTTTTTATCATATCACTTTAATTTTTAATTACCAATGCAACCCGCATGACCGTGTCACTCGGCGGGTTAACATAAATGACAGGCGATATAATGTTAACATTTACTGGAATCTACTATGGTTTTTATCATATCACTTGAAAGCGAAAAAGTAAAAATTATCTAAGTAACAAAGTTTATTGCGTTCCGGGGTGACCGCAGCGAAGCGGGGCGGGTTAACATAAATGACAGGCGATATAATGTTAACATTTACTGCAATCTTCTATGGTTTTTATCATATCACTTGAAAGCGAAAAAGTAAAAATTATCTAAGTAACAAAGTTTATTGCGTTCCGGGGTGACCGCAGCGAAGCGGGGTGAACGCTGCTAGTATTCCATATAATACAATTTTCACAAATGAGAATGAAAGTTCAATTAGCTACAAATCATAATAGGCCAAAATTGTAATAATGGGTATAATGATAAATAACAAAGTATGGAGATTAGAAGTTTGCCCCAGAAACTCCCTGATTTGACATCCGTTTCACCGTTCCAGGTTTCTAGGGGTGGCCACTGATTTATCAATGAAGACTGTAATACTTAGGGATGGGCACGAGCGAGTTTTCTTTGAAACTCGACTCAACTTGAAACAGATATCTTTGAGCTCGACTCGAAAACTCGGCCCGAAAAATTTCTTCCAACTCGACTCGAATTTGGGTCAAGTTTCGAGTCGAGTCGAGCCAATTTGAGCTAATCCCTGTGTAGTTCCAAGTACTCTCTTCAAATATCCTACATAGACAGTATAATTATCAATGATGATGATGATGATTATACTACTACTACTACTACTACTACTAATTATTATTATTATTATTATTATTATTATTATTATTATTATACCCTATTATTATTATTATTATTATTATTATTATTATTATTATTATTATTATTATTATTATTATTATTATTATTATTATTATAACACTGTGTATAAGCATGAAAGGTCGGCGGTTTGGACTGAAATACTTAAAACTAGTTGACTATCGATCTCGGTCTTCGAGGAATCTTCAGGAGGCAAAGACATCGGTCACGAGGTTCTGGGTTGTCAACGGCTTGATGATTAGCATTAGATTTTTTGAAAAAGAAATCATGCAATTTGGGTGGACTTCAGCCTGAAAGTCTCAAACTCCGTAAATCTTCCACTAATTACGGTTGAGATGATATTCTTGGGTATAAGGAATAACCCAGGCAAATCAGTTCACGGGGATTTTTTTCTGTTCCTGGGTTGGCATTTATGTGGGACATATGCTGAACTATTAGAATGTAGTCCCTGTGCCGGTACCAGAAAATACATAATTTTCTTCACAAATATTGGTAATTCATACTTAGTATCGATACCAGTACCCTCGTTCTAATATCAATATTTGTAAACTGTATGCACTTTTGTGTAGAAAGTAAAATGTATAAATTCTGAAGGGAAAACATTGCACAGAAACGTTATATTCGTATGTTAACGTACTTTTTTGTATGTTGTGGAAAGTGACCCCAACTATGGGGTTACTTTTCACCAAAGTTTATATTTCAGTAACTATGGTTATACTGAATGTTTACTAATGAACTTATACGAATGTTTTCCACACATATCTAGCTATAATATGTTTAAAATGCAGTGTTCTAAATCATTACGTTTCTAAGTTACATGCGATTTTCTTTAAAATTCCTTAAATCGTGTGCAAAATAACCTTGTCTTACGGTACCTGCAAAAGAGAGAGGGGATGGGAAAAGAAACAGAATCGAAACGTAAGTTATTCAGTGTATGGATAATATGTAAATATAACCAATTTGAGCATGTGTCTTTTTTTTTTCGTCTTGTTGTTTACTATGTAGTCATTTAAGGGAAATAATGGACCCAATACAAAGTGTCTGTTTCTGTGATATGAGACTTTTTATTGTATGCAAGTTCAGTATATAAGCACTTTATTTAAAAATATACATATTTACTTACCTAATTTCGTTTTGATTTTCAGAAGACGACTATATGTACAGTGGCGTCACTAGGTCTTATTTGGGGGGTTAAAGCCCGGAAATTTCTTCCAAGCTCCCCTCCCAAATCTCACATTGAAAATACGTTATATACTGAGAAATTTATTTCAAAAGTAAGATTCTAACACGCCATCAGTATACTCATGATATATTGGGTTGTCTTCTTTTAGCTTCAACAAACAGCAACGCGTTCTTTATAGAGTTCTCAATGTGAAGTTCAGTCTTCGGCGAGCGATTACAGATACTTGTTGATGTATTAGATTTAGCTGAGAAAAGCAATAGCTATTATGATTATGACGTAATCAGTGGTGTATTTAGGGGGACTTTCGGGCTTAACCTCCCCCCACGAAATCTTACTATAATAAAATAACTGCAATATCTTGCAGAATTTTCACATTTCCAGGCAAAGCTCCCCCACCCGAAAGTTAGGAAAGCCCCTTCCGAAACAAAATCGTAAATACGCCACTGGACGTAATTATGCTTTTCTATCGTATTTCTCACTTGGAAATACTATGTGAACTGAACTTCTCATTCTTTTACTTCTTAGTTTCCGCAAGGTGAGGTCTCAACTATAAACTATCTCATGCGGTAAATTTTAGATGGATAACTTTTAAGAAATTTTATGTTACTTATTATTGCCTATTTTTATCATATTGTATTACTATTTCAGGCAGGTCAGAAGTCGAATATAAAAGTAAGATTGCTGAGAAAGAAGTTTTTCATGAAGTATTTTAAAGAACTGAATGAATCGATGAAGTACAAGAATGATCATTTCCGCAACGATAAAAGTGAAACAAATAAACATGACTATGATAACAAAAATATGAAAGCATAGACCAGCAACAATATTCTCCCCCCCCCCATTCCCTCGCCCAAAAGCGAATTTCATTGTGTCCTTGATTGAAGATGATTCTAAAATACTAAACGGAGTTTTTGGGTTGTTGGGGAATATGCCCCCTAAAGATCTTCAGCCCCCCAATAAAAATATTTTACTGACGCCACTGTATTAGCATTTTTTGCGTGTGAAGTATTGTGATATACGTTTCTGAAATTGCATAGGGCATATGCTTTCTTACAATGGGAGACTAAATACAAATCTTCAGGAAACGCAACACAGCAGTTCTCATTACTAAGTCCCTTCATCTTTTTGACAAACTGAAAGGTCTCCTCCACAGCTGGAAACCGTGTCAATGGGCTGTGGAGTGCGGGAATAATTTTACTATCTGTCCGGCAGGTATCAAGTCTGCGCGCGCGTTTTTAAGAAGAACCTGTGTTCACACGTTGTGAGTGTGTGTGTGTATTTGTGTGCGTGTGTGGTATGTCGCTTATTCATATCTCTAGCGCTGTTGCAGAGTACAGGGTAGTTTCGAAGTCGACTACAATGCAACTTCATTGCCATTCAAGCATCGCGGAAGTATTGCAGTAAACTGTCCCAGAAGTATAGGATTCATCGTTTATGCTGAGATCAGTGTCTGTAGGGATGTCAGGAAGGTTCACTATGATTGTTTTCAAGCATTGAAAAGTTTTAAAGAAAGCTTATAACAGAAATTTACGTTTTATTGATGAGAACTATTTTGGGCGGAATTTCAAGGTTACCATATCTGATATGAAAGAATTGTCTAAAGGAAAAAAATAATCCAACAAGAAAGTTAACGTTCTGTACGAATTCTGCAAGAAATTTGTAGTATCTTTTGTGTGAATACGTCACGTATATGAGTATGTGGTAGAATTTTCCTAACAAATGACAAAACAAGAGGAAAATGTTTAAGTACCGATAACGATATTTAATGCAAAGTGGAAACACTACAGGACGAGTTCGACTGACAGACGAATAGCCACACCTACACTACCCTTCTCCCCGCTCCCAGAACACTGAAATCTGACATGCTCGAGAAGTAGTGAGGGCTCTTAAGTATAATTATAAATTACCACTTGAAAAATAACTGTACAGATGATCTTTTTCGGAGAGGAATTCGTTCTACATTTTCGATATCAATGTATTGCCTTTTTTTGCTTTCCGTGCTGAAAATTTTCAAAGGGCTCAACTTCATCTGCACAATTGTGCTATGAATAAGGGTTTTAGTGGTTTAATTCACTGAATGCTCGCTTAGATGTTGCTCTCGTCACAGGAAAAGTAACATACAGTTATAAAAGAAAAATGAAAATAAATATTTAAATTTTACGTCCCACGATTATACCGATTACGCTAATGGAGACATTGATGCTGAGAAATGAATAAAATCGTGGAATGAAGAAGTGGGAGAAAACGGAAGAAACCCGACAAAACTCATGCGCACGGTGTTTGTCCATAATAAAGTTCATTCGGCGCGAGCGGGGATTTAACCAAGGACCCCATGCACCATAGGTAAAGATATAAAGGAATAGGCGTCTAAACAAACACGGAACGTTACTATCAATGGGAGTTATATAAGATTAGATCCTTAGTTATTTCATTCTAAGTTAAAATTTCAATCAATCTTGTTCTTCATTACTGTTCGAAAACTTAAAGTTGTTGCTGCAAGGACGTGATAAATCTTTTAAGTGGACTTCACAGTCTATAGCTCCTTCATAACTTCTGTTTCACCTAAGGCTGAAGTAGTTGCATTTTAGACATTGAGGAAAATGTGTGAAATTATATAAAAACCTCCAAAGTGGAATTATGAAACTTCAGTGGGCCCCTTTTTGCTGTAGGCCTCCCTCATCACACTCCCGTTAGTTACACCGGATGCATGATACAGTTTTCCTTTTTAGGAATATTTTCTAAGGCAGTACGAGTTTTTTTTTTTTTTACTGCTGTGTGAATTGAGTTGTATTGGCTAGAACTGTTTTTTAAAGGAGACGAAAGACCCTATACTCAAACACAAATCATGTCTTTGAAAGCTCTAATGGAAAATGAAACGAATCGTCGTATACATGTTACGTTTTTGAAGAGAAAAAGAGCAAAACATTGATTGCACAAACGTATAATGATATCATTTGCATGCAAATTTATAACTTATAAAAGGTGTTGGCTTGTTAGATGAGGAGTTAGTAAACGGGATTCTTCTGCTGGTGGTTCTACCTTCGAACAAAACATAAAATAATAACTCAAGAACAACATGGGTTTCTAAAAACCATGTCTACACAACCGGCCATTAATAGTCTTTCAAACTCTATCTCAGATGATCTTGACGAGAGTAATTATGAGACAGGTGTCTTCATTGATCTTTAAAAAGCGTTCGATACCGTAAATCACAAAATATTACTGCAGAAACTACAATACTATGGAATACAGGGGAGTCACCTTCAATCTTATGAAAAGCTACTTAAAAAATCGGTCGCAATACACTAGTGTGAATGGACACAAATCAACTACAGCACTTGTAAACTGTGGAATTCCACAAGGTTCCATATTAGGGTCATTACTATTCTTTTTATATATTAACGACTTACCATGTGTATTGAAAAATTCACAGTGCTGTTTGTTTGCGGACGATACAGCATTTTCATGAAAGGACCAGAGCTTAAAACTGTATAGAAGTCGATTATTATTTCTTTTTAATTAGACAGATTATCACAGTGGTTTCGAATTAATAAATCAACCTTAAATGTTGATAAAACTAAGTGTATATTCTTTAGAAACAAATATAAAATGCAAAACATTAATGACTATCCTATTACAATAAGCTCTCAAACAATAACAGCTGTTGAAAACATAAAATACTTAGGTGTTTGGTTTGATGAGCATTTCACATGGGAGAAACATTGTTCTGAAATCAGTAGAGATGCGCACGAGTCGAGACATGTCTCGAATCTCTATTCGACTCGACTCGAATTCGAGTCGAGACACTTTGTAAAATTCATAGACGAACCTAGACAAACGTATTTCTCGACTCTTCGAGCCGAGACACGAGTCGAGTTGAGTCGGCTCCTAAAAATCTCGCCTCGCCTCGAATGTCTCGAAAACCTTTGTATAATTTTTAATATTATTTTGAAGAAAGTACTCACTCAGAAACACACGACACGAGAATTTTTGAAACTGCAGGACTTGTTAAGTATTCGAGGGGTGCTGTGGTGCGTGTCTTCAACAAGTGGCGAAACCAAGGGGAAACGACGTCCAAACGTCGAGGTGTTGGGCGCCCACCACCTCATTATATATGTCGGACGTCGTAGGCTGGCCAGACTGGTAAAACAGGAAAGGCAGCGAACTGCGTCGGAACTAACATCAGAGCTGGGCAAAGTACAAGTGTGTCTGAACTAGTGTTGTAAAATTTCCGGAAATTTTGAACCTGTTGGTAAAAAATCTGTAACACTTTTACTTTTTTTTCAAACGCGTGAAAAATATAAGTTCAAAAATTTCAATATTGCGAATATTAAAAAATAACCCTCGAAAATAAAACTATTATTATCTGTATTAAAATAGTAGAATTACGCGTATATCTTGTTTGTCCCCACAGAAAAGTGTATATGTTTGTGTCCAGTTCTTTCGACAATGAGATCTTGAACCCAAAAGTGCTAGAAACGTGCCGTTTTCATTGGGCAATTCCAAATTTTGTGTAAATTGTCCAGTTTTAATGAATTGTTTTTTAGAAAAACATGGTCATTAGTTCTTTATTAAATTTTTTTGAGTACACTGGAAATACTGAAATTTTTGTAAAGGTAAAGCATACTCTACTAGTTATATATTCCAACACCACATAGTTGTATATAGGGGTTGTATATCTCTCCGGTGTTTGTTTCATGGCCAAATGATATAAAAATGAAAGATAACCATTTCTCCAGTCTAAGATGGATCTTCATTGTTTAGAGATTTTTTTCCTAATGAACTCCGTATATCACTGACATAATTAATTGTGCGGGTAATTTATTAACGTTTGACTAGGGACCAGATTTTAGGGTGCAAAAATGTGGTAGATAAAAGGGAATAAAAGGGGCTGAAAAATCATTCAAAAAAGGTGCAAAAAGGTTGCTAATAGGAAATCTTTATTAAGTGCTGTAATATACAGTTCCATGAACATTCTTTATTAATTACACCAGCTAATATTGTTAAAATCTTGGCTTTAAACATTTGACATAGATTGCAAAATTGTTTTGGGGGCCGCGGTGGCTCAGTGGTAGAGCGTTCACCTCTGGTGCTTGGGGTCCCGGGTTCGATCCCAGCCCCCGCCAAGTGGACTTTGTGGTGGACAAACACCGTGTGTGTGGGTTTTCTCGGGGTTCTCCCGTTTCCTCCCACTTTCTTCATTCCACCATTTCATTCATTACTCATCATCACCGTCTCCTTTAGCCTACCCGGCATAACCGTGGAACGTAAAACTTAAAGATTTCATTTTCATTTTTTGCAAAATTGTTTTATTTAATCCCAAACTTGCACAACATTTAACACTCTTGTAATAAAATTGTGCTTAAAACAAACTCAGTATTTTAAGAAAGAAAATTTTAATTTAGCAATATTGTGCCTTGAGAAACCGTTACATACTACTGGGTCTTCAGGAACTGGTTATACTTAGTTATGCAAATTTCTATGTTTTCGAATGTTAGTTTCTGTCACTTGGAGCTCAGGAGGTCCTTGTACGTGGAGAAACTTCAACGGAAACCAGTGGTACATATCGTGTAAGCAAAGGGACAGGAAGTTCAGTTAACGTTGCAAAGGTTTCTATGTCCGGATTGTTTCGCAAATTCAGTACAAATTTATCCCTAGGAAATTTTTATTGGAATGTTATGTGTAAACTAGATTGAAAATAAAACTATGGTCCTGTCCATTTTTTTTTAAAAAAAAAAGAGAGAAAAAGGGATAATAAAGGTGCTGAAGTCTAAAAAAAGTAAAAAATGGGAAATTTTATGAATCTACCAAAAAAGGTGTGCAAAATTCACTAGAAAGTTGCAACAAAGTGCGTTCATTTTAGTTCGTTTTTGATTCTTATAACAACTACCTTTTTAGAAAAGGTGCTGCACCTTAAAATCCGCTCTGTGCTTATTACGTAATACATGCAAAAAGAAAGAAAACACTGGTCATATATGAATTAGAAATTCCAACCACAAGTGGGCTCAAATCTTGCATTCGGAGCGAGATATTAAAAAAAAATAATCGAAAAAATTCCCCTTGCCGATTTTTATGAAGGCGTCCTTCACTTGTATCTGTAAAGGAACATGTACAGATATGAGGAATAACAAGGAGATTTATGCTCATATGTGAATGATGCGCTGTGCAGAAAGCGCAGGTTCAGCTAGTTGAAAATTAATAGTATGCACCTATTTCTGTTATGTCGTTTATTCGTGGATGTGCATTAATTACAGAACTTACAGTTACATACAGTTACGTACATTAATTACAGTTACGTACAAGCCTACTAACATGAAGTGTTCTGTTGCAAGAAATAGGTCTATTGAATGAAACTGAGTTCTCAATATGCTCTCTGGTCTGGTGAAGTTTTGTTAATTTTAACCAAATTACTTCTTAAGAAAAAGAGCAGTAGGCAAATTTCGCTGATACTCATGCACTAGAACATATAAGTACTATTATTTAATATTTTAATATAGACATTTATATAAACTTTATGTACAAAATCCTGTATGTAAACAAATACATGTTTTCTAGTGCGACAGATTATCTATTACAATCAAAATGAAAGTAAATATGTTTCTAATTTAATAACTCCTGAATAATCAGACCGACCTCGATAAAAGTTTCAACATATATGATGTTCGGGATGGTTTTTATCACTTCACTTTTAAGGTGTAACTTGAGGGAAGGGGAGAGGGGAAAATGACAGATATAAGTGTTGAATTCATGATTTTCGAGGTCGCTGAAATAAACAATGACAGTTCCAATGTCGTTTAAATCAAAATTCAACCCCACAACTTGGAGGAGGGAGGAGATATATAAAAATTTATGAAAATGACCGATATTAGTGTCAAATCGATAGTTTTCGGGGTCGTGAGATGAACAGTGATACTTCCGGCTGTTTAAATCCAAATTCAGCCCCGCAATTTGACGTAAAAGGGAGGATATATATACATGTATATCTATATCTATATCTATCTATCTATCTATATATCTATCTATCTATATACTGTATATATATATATATATATATATATATATATATATATATATATATATATATATATATATATATATATATATATATCGATTCTTTCTGGCGGTACGCAAAGCTACGGCATACCGGCATGATTTAATGATAGCGGAATATTAATTTTCTTTCTTAAAAATAGGTTAACAAGAAATTTTAAAAAATACCATATAGTAAATGTATAGGTTTATTGAAAATCAGTTTTTATGTTTATTTGTTAATTTTCGTTTTCCTTTTTTCTCTCTGGAAAAAGATCTGCGAATCTTTGTTCCTTCTTGAAGCCAGTTAAGCCAGTTAACGTCCTCGCGCTTCCCTTTGTTCATTGATTTTTCGCACGGTAATATAAACCATAAAGGCTCTGAACCGACAGACTTTTTTCTGAGAAGACTAAAGTCTCACAAATTTCTCTGGCTAATTCAATGGCCATTACAGATGGAAAGTTGATGGTTGAATTCCTGAGATAAATAAAGCAATAAGGCAAAAGTGGACGGTGAGCAAAAGTCACACACACCCACACACCCACACACACTTATATATATATATATATATATATATATATATATATATATATATGAATGAATGAATGATTGGGGGTTAATGGGGACGTCAGCAACGAGGTTATATGTCCCCGTCACGAATATATATATATATATATATATATATATATATATATATATATATATATATATATACATACACGACATGCGCATTCAGTAAATGGAAATATGTATTCAAGATACAGAAATACTAGAAAATTTCTATTCAATTATCTATACAAGCCGGCTACGAGTCTTTTGTTTTGGCCACGTGTGCAGTCCCAACTACCCTTTCCTCCTACCAACTTTACAATTTAGGATTGAGCTTCTTATGGGATGTGTAGTCTATTGAAGAACCACACAAATGTTATCGAAACTATTGTGCTATTGTTTCATTGCATGATTTGGCAGAAACTTCTTTAGATATCGAAGCTCGCTCACTTTTGTTACTTGCGGATACGTCCAGAAAAGCAATTTAGTAAACCAAGCTTTCTGTCTAAAATCTTAGTTTTTTTCTCTCATTGAGAAGCAACTTAACTCGTCGTTCTCTCGAGTTTGTGCTCAATTACAGGTAGAAAAGATTGTAATTCCATCCACAGCGGCTCAAGAGATCCTGTGAACCTTAACATATTGCAAGCGGCTTCGGTTTCGGGGACACTAAAATGTCGTGGGATGGATTTTCAGCAATGAGGTATCTTTCGTTTAGTTGGTCGTATGATTTGTTGTGTGGTGTGGCAGACAAGAAAGCTGTAACTATTTTCGAATTATGAAAATTTTAATTCAATCTTAAACGTGCGTATAAAAGTGCAGTGTGTAGAGAAACGTCTAGTAGTTATCTCCAGATGTGACAAAACATGTAGTCGCTTTTTTAAAATTACCAACGACCATGTGAGTACATTTCTTCTTATTTTATGAATTATGTTTTAAAATATTATGCTGTCTTTTCGTAATTTGCGTTGCTGTCTGGAATAGGCTATAAAACGTAGATATTTCAACAGAGACGTACGCAGTGGGTGGAATTTGGAGGTCAGAACACCCAAAATCCTTATTTTTGTGAAAATTCTAGGGGCAAGTTTACAAATTTTAATATAATTTATCCTCAAATTAAATTTGAACCCCACCAAATACCTTTGACCCTTCCTAAATAAATCGAGGGCAAGGTGGCTCAGTGGTAGAGAATTCACCTCCGGTCCCTGGTTCGATTCCAGCTCGTGCCGTGTGGAGTTTCTGGTGGGCAAACACCGCGCTCGTGGGTTTTCTCGGGATTCTCCCGTTTCCTTCCACTTTCTTCATTCCACCATTTCATTTATTTCTCATTATCACCGTCTTCTTTAGCCGAACCGGCATAGCCGTGGGACGTAAAACTTAAAAGATTTCTTTTCATTTTACCTTCCGAACTAAATTCCTGCGTAGTGCTTATATTTCAATTATCTTTTATGAAAATTCTGTTCTACTCAAAAGTGTAGGGTTTGAAGTCTAAACATTGTGAGTTAATTGTGCTATATATTGTGTTTGTTTTTATTATTATTATTATTATTATTATTATTATTATTATTATTATTATTATTATTATTATTATTATTATTATTATTATTATTACCCTGAAAGGTATGCAACCAACTTTCCAACTTTTTAATCATTGTGAACATGAGGTCCAGCGTACCGGAAACTTTATTATTAAAAAACCGATATATATATATATATATATATATATATATATATATATATATATATATATATATATATATATATATATATACATGGCCGAAAATGGCGGTCAAATCAATACTTTTCGGGGTCGCCGAGTTGAACAGACGATGTCGTTTAAACCCACAAATTCAGTCCCATTAATACTCCTAAGGGGGGACGGGAACAGGTAAAGGTAATAGTTTTCTGGGTCGCAGAAGTGAACAGTGACACTTCCGATGCCGTTTTAATCCAAATTCAGCCCTACAACTTGGAAGGGGGAGACGATATATAAAAATGATTGAAAATGACCGTTATTAGTGCCGAATCGATAGTTTTTGGGGTCGCTGAGCTGAACAGTGACACTTCCGGCCATTTAAATCCAATTTCAGTCCCATCAGTACTCTAAGGGGGGATGCTGACATGTAAAGATAATTGAAAATTACCGATATTAATGTCGAATTTGTAGTTTTGGGACTCCATAAGTTCATTTTTGACAGTCTTTTTGCCCTTTGTGTCCAAAATGAAACGTATTCTCCCCGTGCGAAGAACGGGTATTCAGCTTGTCTTTAATAATAACGAACGGCAATTTCACATGTTAAATTCATTAATATATTTGTCGCTGCTTAAATTTACTCACTTATGCGTTATATGTGTGTATATGTAAATAAGATCATCTCTCTTTTTGAGTTATTCGAAAAATATACAACGAATAAAGAGGGATTTTACCAGAAATCAGAAAAATAAAAAAGTAGAATTAAAACCTATTGCTTTGGGTATTTTTCCGTTAGCGAAATACATTGTGTATACAGTAGGACATCGATAATCCGAACGCGGTCCCTAGAAGCTTTTTACATTTTGTCTTAATATAACGCTAGCAATAAACAAACAATAGTGTGTCCGTCGACGTTGTGTGAAGTCAGTGTTTTTACAAAAGTTCATTCATACGTAATTGTTTGCCATACATATTTTTATTTTTTAATTTTCTCTTTGGTCTATAAGCTTTAACTGTGACTTACAAGATCAGTGTAATTTAGTGTACGAGCAGGTTCTTCAGAAACATAAAATGTAAGTAGCCTTACGTACGGTATTGTAATTACTATATGTACTGAGTAAGCACTGTATCGATAGAAGAACATACCGTGGAGTATATGTAATCCAAAATGGTATTTTCGAAAATCCGAATAATATGAAAATCCGAATTACCTGTGGTCCCAATTAGTTCGGATTTTCGACTTCCTACTGTATATACTGCAGACATGTTTCAGCAAGTAAGATAACTAGCATCAGGCCAAGAAATAGTTTTTAAACTGTATTTTCCTGTTTTTGCCAATTTTTCCGAACAAATTATTTTTTCTAATGGATTCAAAATTTCCGGAAATTTTACATAGAACAAGGAAGATATCTCTGTAAAATATGTTTGATTTAACATATTAACTAAAATGATTCTGGCCCCGTTATATTAACACTTTCCTGCCACCAAGGGGGAACTTCATAAGATTGCTCAAATAATTTTAATGCGTCTATACTAATTAACCTAACTAGGATTATATTTTAGTTTCTTTTGTAGCCATAACTCCGTTCTATCACGGTGCTAACTTTGAAGTGTTTGGGTGAATTGTGCAGAAAATTTCCCTATTCTAATACGAGAAACATAAGTACTCAATTATCTTAACTCTAAACTAGTAAATACAAAATAATTTTAATTTTGAAAGCATAATATAATAAAATATTCAAAATTTTCAATTTTACCCAAATTTTCCGTTTTTTTTCAAGTTCGGGAAAACCGTAAAAAACTGTTTTTTTTTAACCCAAAATTTCCGTTTTTTTCCTAGGCCTTCACAACACTAGTCTCAACATACAGTGTACCGAACACTCCTAACAATGGGCCTCCGCAGCCGACGACCCATTCATGTGCGAATGTTAACACCACGATATCGGCAACTATGACTGAAATGAATACGTGACCATCGCCACTGGGCCTTGGCATAGTGGCAGAGTGTTGCATTGTCTGATGAATCCCGAAACGTTCTTCACCATGACGATGGAAGAATGCGAATCCGTCGTATTCCAGGGTAACAGCTCCTTGACACCTGTACTGCGGGACGGAGACAAGCTGGCTGTGGCTTAATACGACAATCTGGGGAACATTCACGTGAGCATCCATGTGTCTAGTGGAGCTCGAGCAAGGCACTATCACAGCCGAGGCGTATCGCACACTGCTTGCAGACTACGCACACCCCTTCATGACGACCATGTTTTCCACTGGTAGTGGCATTTTTCGACAAGATAATGCACCATGTCACAAGGCCAGGAGTGTGATGCTGGAGTGGTTCGAGTAATGTAGGAGGGAGTTCCAAGTGATGTGCTGGCTCCCCAAATCGCCGGATCTGAACCTAATCGAACACATCTGGAATGTGATTGAATGTGACGTCAGGACGCATCGCCCCTCCCCGGAATTTACGAGAATTAGGTGACCTGTGTGTCCGTATGTTGTATCAACTCTCTCCAGCGACCTACCAAGGATCATTGCATGCATTCCAAGACGTGTCGCTGTTGTTATCCATGCCAAAGGTCGACATACTGACAATTAGGTAGGTAATCATAATGGTCTGGCGGATGTGTGTGTATATTTTAACTTGTATATTTTGTCTCGACTCGAATTTCGAGACGTCTGGACTCGAATTCGAGTCGAGTCGAGACAGAGACTGTCGAGTCGAGACGTGAGTAGAGACAGAAATATATTTTCGAGTCGAGACAACATTTTCTCGAGACGAGTCGAGACCGGCTTAAATCTCGACTCGCGAGCATCCCTAGAATTCAGGAAAAACGTTTCGGTAGACATTGGGTTATTGTTTAAAATATCAAAAATGTTTCCGGTATCGATCACAAGAATATAGTACTATGCATTCATCCACCCATACTTTTCATACGGAATCGAAGCTTGGTATGGAAACTTAAGTGCTAAGCTTAAATATAATCACCTTGTTCTCAGAAGAGAGTAATAAGAATAAAAAACGAACATTTTCTCGCACATAAAGAACCGCTATTCCATGACCTGAACATATTAAAATGAGTTAAACTTTATTTTTATATGATAAATTGCCTAATGTACAGAATCCTCAAGAAAGATGCAATTATATTTTCAACAAATTTGTAGAAATAAAACACTCAGTTAGTACACATGCAAAGACAAACAAAGAATTTAAAAAAAAACAAAAAAAAAACAAGATCAAATTGGGGCATCGAAAATATCAGGTATCAATGTATTAAGGCCTGGAATGTCCTTCCCCTATGTGTCAGAGAACTACAAACTTTTAGCAAATTTAGAAAAAGAAAAAAGCAGTTGAAAAAGTTTTCCAAAGTTGAAACAATACTATATTAATGTGTCATTATTATTAGTATTATTTTTATTATGAACTTGTTAAGTATTTATAGGACTATTAAGTATTTATCCACCATTTTAGAATATGTAAATAATTTCTGAAAGGGAGAATCATAAACAGCAGAAGCTCGACCTCTCCCTGAATCAGGGGCGTCATTTCAGACTTCGCTTGGGGGGGGGGCAAGAGCACCACTGACATAAGGCTTTCTCATTTTGTACTAGTATATTGGTAGGCGATCGATTAAAGTATATGCATTCCTCATACTCTTGGGGGGGGGGACAATTGCCCCCTCCTGCCCTCCCTAAATGACGCCCCTGCCCTGAATCATTTACAAATATTGTTAAGTAACTCTTTTGTACTCATATACATATTAATAAATTATAATTCTATAAATTATAATTCTAATTAATCTTGGACAAACCTATAACCCACTTTAAATCCTATTTCGTTTAACAAGATTTTCACATTTCCATAAATGTTGGCAAAATCAAGAGATAACATTTTTGTGTATTAACTTATCTTTAGAAAAAAAAAATTAGTACAATTTTTATACTTGATTCATTCCTTATTACCAAAGAATATATTCTGACTTCGTGCGTTAGGAAATGAATTGACAAGAAAGAAATTGATTAAATGGTGAATTGTATTTTCAAATTTGTACAAAAATACTCAGCGGAATTATAACATGTATGTTTCACTTCTACAATATACTTTAAAGGGTTAGAATGGAGCTGGTCAACAATAAATTCGAGCTCGACTATAGTGGAAGTTCATTTATTTTTCTGAAACATAACATTGCTTTCGTACTCGACATTTAACATATTAACAAAACGTAGAAACACACTAACAAAATTTTGTTCGTGAGATATGTTATGTCATGGTATTTTTATGTGTTTTTTTCAGTGAAAATTTAAGAAACATAAGACGTAGAAATGACGTGACATTTTAAGTGGTATTTACTTTTGATTTTGAGAAAATATGCTATTTATTCAATAGTATATTAATGCATTAATGACATCAATTAAACTCTAGACATATCATGGGAGAGTCAAGTTCTGCCATCTTTTCTAAGAAAAACATGAAATGAAGCTAATGGTCGAAATATGGATTTCCGTTTTGGATACTGACCATAGCCTGAATCTAAGAAAAAAAAGTGTATTGAATTGCAGCATTAAAACAATGAAATAAAACATTTATCTCTGCAGGTTATACAGCACAAACTTAGACCGAGAAATTTATCTTCAAATAGAGTATTGCATTTCTTGGCAATGTGACATCGAAATTAGGACATAAGCGATCGAAGTCTTGCTGTTTAAAAAATGGTGAATCTATGAACAAGTATAAGAAATTTCTTTGAAGATTTTCCAAACAAAATAAGCATGCCATGAATATTAGTACAGGGTTTTCATAAAGTATGGACGGATTTAATTCGCTTATATTTTACATAAAAATGCTCATATTGAAATCAAATAAAGTGCAAACGGTAGCGGAAGGATTAAATTTTTACCTGTAATCTGCACCAGCTCAGTTCATTCACCGCCACACCTCCAACTGGGCGCCACTAGGAATCGACTTCTGTGGGCTGTTGATGATGCTTTCCCTTACCCTGCTCACTGTTGCAGGCGATGTTGGCGGCCTCCCACTTCCTGTCTCCAGGACGCTTCCTGTCTCCAAGAACTTAGCATGCCACTTTCGGATTGCACTCTCAGTCGGTGCCGGCTTTTTGAATTCTTTATTGAACTCTCGACACACCAGAATTGGTGATTTTAGCTCTGCGTACCACAGAACACATTGCGCTTTATCTTTCACCGACACATACGGTAACAGTGTTGCCAACTAAAAATTTAATCCTTCCGCTACCGTTTGCACTTAATTTGATTTCATTATGAGCATTTTTATGAAAATTATAAGCAAATTAAATCTGTCCAGACTTTATGAAAACCCTGTATTTGCTATGCATTACGTATGCGCAGAAAACAAATTTTATCTTTGTGTTTAATTACTGTATAAGGCAAAGGCTTAGAATGCCTATTTATGCCCTTCTAAAAATTCTTAAAAAGGAAAGAAGCGTAACTACATGTAACCGAAACTAACTTTCTGGCTACTAGTGTCCAAGTTTCATGTGTATAATAGCGCTTGTTTTGGTGATACTTGTTAACACATTAAGCTACTAATACAAATTTGCATATTACGCACACATTTTAAGAAAACGTATTGCGCGAAATAAGTAGTTCAAACAGAATTCAGTACACTTTAAATTTATTATCACGTTTGGCAACCATATTCTTAGTTAACTATGCTGCCATCTATTGTAAACAGTAAGTACTAATGGATATCTGCATTGCAAGAATAATTCTCCTACCTTCGCAAGTAAGACAGGTAAGACAGATAATTTTCTTTTACCAGCAAAATTGACAAACTTGCTTTATGAGGGAGAAAGGCAGGGCAGGATTTAGGAAGGTTATAGCCATGGGCCTTCACGTGGACATGGGCTTCCACTTTGATCAAAATCTCTACTCGTTATCTAAAAAGAAACATGAAGATACATTCATATTCATAAAATAAAATATGATCAAAAATATAAAACAGATTCCCTTAATTTTCCTTCTGTACTTTTACTGAAATATATAGGAAAAGTCAGCAGGGGCTACATTTTTTCTAATCCTGGGGCTCCAGATGGGTTAATCAAGCCCTGGAGAAAGGAGTTGGCAAGTCTGTAGCCGGGAACGCGCCAAGGTTGGACGACGACAAGGTTGGACGACGACAAGCCTGGACACTTTTTGTGTCCAAGCTTGTCGTTGGCCAACCTCGTCGTCAGCGACCCAAAATGAGATATATCAAAGCATCTCGTGGTCGATCCCGACAAGCTTGGACACCTTCAGGAATGTGTCCAGGCTTGTCGTCGTCCAACCTTGTCGTTAACGACCCAAAATTAAATGTGTCCAGGCTTGTCGGGATCGACCACGACAAGTTTGGACACCCTAGGAATGTGTCCAGGCTTGTCACAGTGACAATACAGCGGTAACGACCTCCTGGAGCAAAACCTATATTTGTAGATCCTATGGGGAACCATCACTGATGAAGCAGTAAATTAATTTTGGGACCTTAACGCCAAAACCAGTACACATCATCGAACACAGGACAGCGGAGGAGCGACATCGACAGGCTAGCCGAAGAAACACGTGAGTTGATTAACATTTTATGCCACCTCGTCGTCTATTATTAAAATCAAGCCACTAGCGTAAAAATAGTGTTGAATTGTTCATGGTGAATATATTGCAAATACAAACGTATGTAATATTTGTGCTTTTATAGTAACATTATATTTCTTTTATCTAAAAGTAATTTTATCATTTGTGCAGTTAATATCTAATCCTATTATATTTGTAGCCTGACAAATTTATTTACGTTGTCTACATTTTCGTTTATTGCGTTTCCAGCTACCGCATAACGAAACTGTAGGCATGGGCAAGTGATCGTATACGTCGTAAAGTAGCTGGAAAATAAGAGGAGAAAAGGGCGCAGTATGAGACTGAGAAATTAATTTGAACCACGACGCAAAATAACGATTACAATCTCCTCTCTCAGGGGAAAAACCTCTAACTTTTCCTCACCTGAACACAGATCACATAGCCTAACGGCTCCTCAAATGCAAATAACAGCGCAAATCTAAATGAATAATCTTCTTCTTTACAACAACTATCGTTGAAACACACTGAAGCTTTAAAGAAATTAATAGCAACTATATTTTTGTCACAAAAGATAGATGCTTCACACTCGTTTGTAGAAAATATAGTAACACAGATATTTCATATTTTAAATCTTAAAAAATATAGATCATGGGAAAAAATAGGCGACTTCGCTCACTTAGTGTTATTCAATGCAATATCCAAAGCATCTATAACAAAATCTTTTTCATTCAAAAGTTAATAACATTCTTTAATCCGGATGTTATAATATTACAAGAAATCTGGAAAAACCTAATCATCCAATATCTATCAAGAATCATAATATAATAGCACAAGATAGAGAAGATGGATATGGAGGACTTGCTTTTTGCATCAAAACTAATCTAAATTTCAAAATTGACCACATCAATATAAATTGTCCAGATCATAACATTCAATATTTATCTGTGCTAATACAAAATATTTAATTTTTAAACTTATATATTCCTCCACATATCACCCCAAATGTTGCATTCTGGGAAAAAATCTTTTCGATATATGATTTTGAATTTATTTTTGGAGATATAAACATACAAAGTAAGCCGTTTGGAAGCTCTAAAGGAAATACCGCAGGAAATAATTTTATACAAGCATTAGCTATCTCTCAACATCTCTCGAATGATGATACTCCAACCAGAATTATTAAAACCGGGAAGAGCGTACCAGATATAACAACAGTTGAAAATCATCATTATATATATACTCATTGGAATGTCTATTTTGGTCCAGGAGGCAATGACCATTATCCAATTATATTCTCTACTCATGAAATCAATCTTAAAACTTCTGGCACAATGGACATTACTACTGATTTTAGAACAAAATTACAAAAGGTCACATGTAACATAAAATGGAATTCATATCAATCTGTATTTGAACAAATAAGCAATCCTTGGAAGTAACACAAAATAATGATTTAGGAAATAATATTAATCTCTTTCACAATATGATCGAAAAAACTTATCAACTTCAAAGAAAACTTCTTATAACACCCAACAATTTACAATAAATAAAGATAAAGATAAATCCAAATTCAATTACAAAATATGGTGGAATACAGAATGTCAAAAAGCTATAAATGCATGTCAAAGATCACTTAAGTTATTTTTACAAAATAATTCCAAAAAGAATTTCATAATATATCAGAAACATAAAGCTATAGTTAGAAAAACGTATTATATTATAAAAGGAAAAGCTGGGAACAGTTTAGTAATAATAATATTTCATTTGTTACTCCCAAGTATAAAATTTGGAAATTTTTTAAACAACAAAACATGAATTCACAGATATATACAGAAATTTGCAATACTGAATAAAAATGGACTACTGAATTTCACCATCAGCTAACTCCACCAAATGTAAATAATTCAAGAATAAATATCATGCAATATATAATTAGTAAAGAATCTTCTACTCTTGAAATACATTTCTCTCAGGTGGTCTTCAATATTGTACTTCAAAATCTACATACCAATAATTCTCCTGGAATTGATGAAATCTATTATAATCGTTATAAATACCTATCAGAATATGGAAAGATAATACTATTAGCAATATATAATAACAATTGGAAAACTAGTCATGTCCCACCTCAATGGAAACAAATACTTATTATTCCTATCATTAAAAATAAAAGACATATAGGCATTGCAGATAATTACAGATCTATTGCATTACTTCCATGCTCGCTTAAATTATTTGAAAATCTAATCTTACATAGGTTACTATGGTTTTTAGAGTATCATCAAATACTACCTCAAAACATCACAGACTTACGCAAAATCTCCTCTACAAACGATGCAATTTGACCAGTTATCCTCGATAAGCGTATCTTGAAAGGAAATTTGTCATGACAATCAGCATTGACTTAAAAAAAGCGTATGACTAAGATATCTTAGATTCTCTTGCTGAAAAGATGCATAAAATCAAGATACCTACTAAATTCATTAGATTTATTCACAATTTACTTATAAATAGAAGAATATCTATTACAATAAATAAAACCTATAGTAAATTACGAACAACATACTCTGGTCTGCTTTAAGATAGCAAACTGAGTCTTATCCTTTTCAACATTTATATTTTGGATTTAATTTCAGAGATATCAAAAGTTTTAAAATATATTCGTATGCTGATGATATTGTAGTACTTTTGGCTACTAACGATCTAACTAAAGGCAAAAATAAACTTGAACACATCCTAACCAAAATGGTCAAATGTTCTTTTGTTAATGGGATTGAGGTAAACTGTAACAAAACCATATACTCCCGTTTTTACGAGGAAAAAACAATACACAATTCCAGAACTTATGATAGAAGGACATACTTTATATCACAATAATTATTTTACGTACCTTGGACTTTACTTAGACACAAAACTCAACTGGAAACATCATCTATCTTATTTAGTTACAAACTTAAATAAATATCGATCTTTAAAAAGCGTTCGATACCGTAAATCAGAAAATATTACTGCAGAAACTACAATATTATGGAATACAGGGGAGTCACCTTCAATCTTATGAAAAGCTACTTAAAAATCGGTCGCAATACACTAGTGTGAATGGACACAAATCAACTACAGCACTTGTAAACTGTGGAATTCCACAAGGTTCCATATTAGGGCCATTGCTATTCCTTTTATATATTAACGACTTGCCATGTGTATTGAAAAATTTACAGTGCTGTTTGTTTGCGGACGATACAGCATTTTCATGAAAGGACCAGAGCTTAAAACTGTATAGAAGTCGATTATTATTTCTTTTTAATTAGACAGATTATCACAGTGATTTCGAATTGATAAATCAACTTTAAATGTTGATAAAACTAAGTGTATATTCTTTAGAAACAAATATAAAATGCAAAACATTAATGACTATCCTATTACAATAAGCTCTCAAACAATAACAGCTGTTGAAAACATAAAATACTTAGGTGTTTGGTTTGATGAGCATTTCACATGGGAGAAACATTGTTCTGAAATCAGTAGAGATGCGCACGAGTCGAGACATGTCTCGAATCTCTACTCGACTCGACTCGAATTCGAGTCGAGACAGTTTGTAAAATTCATAGACGAACCTAGACAAACGTATTTCTCGACTCTTCGAGCCGAGACACGAGTCGAGTTGAGTCAGCTCCTAAAAATCTCGACTCGACTCGAATGTCTCGAAAGTTTTGTATAATTTTTAATATTATTTTGAAGAAAGTACTCACTCAGAAACACTCGACACGAGAATGTTTGAAACTGCAGGACTTGTTAAGTATTCGAGGAGTGCTGTGGCGACAAGTGGCGAAACCAAGGGGAAACGACGTCCAAACGTCGAGGTGTTGGGCGCCCACCACCTCATTATATATGTCGAACGTCGTAGGCTGGCCAGACTGGTAAAACAGGAAAGGCAGCGAACTGCGTCGGAACTAACATCAGAGCTGGGCAAAGTACAAGTGTGTCTGAACTAGTGTTGTAAAATTTCCGGAAATTTTGAACCTGTTGGTAAAAAATCCGTAACACTTTTACTTTTTTTCAAACGCGTGAAAAATACAAGTTCAAAAATTTCAATATTGCGAATATTAAAAAAATAACCCTCGAAAATAAAACTATTATTATTTGTATTAAAATAGTAGAATTACGCGTATATCTTGTTTGTCCCCACAGAAAAGTTTATATGTTTGTGTCCAGTTCTTTCGACAATGAGATCTTGAAACCCACAAGTGCTAGAAACGTGCTGTTTTCATTGGGCGATTCCAAATTTGTATTTCCCCTATGTGTCAGAGAACTACAAACTTTTAGCAAATTTAGAAAAAGAAAAAAGCAGTTGAAAAAGTTTTCCAAAGTTGAAACAATACTATATTAATGTGTCATTATTATTAGTATTATTTTTATTATGAACTTGTTAAGTATTTATAGGACTATTAAGTATTTATCCACCATTTTAGAATATGTAAATAATTTCTGAAAAGGGATAATCATAAACAGCAGAAGCCCGACCTCTCCCTGAATCATTTACAAATATTGTTAAGTAACTCTTTTGTACTCATATACATATTAATAAATTATAATTCTATAAATTCTAATTCTAATTAATCTTGGACAAACCTATAACCCACTTTAAATCCTATTTCGTTTAACAAGATTTTCACATTTCCATAAATGTTGGCAAAATCAAGAGATAACATTTTTGTGTATTAACTTAATCTTTAGAAAAAAAAAAAATTAGTACAATTTTTATACTTGATTCATTCCTTATTACCAAAGAATATATTCTGACTTCGTGCGTTAGGAAATGAATTGACAAGAAAGAAATTGATTAAATGGTGAATTGTATTTTCAAATTTGTACAAAAGTACTCAGCGGAATTATAACATGTATGTTTCACTTCTACAATATACTTTAAAGGGTTAGAATGGAGCTGGTCAACAATAAATTCGAGCTCGACTATAGTGGAAGTTTATTTATTTTTCTGAAACATAACATTGCTTTCGTACTCGACATTTAACATATTAACAAAACGTAGAAACACATTAACAAAATTTTGTTCGTGATATATGTTATATCATGGTATTTTTATCTGCATTTTTCAGTGAACATTTAAGAAACATAAGACGTAGAAATGGCGTGACATTTTATGTGTAACTTCCTTTTGATTTTGGTAAAATATCTCATTTATCCAATAGTATATTAATGCATTAATGACATAAATTAAACTCTAGACATATCATAGGAGAGTCAAGTTCTGCCATCTTTTCTAAGAAAAACATGAAATGAAGCTAATGGTCGAAATATGGATTTCCGTTTTGGATACTGACCATAGCCTGAATCTAAGAAAAAAAAGTGTATTGAATTGCAGCATTAAAACAATGAAATAAAACATTTATCTCTGCAGGTTATACAGCACAAACCTAGACCGAGAAATTTATCTTCAAATAGAGTATTGCATTTCTTGGCAATGTGACATCGAAATTAGGACATAAGCGATCGAAGTCTTGCTGTTTAAAAAATGGTGAATCTATGAACAAGTATAAGAAATTTCTTTGAAGATTTTCCAAACAAAATAAGCATGCCATGAATATTAGTACAGGGTTTTCATAAAGTATGGACGGATTTAATTCGCTTATATTTTACATAAAAATGCTCATATTGAAATCAAATAAAGTGCAAACGGTAGCGGAAGGATTAAATTTTTACCTGTAATCTGCACCAGCTCAGTTCATTCACCGCCACACCTCCAACTGGGCGCCACTAAGAATCGACTTCTGTGGGCTGTTGATGATGCTTTCCCTTACCCTGCTCACTGTTGCAGGCGATGTTGGCGGCCTCCCACTTCCTGTCTCCAGGACGCTTAATGTCTCCAAGAACTTAGCATGCCACTTTCGGATTGCACTCTCAGTCGGTGCCGGCTTTTTGAATTCTTTATTGAACTCTCGACACACCAGAATTGGTGATTTTAGCTCTGCGTACCACAGAACACATTGTGCTTTCTCTTTCACCGACGCCATCTTTGATACGGTAACAGTGTTGCCAACTAAAAATTTAATCCTTCCGCTACCGTTTGCACTTCATTATGAGCATTTTTATGAAAATTATAAGCAAATTAAATCCGTCCAGACTTTATGAAAACCCTGTATTTGCTATACATTACGTATACGCAAAAAACAAATTTTATCTTTGTGTTTAATTACTTTATAGGGCAAAGGCTTAGAATACCTATTTATGCCCTTCTAAAAATTCTTAAAAAGGAAAGAAGCGTAACTACATGTAACCGAAACTTTTTTTTTTATTGCTAGCTGAGGCTAGCTACCTTTGAGAGGGTTACGCCCTCTTTTAGGGAAGAGATGTGAAAGGATTGAGGGTTGTGAGATCTCTGGTTGGTCTAAGTGCTTTATTGAATTTCTTTCATGGCTGTAACGGACTTAAGGAACTTTGCGTTCCTTAACATTAGGTGGAGAAAGAGACAAATACATATAGACAACATAAACATACATACATAGCTGTTATGAAAGATGAACTTGAACAAAGATCAACGGTACAATAAATGAGAAACACTAGTTAGGTAACATATACAATAAACATAATCAAGAGAATAGATACTATGTGATAATAATGTAGTAGTAGAGTAATATAATTAATGAGGATGAAGTATGAGATGAGGTGCAAGCACAGGACAACACATAGGAACATATTAGTGGACGAATGCAGTTATCTTCTTGCCTAGGGGGACTCTAGGCTATGATGAGAGACATGATGAACCCAAGTTAGTATGAGAGAATTACTGTGCAGGAAATGATGGAAAAATGAGAGGTAAATGAACATGAGTGACGTAATCGTTCAGAAGCAAGAGCGAGGGATCATCAGGAGGAAGCGTGTAATGGTATAATGTAAATAGAAGAGATAATGACGTGTGATGATACCGAGTGGGTGTGGGATGTAGGGCTATGTAGTGCATTGTATCGAAAAGTAGTGGATGTTGGGTTTGAAATCGGCGTCGTATGTAGGAGAGTCGAAGGGATTCAAGATGGTACTGCAAGGTAGGAAAAGTAATGCGTTGATACAAGTCTTGTGTGGGGCTAGGTAATTTTATGCGAAATGCAATGCGGAGGGCATGACGTTCGAGAATAAGAAGTTTGTTGTAGAATCTGTCTGATGCTGCAATCCAAGCTGTGAAACCATAGGTGAGACTAGGACGGAGAAAGACTTTGTAGGTGTTTAAGACTGTGTGTGGTTTGAGACCCCATGTCGTTCCTACGAGACGTTTAAGTAAGTTGAGACGATTATGCGCTTTGGTCACAACTGTTTTAAGATGTTGCATCCAGGTAAGGTGTGTGTCGAATGTGATCCCGAGGTAGGTGACTGCCTTTGTAGCCCGTAATGGAACTTGGTCCACGTGAAGAGATAGGCAACGGCGATTGCGGCGAACCTTAGTTGTTTTCTTTGGTGGGATAAAGATGATAGCCTGTGTTTTTGTAGCGTTGATGGTGAGTTTCCAGGTCTGGCACCAAAAGCTGAAATCTGTGATGGCTGTTTGTAGGATATTATTTATGTGCTGGATGGATGTTCCTAGAGCGAGAAATGCAGTATCATCTGCGTACTGGAAAGAATAGACTTGTTCTGGGAGACGTGGCATGTCAGCAACAAACAGAATGTATAACAGCGGGGAGAGGGCAGAACCCTGTGGAACTCCGGTTAGTAAGAATATGGGATGAGATAGGTGTTCGTTGATGGCAACATAAGTAAGACGACCTGAGAGAAAGTTAAAGATTAGCCGGATGTATGGTGTAGGAAGCTGGAGCCTGATTAGTTTATGAATAAGTCCGAGATGCCACACTTTATCGAACGCTTTCTCGAGATCGAATAGGACGAGACATGATGGTTTCACTCTATTATAGTGGGTGGTGATAAGGCTTGTGAGTCGTAAAAGTTGATCGTTTATAGAGAAAGAAGGACGGAAACCTGCTTGAGTGAGAGGAATGAGATTTCTTGTGTTAAGGTAGATATGAAGGCGTTTGACGAGAATGCGTTCAAAGATTTTACTGAATGTGCTTGTGAGTTGGATTGGCCTGTAAGAAGAGATCTCATGAGGAGGCTTATGCGGCTTTGGAAACATAAGTGTTTTAGATGTTTTCCAAGGCATAGGAAAGTAGCCTGTACGGAGTATAAAGGTGAAGAGATTGGCGATGAGGATGAGTAGTGTAGGTGGACACTCCCTGATCTGACGATAGGTGATATTATCGAATCCTGGCGCTGTGTTCCGTTTACATTTGATGGTATCTGTGACCTCTTGAACAGTGATGGGTGCAGTAACATGTTGATCGATACTGAGTTCATGCATGGTATTGGGTTGCAAGAATGGAGAAGTGTCGGCTTTGTCTGCAACATGGGGTGTAATTCCAGGTGGTGGTGGCGTAAAAATGTTCTGCAGATGATTTGCAAATGCATTTGCTTTCTCCGTATCTGTGTGAGCTGCGGAGTTTCCGGTCAGAATGGGGTAGGGAGTTTGTGTGAACTTGCCGCATAAAGCGTTGAACTTTTTCCAAAATTTGGTAGGATGACAGGTGGTAGACAGATTATTACAGGTTTTTACCCAACAGCGAAGTTTATAGGCACGGATGTAGTTGTGCACAGTTCTCTGCAATTGTTGATGATGATGTAAGGCATCAGGATTTCGGGTGCGAATATAATCTCGATAAAGTTGGCGAGAACGTGTGATCATAGTCAGGTAATGTGGTGGCAGTCGAGGTTGATATGGAATATTTTTGGTGGTAGGAATGTAAAGAGTGCTAGCTTCCTGTATAGTAGAAGTGAGTGTATCGACAGTGCTGTAGAGGTCGTCTTCGGAAGTGGGCGATGAAAGATGTTGAGTGCGTTTAGTAAGATAAGAGCGATAGGAGTTCCAGTTAGCTTTATCAAACCGAAAACAGATGCGTGAAGGCAATTGAGGACGAGGGGAAGCAGAAGAGTGAAGATTTATTGTTAGTTTAACAGGAGCATGGTCACTTCCCAGGGTATCAAGTACTGAAACAGTGCTATGAGTGATTAGATTGCTGGACGTAATAACGATGTCCGGTGTTGTGTCAGAGATTGGCCGAGTGGGTTTTGGTAACTGATGAATGGTTCCAGTGGTGTGTGTGGTGATAAAAGCAGAGAAATCGGTTCGATCGTGATCTGAGCGACTGTGCATATTAAAATCTGCCATGATGATATAGTGGCGATAGGTGTTTGAAATATGTTGTACAAATTGTATGGGGAGGGGATGGCCAGGCCGGATGTAGACTGTTGCTATGGTAATGATAATAGATTTGAAATATACAGTGGTTATGATATATTCGGGTAATGTTGTATTAGCACAATAGGACTGACGATAAGGCAAGTAAGGGAGAAAACCAACCGCTACGCCCCCATTAGCTCGCTGTGCGGGCTGTAGATTGTCTGCACGTAAAATGGTATACCCCGGTAGGCGACATGGAGTTGCTTTGGTTAAGAATGTTTCGTTTAAGAGAAAGACTGTTATATGTTCCTCGAGTAGCAGCGTTTGAAACAAAAGTTTGTTTTTAGTGAAGGATCGGATGTTCAAATAAAGAAAGTTTAGAGCCATGATGAAATTAAATTCAACCGGTTTGAGTTGTTGGAGATGCATGAAAATGCACTGAATTTCCAGAATATGTTGCTGTGAAGTGAATGTGAAATGTTGTTTTAGCTGCAAGGGTGATTTGCTGTAAGATGTGTGGACGGATGAAAGGATGGATATTTTGCAGTGCAAGAGTAAGAAAAGTAAGCAGTTGCTGTATGGTGACTGGGGTATCTACAGTGGGCGGAGGGGTGGTAACAAGGGATGTAGTACGCAAGGGTACAACCAGTTCTGGATGTTGCGGCGTTGGGTCTGGTTTTGCTTTACATTTGTAGCTATAAGTAGGGTGGCTGTCTGGACATGTAGAGCATTTCGCTGGTTGGTGCAAATTAGTGCATAAACGAGTTGAGTGTGGTCCTGCACAGTAACCGCATTTGAAGTCGTTCTTACAATTAGCTGTATTATGCGTATTATATTCTTGGCAGCGTTCGCATCGAACTGGTAATGGTGCCATTGAACGCGATGGTTCCACTCGATGTTTGCGATTGTAGATGAAAGCTCCATGAGCAAGCAAATCATCGATGGTCTCTTGATGGAGTGTGAGGATACGGACCATGAAGGTGGGCCCACGATCGTTGCGAATTCTAAGAACCTTAGAAATGGTGTATCCTTCGAGTTTTAGTTCATCATGAACTTCCTCGTCTGTGTAAGACGGGTCGACACCGCGGATGACTACAGAAAGAAGCGAGGGTCTCCGTGGTGGAGGGGGTTGCTTGCGTGTCGAAGTAGTAAGATTGGTGATTTCGGCTTGTGCTCCGAAAGTATCGATAGGCACTTTGTTTCGAATCGTCGTGTATAGATCAGGGTCAGACGTTTTAAAGATATAACCATTTCTGGTGTGCACAATTTCCTTGATGGCAGCACGTGGGAGATACTTTCTTAGCTGGAGTGCAACAAATTTCTCATTGGAGAACTTCGTGTCGTAATTGCGGAGGAGGATGGAAAAAGATGGCTGAACAGATGGAGGAGTAGAATCTGCTGGTGGTTCTATATCCATGGCGCTATTGGTCGGGTATTCAGTATGATGTTTTTTCTTCGGCGGTGAGTCTTGAACCCGGGCAGCATAGCTAGCCTTTGATTGAGGCGACCTGGACCGAACTGATGTAGAAGATTCGACAGATGCGCAAGAGGTCTGAGAATCTTTCCGTTGGCGAGAGCCAGAAACATTCGCTTGTGTCTTTGATGATCCCTTCCGTGGCCCCACCTTCGTGGGACAAACAGATGGTCCATCGACAACAGTAGGTAGGTTCGTATGTCGTCCGTTAGTTCGTTTACCAGGTTTCGTGCCATGATCCGCCATAGTGCAGCCTATCCAGTGGGCAGATGCCCAGATGCTGTGTATGTGATGTGATGTGATGTGATGAAATGCAGTGATCTGACAAGGTGGGACTACCCGTTTGGATAGTAGTCCAGGTAAGACAGTTCTCCTATTAATGCAGTGACACTGTACCCCCTTGGCTGAGATAAGTCTGATGAACAGTGTCCTGTAAAAACGCAGAGAAAAGTCCAGGATCAGGAGTAGGAAGGTTGTTCAAAAATCGTCACCGTTCTACGTAGGTGGCGCTTCAGAGGCAGAAGCTCTGGAAAAGTATGAACCGAAACTTTTTTTTTTTTTAAACTGTTCAACCGCAGACGATAACGTCGTCTCTTCGGGAGTGATTTATATGGTAAACATTGGTTATGATTGATACACATATATGGTCTATGAGATTTGGCTACAACAATAATAAAAAAAAAACTTTATTCATACAGAGGTGAATTATTATTGTTGAAGTGAAACATGTGATACATAACAAGAAACACAGATATGGATGGGGAAGGTTGAGATGTAAGTGCTTAAGACAGACAGCGGTCAATGTTTGGTTCGACATAAGGAGAACTGAAATAATTAACGGTATGCTTATTTGAAAGGCTGAGCGAATGATGAGATGAAGTGCATGGACGCCACAGTACACAGGGAAGTGTTAGTATTCACAAATGAGCTTATCTTCTGTGTTGGGGCTACTCAACACTGATGGCAGACATGGGGAAAGCCCTTGTTAGAAGGAAACTCACTGTGCAAACGATGGGTATATGTGCGGATTGAATTCTGATGGATGATAGGTAGCGAAGAAATGATGGTCAGGGTGTCCCGGATGCTTCTGGCCATAGATGGAGAGTAGATGCTGCAGTGGAGGATAGTAATACTTAGGCGAGGTGGAAAAGCTACTATTGAGGTATATAGTGTCCATAAGCGTATGGTGCTGAGTTCTCCATTTCTTATCTATGTAGCGGGAGCGAAGATCTGCCAGATGGCGTGTGATGTGCGGAAATGTGATTCTTTCCTATAAGAGACGTGTGGGACTAGGCAAGCTTATTCGAAATGCGAGCCTCAAAGCGTGGCGTTCTATAATACGTAGGCGCTCGTAGAAATCGTCATTCGCACTAACCCAGGCGGTGTGACCATGAGTGAGACATGGGCGAAGGAAGACCTTGTAAGTGTTTAGGACGGTATCCGCGTGCAGGCCCCAGGTAGTACCAACCAGGCGTTTCAATAGATTTAAGCGGTTTTGTGCTTTCTCCTTAATAGATAGAAGGTGAGGTTTCCAAGATAATTTGGCATCAAAGACTACCCCCAGGTATTTAACAGTAGTGCTGGGGTGGATGGGTACACCTTCTACGTTAATAGCGAGCAAGGATGGATTGCGGCGTACTCGACTGCGTCTCTTGTTTGGAAGTATTACTAGGGCTTGTGTTTTGGTACAATTCAATTTTAACTTCCATCGATTGCACCAGTTGCTAAAAGCATCTATAGCTTTCTGCAGAGAAATGTTGATTTGGTGCATAGTTTTGCAACAAGCCAGCAGTGCAGTATCATCTGCAAATGTGAAAGTGTAAATAGGCTCAGGCATGACGGGCAGGTCACTAACATACAATATATATAATAATGGTGATAAGGCTGAACCTTGTGGGACACCAGTACAAGGAAAAATTGGATAAGATAAACTATTATTAATGGAGATATAGGCGAGACGATTCGTAAGAAAGTGGTACACCATACGTATATATGCGGCCGGAAGATCGAAGAAGTGTAACTTATATATAAGACCATTATGCCACACGCGATCAAATGCCTTTTCAAGATCGAAGAGAAGAAGGCAGGAGGGTGCAGTTCTATTATAATGGTTCGTGATGATGGTGCTAAGACGTAACAAGTTATCGAGGAGGCTATGGTCAGGTCGGAAACCTGCTTGGTGTTTAGGCAACAGATCATGAACTAACAGATGGCTATGGAGTCTCCGGACTATGATGCGCTCAAAGATTTTCCCCAGTGTGGAAGTGAGCTGAATGGGCCGATAAGAAGCTGGGTCTGTTTTATCTTTTTTAGGTTTCAGAAACATAAGTACTTTAGATACTTTCCAATCAGGTGGATAGTAGCCAGTTCTGAGAACAAAATTGTACAGTGTTGCCAAAATATGAAGTAAAATAGCAGGACCTTCTTTAATATGGCGGTAGGTAATGCCATCAAACCCTGGTGCCGTGTTTTTCTTGTGACGTATCACGTCTGTAATATCCACTGGCGTTATTGGCGCCGTTAAAGGATGCTGATCATTCAGAGTATGTGAACCGAAACTAACTTTCTGGCTACTAGTGTCCAAGTTTCATGTGCATAATAGCGCTTGTTTTGGTGATACTTGTTAACACATTAAGCTACTAATACAAATTTGCATATTACGCACACTTTTTAACAAAACGTATTGCGCGAAATAAGTAGTTCAAACAGAATTCAGTACACTTTAAATTTATTATAACGTTTTGCAACCATATTCTTAGTTAACTATGCTGCCATCTATTGTAAACAGTAAGTACTAATGGATATCTGCATTGCAAGAATAATTCTCCTACCTTCGCAAGTAAGACAGGTAAGACAGATAATTTTCTTTTACCAGCAAAATTGACAAACTTGCTTTATGAGGGAGAAAGGCAGGGCAGGATTTAGGAAGGTTATAGCCATGGGTTACTTTGATCAAAATCTCTACTCGTTATCTAAAAAGAAACATGAAGATACATTCATATTCATAAAATAAAATATGATCAAAAATATAAAACAGATTCCCTTAATTTCCCTACTGTACTTTTACTGAAATGTATAGGAAAAGTCAGCAGGGGCTACATTTTTTCTAATCCTGGGACTCCAGATGGGTTAATCAAGCCCTGGAGAAAGGAGTTGGCAAGTCTGTAGCCGGGAACGCGCCAAGGTTGGACGACGACAAGGTTGGACGACGACATGCCTGGACACTTTTTGTGTCCAAGCTTGTCGTTGGCCAACCTTGTCGTCAGCGACCCAAAATGAGATATATCAAAGCATCTCGTGGTAGATCCCGACAAGCTTGGACACCTTCAGGAATGTGTCCAGGCTTGTCGTCGTCCAACCTTGTCGTCAACGACCCAAAATGAAATGTGTCCAGGCTTGTCGGGATCGACCACGACAAGTTTGGACACCCTAGGAATGTGTCCAGGCTTGTCGTCGTCCAACCTTGTCGTCAACGACCCAAAATGAGATGTGTCCAGGCTTGTCGGGATCGACCGCGACAAACCTGGACACTTGAGGAATGTGTCCAGGCTTGTAGTCCATGACCCAATTTGAAATGTCTGTTCCAACAAACTCTACCAGTTAAGGCGTTTCCAGTTCATACATACATGCCCTTCAATATAGAGTTGCATGGCTCGCATCTATATCGCTATTGGCTGATTCTCGCCAGTCAGCTACTGCCCTTTACTAGAGGATTTTCGAATTATTTTAAATTTATTTATCTTTTATTAAAAGAGGGCAGAAAGATGTGGAGAAAGTTAAATAATGAATTACGAAGAGAAACAGACAGAGCGAGGGAAGAGTTTTACAAAAGAAAATGCGAGGACATAGAAGAATTAGAAAGAGTTGGGAAATATGAGGAAATGTACAAGGAGGTGAAATCTATGGAATTTCGGAGGAAACAAGGGGGTATTATGATGGCAGTAGAAAATAAGAATGGGAAGGTAGTCGGCGAGAGAAATGAGGTCATAGGAAGATGGAAAGAATACGTCGAAGACTTATATGAGAGTAGGGATAGACCGTACAGCCTAAATGTTGAAGTAGAAAATGAAGTAGGCGAGGATGGTAAAGGATTTAGTATTCTTCGGGATGAGTTTGAAAAGGCTATATCTGAGATTAGGAATGGAGAGGCAACCGGAATAGATAACATACCAATCGAATTCATTAAAAATATAGGAGACAAGGGAAAGGAAGAATTGTTCCGACTATGCAATGAAATATATGAAACAGGAGAATGGCCAAAGGACTTTCTGAAAACGATCATGATACCGATGGCTAAGAAATCGAACCCAAAGAGATGTGAGGATTATAGAACTATTAGTCTCATATCTCATGCTGCTAAAATTCTGCTCCGAATACTGAACAGAAGGTTATATGAAAGAACAAATAAAGAAGTTGAGGAGGAGCAGTTCGGGTTCAGAAGAGGCAAGGGCACAAGAGATGCAATTGGATTATTAAGGGCGATCGGTGAAAGATTTATAGAAAAAGGGAAAGAGATGTATGCTATATTTATTGATCTAGAAAAGGCTTTTGACTGCGTGAATTGGAAATTGTTATTGGGAGTTCTAACGAAGATAGGGTTGGAATGGAAAGATAGAAGACTCATAAGAAACTTATACATGAACTAACAAGTAAGTGTTAGGATAGAGGAAGAAATAACGGAAGAGAGTGCAATTGGAAGGGGAGTTCGACAAGGATGCTGCCTCTCGCCAACACTATTTAATGTCTATCTAGAAGAGATAGTGAAAAAGAGTTTACATGATGATGATGGCATTTCGGTAGGAGGTAGAATGATTAGGTGCATAAGATTTGCAGACGACATGGCGCTTGTTGCAGAATCTGAAAAGAAAATCAATAAAATGTTAGAAAAAATGAGAAAGGGTTTTGAAGAATATGGGATGAAAATAAATGTTAGAAAGACAAACGCCATGGTGGTTGGAACGAAGGGTCGGTGTCAAATATAAAAGTAGGAGAGGAGAAAATAGAACAAGTGAATAGTTTGCGATATCTGGGTAGTATTTTTAGTAATAACATGAAGTGCGAACGTGAAATAAAAGCAAGGATAGGAATGACGAAAGAAGCCTTTAGGAGGAAGAAAAGTCTGTTTTGTGCGACCTTGAATAAAGAGTTGAGAAAAAGACTCATAAAATGCTTCGTGTGGAGTGTTGTACTGTATGGGGCAGAAACGTGGACATTACGTAAAGGTGATGAAAATCGACTGGAAGCCTTCGAAATGTGGGTGTGGAGAAGAATGGAAAGAATTAGTTGGGTCGAGCGGAAAACGAATGAGAGAGTGTTAGAAATGGTGGGTGAGAAAAGAACACTTTTAGATACTATTAGGAAGAGGAAGAGAAACTGGTTGGGACATTGCCTAAGAAGAGATTGTATCATGTGGGACGTCCTAGAGGGTATGATGGCGGGAAAGAGAGGGAGGGGGCGAAGGAGACTACAATTAATGGATGATATAAAAACAGAAAGATCACACGCGAAGACGAACAATTTAGCGGAGGACCGTGGAGCATGGAAGCTTCTCAGCTGCGGCAAGTGACCTGCCAATAAAGGCAGAATACCTATGATGATGATTATTATTAAAAGAGATTATTATTATTTACAAAATTTTCGCTTTACTTAAAAAATTACAAGCAGTATTTAGCAATCGTTGCAAAATTTCCGCCAAAAAATCATGGTAAGTACGGACCGTGCGACTCTGCCGTGAAAGCCACGTTTTCATGCACCGCTGACTCTAGGGGCGCGTTCTTAAACATCGATCAGGTTAAATGCTTTATTTGATCAGGTTAAATGCCTAGTGTTATGAAATTCTTTTCGTGAAAACGCTTATTTCGTTACGGGAGGTGAATCAACTATTAGCGTGAGTAGGCCTACACTTCGCAAAAAAATTTGGACTTTTTTGATGAACAATTATGGAAGTGAGTTATTTGGGGAGATTATCTGGTGAGCAATCGTAACCAAATTAAGTATATCTGGTTTCTGGAAGACTATCTGATAGAACAAGGAATATCTAAAAAAAAAAAATCATGATCTATGACCATGTAGAGCATTTTTGTTTGCGTGCCTCTTAGTAGGATGTTCAAAAGCTGAGAATGGGGTTCGTCTTAAAGAGGGGCGTACCCAGGATTTGTTTGAGGAGGGTATAGGCCATATCTAGAATATTTTGAGGAGGGTATAGACCACATTTAGGATATTTTCATAGGTGCATCACTGTATTTTATTTAAACCAGTAACTACAATAAAGGAAACTAACAGTGTCATAGCAGCATTAGGCTGGGACAACAAGTATTTGTGCTAATCTTGATGTTATTTTCGGACTATGAGAACATGAGCAATTTTGAAATATAAACCAAGAATATTCCAATATCGCACAGTGTGTTTTTCTACGGACGCCATTTTGATGGAGAACAATGTTACAAGAAAGTGTAGGTTTCCAAACTGCAATGTTAGAATTGAATCAATCGTTTGAGCTATATAGATGTAGTCTTGAATGGTAGAGAAAATTATGTGTGGAACTCTCTTGCTTGACATCAGTGTATGAAAGAGTGGATAGTTTTATGACTCTAATCCAAGGAAAATGAGACAGACGGGCAGCTAAATGCTGATACTTGCTTTTCGTACAAGTGTTACAGATTTGATCTAAAGAGTCTGCATTAATACTAAGCTTCTTTCTCGCTCCGCCTGGCCTATCGCATTCTTCAGTCAGTGCGTAGTCTCACCCATTCTACTTCTCTTTAATTCCATCTTTTTAATATTGCTGTTACAGCACTTAATTTCTTCTGCTCTCCTTCATTACATATTTTGTCTGATAATTTACCTTTCTCTCTATGCCCACATTTCGAAAGTTTCCAATTAGATTTCATTAACTGTTCCTGCAAGTCCGGATTTCCCAATAGACGTACTAGGAACTAAACGTTCTGAGATGCGCACGGACAAAAATTGTATAAGAAACCACGAGAGTGATCAAAGTTTAGTTTTATATCCTTATTGTCGAAGGATAGCAGAATGTACTAACAACTTTTGATCAAGATATCTTGCAAATCAAATGCGTAACGTTGCATTTTCTTAGGTGATCGCGTGAGAAAGTGAACATGATTTAAAGCATAAATTGAAAGCATGTAGAAAACCGTCGCCATTCTACATTTCAGACGCGAAAAATCAATGAATACGTTAGTTGGAAATTGATTCTATTTTGAATTGGAACTCCAAAAAGTTCACCACGTAATACAATCACAAACACTAGAGGTGAACACGTTTAAAGTCTCTGCGATTGCTTTCCACGGCGAATAGCTGCAGTCTTAGCGTTCTCTTTTGTATTAAATGCATGTGTGGTTAATTGTGACTAGGTGCTGCGTTAAAACCTGACGGACCCGCTCAGTTCGGCGCCACCGCGCTTATGTTAATCAAATGGGATGTGTGCCCTTCTACATAAAATTTTCGCCGAACTGAACGGTGTCGTCGAAACGTAGCGGGCCCAAATCCTGATGGCTTGAATATGTTTGAACCCTATGCATTTTTGGGTTTTAATCCTAGTTTTTTTTAAAAAAATTTAAACCGGGTTTTTATTTTTCAGTATTGATATATTATATTGTAATTGAATAATCACAGGGGTGTAGCCAGCAGGTTTATGCAGGAGGGGCCCGTAGTTTTTGAGGGGGGCCAGCTACAAAGCCAAAAGAAATTATGTTGCAGCTAGTGTTTTTGAGGCATGAAAACACCGGCAAATTTTGGTTTCTAGCTTATTATTATTATTATTATTATTATTATTATTATTATTATTATTATTATTATTATTATTATTATTATTATTATTTTATTATTATTATTATTATTATTATTATTATTATTATTATTATTATTATTATTATTATTATTATTATTATTATTATTTGCTTTTTGTGCATAAATTATATTCCAGGTAGTTTTTATTATGTTTAACCAATAATTACTGTCCCGGACCAAATACCTTACCGAACCCGGAATATACCTTTGTGCATAACTAGTTTAGTTTAAGCCCTTGTACACAGAACCTATCTACATAAGGCTGATTTTCTTTGAAATTTCACTTATTTGCTTTAAGATTTCCTGACAAAAATAAATATTTATTATTCGTGACTAAAAAAAACATAATTATTTTACTAACATCTATGTCTTATTTCCTGTCCTAGGGGCCGTCCACATATTACGTAATGCTATTTTTGACCAATTTTTATCCCCCTCCCTCCTGCTTTTCACACTTCGTAACGCAAGTCCGAACCCCTCCCCTTTGTTACGTAACACTTTTTGACCTTCGTTTTTTCATTATTTTGATTATTTTAGGGGTTATTACCATAAAAAACTATTTTTAATGGTAGAACTTTTTATTACAAAATGCTTATATTATTGTGAATATATTTATAGCGTTTTTCGCCTACAAATCAAAGTGTTAGAAAATGGTAGACTCGTAATAATCTTTTATCCCCATAAGGTTGTTTAATTAACCAATTCTAATTCTTCAAAACTCCCCAAAGAGATCGCACCCATCATTTTAGGTCACTGGTGATTGGCAAGGAGAAAGTACTGCGGAAGATGCAGTTAAAACAGGATTTAAAGAAATAACATCGACCTCTTCTTCCGAGATACAGGGTGCTTCGTGCGTTTGAAGTTCGCCAGTGTTAACGATGCAGAGTTCTATTCCTCGTCGACCACAGGTTCGAAGTGGCTGCACACGTGAAGGAGCAGGAGATGATTTTACATCTCGTTTGTAAACAAGCTTTCGAGCATCTTCTTTGGACTTCGGACTTCAGTTTACCACTATACAAATTCTTTTTTTCCTAAATTAGTGCGAGAATGCGAATAAACTCGATTTCTTCAGAAATATTCAAATTCAAAAATAATAATAATAAAGTAGTACGACAATAATATCCGACGAATTAGGTTTTTAATATCTTTAGGTCTGCAAATCGTGCATTGTTCCGTCAAAAATATTTCAAGAAAAAAAAGTTTCTTCTATTTTACATGCGAAATTTCTTCGAAGAAAAGAGTGGGTAATGATTCGAATCAGAAGTTTTAAATAATATTCTCAGAAATAGCGATACAAGTGGGAACGCGAAGGAATTTTAAAGCGGTTGTTACGATCACTAACAACTAACTCCAGAAAAGCGTGTGACGTAAATGTAATGCTGCGATAGCCGCAAAACCGAGTTTTATTGTATTGTGATACACACAGGGTTCTTCACCAGTCATACAGGTGTCTAGTGCGTCTTCGAATAACTTCTGTATGATTCAATTTATATAGGCTATAGTTCGCAACTTTCCGAAATAATGTAATTATCTATCTATCTATATATCTATATATACAGGGTGAACGCTAACTACGTGGACGAACTTGGACGGGTGATAGTACATCTTAAAAAACCAAAAAAGGTCTAGTGAACATGGGGGAAATTCCGTCCCATTTAGCAATGACAGAGTGTTGAAAGCATGGGAACATGAACTTCAGAGGCCAGCAGCTTAAAAAAAAGTACATCGTGGAGAGTGCGGTTGAAAACGACACTTAGAAAGTCATACCTACTCTATTGAAAAATGCATATTTGAAAACGCAGCTACGTGTGCGCACGGGATTAACAACGTGTGACACTTCTTTCCTTTACAGCATGTCCGGGAATCCCTCCGTTCCTTTGGGGAATTCCGTGCGCACGCATAGCTGCGTTTCCAAACATGCATTTTTCAACATAGTAGATATGACTTTCTAAGTGACATTTCTAACCTCACTCTCTATGATGTATTATTTTTAAGCTGTTGGCCTTGAGGTTCATGTTCTGACGCTTTCGACACTTTGTCAGTTCTAAACGGGACGGAATTTCCCATGTTCACTACGATTTTTTTGCTTCTTGTTAGATGTACTATCACCCGCCCAAATTTGTCCATGTAGTTACCATTCACTGTGTATATATATATATATATATATATATATATATATATATATATATATATATATATATATATATAATGAAATGACTACATTTGTAACAACTCTTGAACCATCCGACTGATTTCGATTAAATTTTCAACGTAGATGAGGTTCAGGCCTGGAATGGTTTTTATAGCTTCACTTTGAAGGTGCACTTTGAAGAGAAGCGGAAGATATACAAAAATGATCGAAAATGACCAATATTAATGTTGAATCATAGTTTTCGGAGTGGCTGATATGAACAGTGCCACTTCCGATGCCGTTTAAATCCAAATTCAGTCCCCATTAGTACTCCTAAGGGGGATGGTGACATGTAAAAATAATTGAAAATTACCAATTAATTGAAATCCATAGTGAAAAACGTCGTTTTTCACAAAATTTTTAATCTGATATAAATATGTTTTTTTTAAAATACTAGTTACAGCATATAAAAAATTTAATGCAGGCCTACTTACAAATCAGTTTAGTACCATTGTTTTATGGTAGTATTTACAGTAAATTGTTAAAACGTTTGTTTTCAAAGTGTCAAATATAAATCGCAGTAAACTGTGTAATATGCTGTAAAATAAATAAATAAATAAATAAACCATACTGTTTTCCGATTGGTATAAGGAGAAAATACCATACTATTTTTCGATTGGTATTGTGAAATAGTATTTTTCCATACTGTTTTACCGTAAATTATTAATTATATGTAAACTTTGTTATTTTCAAGTGACTGAAGCGAGGTAATCTTACAATGATGTTTTAAAAGCTGGTCATTTGGGGGGGGGGGCAGGAAGTCATTTGGGGGGCCGGGCCCCGATAGGCCCCCCCGTGGCTACACCCCTGAATAATCATGTCTGGTATTTCTTACGATTTTTATGAAGATCACGGTGATATAAAAATAACACTGCAGTATAATCAGAGAGAACAGTTGCCCTAGTACATTGATAACACTAACTGCCCTTGTATACCCGTACAAGTGAATAAACAGTTGTATTTGTCAGATCATTTAATTTAGAAAACGAACATCTGGTTGCTTAGTGGATTAATACCAAGGTTCTTCGAGACCTTTCGTATTCACCCACCAAGTGACCACAAGTGATGGTTAGTTGTCCAATATTGAAGGATATGACGAACACAACTATATATCTATTTATTTATTTATGTATTTATTTATTTGACGAATGTACAATAAAATCCCACGTCTGAGTTTAAACCCGGTTTAAAACTTTGGATTTGAAGCCAAAAAATTAAATGTTTTTTTCCACCACTGGTTGTGACTAGTGATGGGGGAAAATTCAGGTTTTTACTTTTTGGGTTTTACCCGGGTTTAAACCCAGAGGTGGGTTTTTATCAAATGTACAAAGGGTAGGTGGAGTTACCAATGTACAAGGGCAACGCTACTCGTAATATATAGTGTAGTGTTAGTTTTATTTATACCACATTAATATTTCATTATATCATGTAAACTGTTGTAAGAACCAGCACAGACATTTACTATAAAATTATTGAAATACATGCAACATCTATACTGAAAAAGAAAAACCCGGGTTAAAACCCAAAAATGACGAGGGATAATGACGATTGGGTTTTAATCCAGTGCCCATCTCTAATTCTGACTAGCGCCTTTCTCCAATAACTTTTAACATGTATTGTGGTAAAATAGTAATTATTATTATTATATTTAAAAATTAAGTTAGTTCAGTAATCACCGATCAAGATTTTGAGTTTGTAATTGATAAACGTGAACTGAGACTAATATTTTCACATTTTTTTAAAAAATCTATTTTTCGGGAGGGAAAATATGATTTGAAAAACAAAACGGGGTTAAAAACAAAAAAAAAAAGAAAAAATATTTTCCCTCCCGTTGGATTTTTTCCTGTCGCCCATCATTACCTATTATTACATATTTTAAAACTGCTTACAAAACATATACTCAAAGATTGGATTTGAGGGTATACTGCCATTTTTTTTATATAGGCCTATGTTGAGTTGGCAATGCTGATTGGTAGATAGCACTCTACACACATTTCGATACTACCATTAGGGCCAGTCCTACAATCATCTGATAAACTTACTGATTACTAACCGCCAGAAAAAGGTTTCGGGATGTTTTCAGCTACTTTTATCAGAAGGTCGTCCTACAATGCATTCTGATAGATAAGTGCTGTTGCAGATAGTTATTTCGAAGGCAAATTGTAACGAATCATTTGATTGGCTGGTGGTGATTGGTTATGGTGAGGATTATATCACTCAGAAACAATGTAATATTGCAGATATGTCAGTCGGAAGAGGAAGAATTAGCAAGAGAAAAATTAAAATTTGATGCAAACAAATTAATAATAGAAGAAAAAAATCGGATCCCGAAGTTAGAAAGAAATTGATAGATCTTTGCTATGAGTATAGTAATGTTTTTGCGTGGGATTCTAAGACGATAGGAAGAGTGAAAAATTACGAATACCACATAGAATTAAGAACTAAAGTTCCCTTCCATCGTAGCCAGTATCAAATCTCCATAGCTCTGAAGCCGTTGGTTCGAGAACAGCTCAATATTCTGTTAGAACAAAAAATCATCAAGAGGGCCGGTCGCCATACAATAGTCCTATGTTATTCATAAAGAAACCAGACAATTCTACTCGTGCAGTATTGGATATGCGCATTTTAAACAAGCACACAGTTTTCCATAGCGCGTCATTACCACCAATACATAATATTCTATCAACAATGGGAGGACATTTGTGGTACAGCATTTACGATATAAAATCTCCGTACTATACAATCTCTCTTAGTGAAGAACCTTGGGATTATACTAGATTCAATATCCCAGGTGAGGGGAGTTTTAGACTTCAAGTTCTACCACAGGGATATCTATTAGCGCCCGCTGTTTACACAAGAATAATGTCCATTACTTTAGCGAAGGTAGCACCAGCAAACGTTTCGTTCTACATGGATGATGTATTTATTTCCGGGAACGATCAACACCAAATGGTAGGCGTTCTGCGCACTGTATTTGAAAGATTGAGAAATGCAGGTTTGAAATTGTCAGTAGAAAAGCGCAAATTTTTACAAAAACAAATACTTGCGCTAGGACACATAGTTCCGTTCGTTACCAAGTAAGTGATAAAACAATAAACGAAATTAAGGCTTTTAAATCATCTAAATCGCCTAAACATCTCAAATCTTTCCTTGGTCGCACAAATTCGTACGGAGATTCTGCAAGGACTACGCTGCTTTAGTCCAGCCGCTACAATTGATGACCCGGAAAGGCAAAAAAGTCTCAGTGGACAGAAGAACATGAAGTTGCTTTTCAAAAGCTTAAGGACGCTTTGATGAAGGCACCCCTTTTATCACCCTACGTACCACATAGGCCTCTAAGATTAGCGACAGACGCTTCGAGTCTTTCGATAGGCAGGTGTTTGTTACAAAAACAGGAAAATAGAGAATGGACGCCGTTAGATTATTACAGTCGTTTGTTGAGATCGTCCGAAAGTTCGCGCCATATTGTAGCACTAGAATTGTTATCAATTTTATCAACGTGTAAAGCATTTAATTTCTATTTATATGGAGATGAATTCGAACTTTATACTGACTGTAAGGCTCTTACATATTGTTGATACATGTGATTGATATTATTTAAAACATATTATTTTTGGGAAAGGAAACATATTTAATTATTGAATGTTAAAGAAACTCAATGTTGTCATGTAACGTAAACACATGTGTATGTTTATGTGTTTACATCAATGTTTTGTATATGTTATGAATGTTATGTGTCACTACGGCTAGACGCTTAATCGTCAGTTATTGTAATGTGTAATTTGTAATGTTGTGATTCAAGAATGAATTGTCATCAAGTTGTAATACTATAACATTGACACACTTTGACTGTGGCATAATCGTTGAGTTTGCAGAAATTTGTGAGTCTGAGAATTTGATCACGATGTAATTCGGGTGAAACCAATGTTTTACCAATAGCTGAGATATACAGAAAGTCAACAACAATGAATTCCAGGATGTCTGGAATCCTAGTATAAAAACTTATGGTTTTGAAGAATTGGAGGGAGAAGTGGACCATCATACATCGAGCATACACATAGAGATCCACTGCGACTTATATCACAGTAGTTACTTAGTTGTGATTCTATTCTACGAACATCGACATCAGTTCCAGGCATCATCATTCAAAGGTACGTGTATCTCAGCTATGTCGAGTTATTCGTGGTTCAATTCTTAGAGGCTTAAAGATATGTGATCTGGCGTTTATACACAGTCTTCGATCAGTTACAGTAATACACAAGCTTATGGAAATACAAAGATTTCATTCAAAGTTAATTTGATGTGGTTTACTTCTGTTACCCTTAACCTACTCATTCTAGATGGTGAGTAGCAGCGATCTTCGACCGTCAATTATCATTTCATCCCCATGCAAACTAGGCACGACGAGCGAAGGTTGTTATGGTGGAAATGCTGGTTTTGTAACGATCCTAGGGTAGTTTTTACCGTCTTATGGTAGAGATTTGCTGGTTTTTGTAGCTATCCTAGGGTAGTTTTATGGTGGAGATATTTTGGTTCGATTCCCGAAGAGTGCTAAGTGTAGTTCTCACCAGTCTTATGGTGATGAATAGCTATGGCTCGAATCCCGAAACGGAATAATTTTAGTTTTAAGAATACGTTTTAATAGGTTATGGTTAAGTTCGGTTTAAATATTTATAGTTTAAGTTATTTAGTATGTTAAGATTTTTAGTATGATCGTTCACCAATTGAATACGAGATTTGGTTCGGATCTCGAATGACTAAGGCAATTGACTCAAGTAGAATAAGTAAGTACGTTAACCCTCACCACCCACCCTCACTTCGTAATCAAAGTCGAATTAAGTAGTTAGATAAATGAATGAAAACACTGTGTTAACTAGAGCACAGAAAGCGAGTAAGGGAATAAATATTGATGTGAATAATTTATTTGGTGTGAGGACACCGGAAAGACGAAATACTTCTTGTAGTCAAGACAAGGTCGCGAGTCCTAAAATTATTTTGAGTAGAGAACCAGTTTTCAATTTCCCGAGTAGTCCGGTGACTACATCCGTATCAGAAGACTTTTCTTCAATCATAAATTTAGATCCGAAATTAATAGATAGTAACAATAAGGATTGTAAAATGGCGTCTAACATTACGTTTTATGCAGATATTAACAAACTACCTAAATTCGATCTGAAGAACGATAATGACATCGTTTCGTTCTTCGATGAGTTCGACGATGCTTGTCAAATGGCAGGTATCGCCGAAAGCAAGAGAAAGGAATTACTGCCTAATATTTTCAAAGGAGTAGGGAGGCAATGGATTAAATTGTTCCTGAAACGGAAAAACACGGCAGAAATACAGTATAAAGATTTGCAATCAGAAATAGTAGAAGAGTTTACCAAATCTAATGTGACAATAGATATAGAAGATAAAATTAGGGAGCGTTTACAGCATGAAGACGAAGCCGTCATCAATTACGTATATGACATGCTCGTTCTCTGTGAACGATTAGATTCGAATATGACTGATATTAAGAAAATAGGTATTATAGTTGGAGGATTACATCCATACTATATGGAAAAGGTAGGAACCCGAGAATATTCTAGCCTAGACAAATTCGTTGAAGACTTGCAAAAGATAGAAAAGAATAAGTGTAAGATTGCAAAACGCGTGAAGAAAGAGTCCGGTAAAGTCACGATTAAAGATCTTGTTAAAAAGATTAGGGAGCAAGTAGAAGATGACGAAAGTGGATCTGATTCAGATCATGTAGTCGTAAGAAAAAATAAAGAAGAAAGTAAGATAAAACAAGAGCCGCAGAGCATTACACAAATCGCGGAGTTAGAGAAGAAGATAGACAAATTACAACTTGCATTATCGGCGAAAACACAAAGCGAAGAAAAACACGAGAATAACGGTAGAAAACAAGGGAAAAATCAGTATTATAGAAATAATAAGCAGAATAGAGGTAATAACCGAAATAATTACCGTGGAAATAAGAATAAGAATTGGTATAGTAATAGTAACCGTAGCCAAAACAACAATAGAGGAAATAATGGATATTACAATAAGCGTGGTAATCGTGGTAATTATTGGAGAAATAATAGAGGACGTGGTCAACAAGGAAACTGGCAAGGAAATTGTCAGAATTCGTGTTGTCACCAATCCTATAATTTTGAAAATCCGAATCAGCAGAGATTTGTGCAAGTGGTACCAACGCAAGTAAATGGTACTACTTACTATCAAACAGCAGGTCCGAGTAATTTAAACGGAACACATCTGTAAATGGGCGAGGCGCATTTACAGGCAATCGTAATGTACGAACAAGAGAGATAATCGCCTCAGTTAATTTAGAAAACAATATGGTATATTTACCATTGGAGATCGATGATAGACAGATTAAGGCGTTACTCGATAGTGGGTCACAAATTTCGATTATTAATGAGAAATTAGTGCCACCGAGTGCAAAAATAATCCCACGTCAAACTAAGATCAAAGGCATCACGCAAAACACTCTTGTAATTAATAAATTAGCTGTAATCAAGTTCAAAATTTCAAATCAAACTTTTCACCAAGAATTTAGGATAATAAAATATTTCCCATATCAAATGTTGATTGGGAATGATTTTTTGCAAACGCAGAATTGTAGAATAGATTATGGTACTGGTAAAATTATAGTTCAAAGGTTCGGGAAACCGATCAAAATTTGTAAAAATTATTAAGAAACCAGAACAGTTTCTGATAGTATAGCAATTAGCATAAAAACAAGTTTAAAGCCGAAATGGGTTCTTGGACATAGAATAAAGTTGTTACCAAGAACTAGGACAACTGTTGAAGTTAACCTAGTTAACTCTTGGGCGAAGAACGAATTTTTGTTAGAACCAGATAAATTATTAGAGTCTCAATATAACATATTTGTACCTAGAGTGATATTGTCGAAAGAAAATAGGTGTTTAGAAGTAATCAATCCATCGAATAAGACGATCATGTTGATTAGAAATTTGAAAATGGGAGATGCAGAAGCATGCATTAGTGAATCAGAATTAAGACAAGAAGGATTAACAGACGATGAAATTGAAGAGGTGTTAGAAGCGAGGAAAAATTACGATAAAACACGGTTAAAATTTGGCAATAAGACTAAACCAGAAATCAAAAAGAAATTAGAGAAATTATGTTATGATTACGCAGATGTTTTTGCGTGGCGAGAGAACGAATTAGGAAGAGTCAAGGGAGTAGAACATAAGATAGAGTTGGAAACGGAAGTACCGTTTCGACGTCAACAGTATCCAATACCTATAGCTATGAAAGATAAAGTTAAAGAACAGATAAACATCTTACTCGAACAAAACATCATCGAGGAAGGTAATAGCTCGTATAACTCACCTATGCTATTTGTAAAGAAGCCAAATGGATCTATTAGAGCCTGTCTCGATTGTAGATTGCTGAATCGGCACGTAAAGTTCCATTCCGTGGCGTTGCCGCCTATACATCAGATCTTAACATGTATGGGTGGTCACAAATTCTTTAGTGTGCTTGACATTAAGAGTGCTTACCACACGGTATCGATTTCTGAGGAATCTAGGAAGTACACGGCATTCAATATTCCTGGCGTAGGGGCGTATCAATACTCTAAATTGCCGATGGGTTACATTCAATCGCCCGCTATATATACGAAAATCATGGCAATGACATTAGCTAACGTTCATCCGGAGGCGGTGTCATATTACATGAATGACGTATTCCTATATGTAAACAATCAGGAGAAGATGGTATCGGTATTGCATTCAGTTTTTCAAAGACTAAGGAAATATGGCTTAAAGTTATCGGTAGAGAAATGTCACTTCATGGAAGAGAAAGTAATGGCATTAGGTCACATTGTGAGCGAAGCTGGTTATGAAATAAGTCCTAAAGTGATTCAGGCAATAAAAGCTTGTAAGCCACCCACAAGCGCGAAAGAACTTAAGTCATTCCTTGGGTTGACTAACTACGTACGAAAATTTTGTAAAAATTATGCAGAATTGTCAGCTAATTTTCAGCAATTATTAAGGAAAAACCATAAATTCGTATGGACCCAGGAACACCAACTTAGTTTTGAAAAATTAAAGGAAGCGTTGATGAATGCACCGTTATTAGCACCGTTCCGTGAAAATCTGGAAACAAGGGTGTATACCGATGCGTCTACAAAATCAATAGGGGCTGTACTCATGCAAAAGCAATTGAATGGAGAGTGGACACCTATAGCATATTATAGCAGAGTGTTAAGACCAAACGAAACAAGAAGACATATAGTGGAATTGGAAATTTTGGCCGTGGTGAGTGCCTTTAAAGCATTCAATTACTATTTGTATAATAAAGAATTTGAATTATACACGGATTGCAGATGTATAAAATATTTACAGACAACGCCAAAATTATCACCAAAGTTGTTACGGTATAGTTTAGAGATGGCTCAATACCAGTATACGCCAGTGCATTGTCCAGGTGAGAAAAACCCTAGTGATGTATTATCAAGAAACACGAACATCCAACCAACCGATGAAGACATTGATTTAGATACGTTACCAGTCAAGACCGAAGACCTCGAAGTCAACATCACGTTCGACGAGGATGTGGACGTAGCTGAGTTGCAGAGGAAAGATTCTTTCTTCGGGTCAATAATGAAGGCAATAGAACATCCGGAAGAAGCAGATGAAAAAGCGGAAAAGCAAGCTCGGTGGTATGAAATTAAGGACGGAAAACTTTTCAGAACGCAGAAGATGGCTAATGGAAAGAAATTTCTATTATGCATTCCTTTTTCTTTAAGGGAACAAGTTTTTAAGAACTTGCATTGTTCGATATATGGAGGTGGACACTATTCCTACACGAAGTGTTATAATCGAGCATTGAAATCCATTTATTTTCCGAATATGAAAAGATTTTTCCAAGAGAAGGTCAGCCAGTGCATCAGTTGCCAAATCCAGAAACGTAAAGCTGGTAGGACACCACTGCATCCGCAAACATATCCTAGTTATATGCCATTCCAGCATGTAACTATGGATGAGATTGGACCGTTTAAAAGATCGAAAAATCATAGAAATAAGTACGTAATTGTGTTCGTTGACAGTGCAACTCGGTACGTAATTGCTAGGGCAGTTCCTGCTATAACTTCAGAAATTATAGCAGAAGTAATTTTTGAAGAATTGATTACAAAACATGGGATCCCTGAAATTCTTGCGATGGACCGGCATAGTACACACCGAAGCCGAGTTATGGAAGAGATGGCTGAGCGGTTTGGTATGAGGTTAAACTTTGCCAATACAGATGCCCATTACAACATTGGAACATCGGAAATTGCTATAGGATCAATCCAACAGATTATGAAGCACTATATAGACCGTGAATTTACAAACTGGGACGAAATTTTACCTTCTATAGTGTTTACCATGAATACACAGATTCATGACGGAACAAAACATTCGCCTTATTATTTGCTTACAGGGCGTGAACCCAGAACGTTCTTGGAACAGGATCTGGACATACCTTGTGAGTATGTAGAAAACGAAGAGCGAATAAGAAATGTGAAGGAAGCAAGAAAGATCGCGTACCAGAATTTGCAAAAGCGGTTTAAATCCCAAAAGAAGCAAATTGAGAAGAAGTTCTCTCAACCAAACTTCGACGTAGGACAAAAAGTTTGGATTCGTGAAATGCCAAGAGCAGGCATTCCAGCTTGCTTTGGAAAAAGATTTAATACTCGAGGAGTAATAGTGCAAAAGATGAATAATAATTCATATAAGGTGAAATATGAAAATAAGAAAGGACAAGAGAAGACAGACACCGTGGATATAAGACGTTTAAAACCATTTGTTGGCGCAAATGAGGAAGATTCGGATAGGCAAGACGAAGAGTCGGATTTAGACAGTGATGTCTAAAAGAAAAAAAACAACGCGTGGATAACCAAGAGATTTTTAAACTCAAAGGACTACATCACGAAAAGTTAAAATAAATTTGCAACGATAAAACACGAATAAGTTTAGTATACAAGTTTGTATTTTTTTTGCTAGGTATCTGTATACAATATGTTTTTATCAGTGAAACAGCGAGGTGGACCGCTGTTTATCAACAAAAGTCCGTGTCCCGAAATCAAAGTAAATGTTGATTTCCATCTGAAAATCCCTTAACTGGTAAAACTATATTGTGTACAGAGCGTAAAGTGATTAGGAAATTAGAGAAATTTTTTTTAACATTAGAGATATTTAGTAAATATGGTTAAATGGTTGAATAATCCAAGGTACACATACAAAGTGAACTAAATAAATAATAATATAAGTATTAAATAAATAAGAGATATAGAAATAAATAAGATAAATAAGTAAATTCAGATAGTAATTCTAAGTTTTAATTGTTTACAGTTAACATCATGTTCAAGAGTTGCATTTTTCTAATACTATTGATTAGTATTGGGGTAGCAGAGGAAGAACATCAACAAATAACGTTATCAGAGATTGGACTAGCTTTGACACAGAATGCCTATGCTGTTCATGCTACGAATATGGTGTTTACGACGGTCAAAATGCATTTAAATTTCCAAGAATCGGTGCCAGTACATGATAAATGTACTGACGCATACGAGATTTTAAATGATTATGCAGTAAAAGAGTTTAGACAGAACATAGTAAATTTATTACCCTGCCATTTTGTTTATGAAAATGGTAAAACTAGGTGTAATAATCACAGAAATAAAAGATTTATATTTTCTTGGTTACTGGGATTGTCGTCAATTGGTTTATCGACGTATAATTTAATACATCATAAACAGTTGTCTCAGTCTATTGATAAATTAAGTAAACATGAGAATGTATTAACTATTGAAATTAAAAATCTAAAAGAATCATTTAATAATGAAATTGCAGTAGTCCATGGAATTGTCGTAAAAGTGCAACATGTATTGCAAGATTTTAAAAATAAAATTCAGGAGCTATACTGTTATTTACATCAATCCCAACGCAAGATTATGGCGAACTTGTTTGCTCATCTTGTACAGGAGAGAGTGAATAAAATAGTAAATAGCATTTTAAATAATCAGTTAACATATCATATATTATCTAATGCTGATGTTAAAAGGTTAATTAGTCTTCATGACGTATTGAAAAATACTATTTATAGGTCAGACATTGGGATGTTTTACCAAATGTCTAGCATATATTTAGTAAAATATCACTACGAAGAAAATAATGTGGATTTAATAATAAAAACTCCGATAATATATGATACTAGTATTTCAATAATGTATGACGTAACATCAATGGGCTACTTAATAAATAAGACCAGAATATTTTATGAACTACCGGAAGCAGTTTATTTGGCTGAAGGTAAATTTCACTCATTGGATAAAAGTAAATGCGAATTTAAAAGTTTTCTATACTTTTGTGAAAGCATAACGATGGATCGTGAATCGAAATGTTTGAATAATATCGTTTTTAATAATTCTCTGCAAGGATGCCAGCAGAATTCTGAGAAATTTTTGGGGAATGTGATATTCAGATATACACACGCTGGTGTGATGTATTCTTCTGTTGAAAAAGAAGCGTACATGACAAAAGTGGGTGTACATCAAGAAATTACTTCAACAAAACTTGATCAAACTAAAGCTAAATCAAATTTCATAAACTATAATAAATTTGATAACATAATAATTGGAGAGCTGGTCATTCCAACCAATCGGATAATTCAGATTCAGAATAAACATATTAAATTGATCGGTAATTGGACTGAGAGACAAATAAATTTCACCTTGCATACGCAAGAGCTAAATAGTTTAACTGAGAAATTGTTAAAATTGAAAGTTGATACGTCAATCCCAGAACTACATCTAAAAACAGACTATATTATGTATGTAATTTTTGGAGTAATAATATCATTAATTTTGACAACAATATTGTTATTGATACTGTATTGTAAGCTTTATAGAGCAATACGGAAGTATAAAATTGAAAATCAAGAATAATAATAATAATAATAATAATAATAATAATAATAATAATAATAATAATAATAATAATAATAATCAAAAAGTAATAATAAAGTAAGCGTAGTATGTAAATCAATATTGTATGTGCCTTGGGTTATGAAAAAAAAAGTTTTTACATTTTTGGATATGAAGAAGAATGGAGTTTATTTTGGAAAAAAAAGTTTAAGTTGCAATAAAAACCTGAAAAGGAATATCGGATTAACATTTAAAACAATTGGTAATATGTAGAGATACTTACCTACAGCATGAGGTAGTTGTGAGTTGAAAAGCCTTTGGTTATGTCATCCTAGATAAAACTAGGATTGGTCTAGTTGAGTTGGTGAAACGATTAAGTTGTTGAATAAAAATGGTTACGTAGTACTAATACGGCAAAACTCTTAGTTTTGGTAGAAAAAGAAGCAATAGAAAATAAGCATAGATAATAGATCATCATAGATAAACATAGATACAAGCGTGTAAATAGATAATAGCTAAGTTAAATAACAACAGAATATTAGTGAAATCAGTAGCTCCAAGCTATAGAAAACAAAAGCGAAAAGAAGAAAATAGAAAGAATTGTCTATTAATAAAGCTAGACAAAATAGACAAATCATAGATAATGTAGATGCTAGTGATATAATCTACAATAGTAAGCTTACGAATCTAGAATAAGAAGTCGTAAAAAGTACGAAAAAGTATGAAAAAGTCGTTAAAAGAAGTAAATAGTTTGAATAGAAAAGTACGAAAGTCATAGATAATAGACGAGAAATAGTCGGAAATAGAATACAATCATAAAGCATCATGTCTATAATCATTGTTAAGTTATATATAAACACATTATTTTTGTCAAAATTCATTTTCTAAATTCAAGTTTTTTTTAAAAAAATGAGAGGAAAATTATTGATTTATTATTATTATAGAATGATCAATTGGCATATGGATTATTTGTATAATAATAAGTTAAAGTATTTAGTTCATGAATATCTTCAATATTCATGTAAATACAAGATTCAGTTTTGTAGCTTTTCTGTTTTCTAAAAGATACTACTCGCTGAATCCCGACGGAATGCTCGCGCTCGCGTCTTGCGCTCGTGCGAGAAGACCCGTTGCTAAGGGGCGTGACTTACGAGAAGATGGCCGCCGTCTGGCGACAAGCCACTCCCACTGATGAAGAGTCTTTCTCATTCACAATGATTTTGATGTTTTATGAATGATTTCTAAGTACAGAGAATGTTGGAATGTTAAAATAAGATAGATTAAACATCAATAAAGATAATAGTACCTACAGACAACGTTAAAACTAGCAGTAAAGTGTATTTAAGAACAGAAATATACACGAAAATGTAGGATTTTACGACTTTAAAAAAAAACTGACAATAACAGCGTCAAACGAATGAAAATGTAACGAGGATAGCATTTTTGTATCCGAATAGGTTACATAACGATTAGAACACTAGTCATTATTTAGAATATGCATCAATTATGCATTTTATAGAGAATAATGAACGAGTTATGAACATTTGGACTAGGCCTATGCAAAAAGTATGTGAATATTTTCACAGAAGAGAGTCATAGACCGCGATTTAGAAATATTAGTTTTAAGGAAAATAAAAACGAGATTTCACACTTAGATTATTTATATTTACAGGCATTATGGAGAAGAAGTTTATCGTACTTGCTATTGCATTAACATCTTTAACATTATTAGTACTATCGACGTTTATAATTATAATTTATTTAGTTATTAAATTATGTAGATTTAGTAGAACAGGAAGGAAGTGTAAAGAATAAAAAGGTATACGACGATATTAGTAACATAGAAAACTGCGGATTATTTCCAATCTATGCAGAAGTAGACAAAAATTACACTAAAAAGCACACTTTGAGCACTAAAATAAATGCAGATCACGATCACAAGCCAATAGAAAGATCACAAAATAACTCAGACACTGGGGATACACAAGAGAAATTGCACTGCACGAAAACCAAGAGCGATGCACCAAAAATCACGGAATTATCCAGTTCCGAGACGGAAAACACAGATAGACTTTCACACACAAACTCGAAAAGTGAAAAACTTTATATTTGTCCCTGCGACGTGGTTATACTGTGAACAATTTTCCGAAATTTTCACGAAAAGTGCGGAGCCCGTATTCAAAGTTAACTTTAACTAGTGAAGCGACGCGACAAACAGGATGAGACGTGGAGATTTTTCAATGTCAGTGTCAACGTTGCTGACACAACATTTTGCGGAAGGAAGTGCATCAGAGTTGCTAACTCTACATATAGCAAACTTACCATTAGTGAAGTGATTAATATTTTTCAAGTTTTTATTTTTGTGTTCTAAAATCAGGCAACGACAAGAGACGTTGTTTATTAGTATATTAGTGTACTACAACAAGTTAAATAGTGGATAATAAAGTGCATTTTATTCATTGGAAGCATCAGTGATATGGACATTGATTTTAGTAAAATAAGTGCAAAGATAATAAACACTGGTTTGGACTTTGCGACTGAATGAAGTGGAAAGTTTCCGAGAACGAGAACAGGAAAATATATGTATGTTTGTTCAAGAGCACAGGATGTGCTAGACAATTACAATTAGTTATGTATATAACTCAACAGATGGCAGGAGACCATACTTTTATGAGGACTCTTGACAAGTTTTTTTTTAACGACAATGAATGTAAATAAATGATGTTTTTATGATTTCTTTTGAATGTGATAAATGAATATAAAACTATATACAGGGTGATGGATAAATATACTCAATTATTTTATGGTCAATTTCAAGGAAGAAATTGAGTCGAGAACGGAGTTCTCTCATTTCGAAGGAAGGGCATGTTGATACATGTGATTGATATTATTTAAAACATATTATTTTTGGGAAAGGAAACATATTTAATTATTGAATGTTAAAGAAACTCAATGTTGTCATGTAACGTAAACACATGTGTATGTTTATGTGTTTACATCAATGTTTTGTATATGTTATGAATGTTATGTGTCACTACGGCTAGACGCTTAATCGTCAGTTATTGTAATGTGTAATTTGTAATGTTGTGATTCAAGAATGAATTGTCATCAAGTTGTAATACTATAACATTGACACACTTTGACTGTGGCATAATCGTTGAGTTTGCAGAAATTTGTGAGTCTGAGAATTTGATCACGATGTAATTCGGGTGAAACCAATGTTTTACCAATAGCTGAGATATACAGAAAGTCAACAACAATGAATTCCAGGATGTCTGGAATCCTAGTATAAAAACTTATGGTTTTGAAGAATTGGAGGGAGAAGTGGACCATCATACATCGAGCATACACATAGAGATCCACTGCGACTTATATCACAGTAGTTACTTAGTTGTGATTCTATTCTACGAACATCGACATCAGTTCCAGGCATCATCATTCAAAGGTACGTGTATCTCAGCTATGTCGAGTTATTCGTGGTTCAATTCTTAGACGCTTAAAGATATGTGATCTGGCGTTTATACACAGTCTTCGATCAGTTACAGTAATACACAAGCTTATGGAAATACAAAGATTTCATTCAAAGTTAACCCTTTACTGTTCACTATGACTTACAGTTGACCAAAAAAATCTCAAACTTGTACAGGATGATATATAGGCACTCTATATCATCTCTACTGATTTTGAAAATTTTCCCGCCAAAACTCTTCGAGTTATGAATTGTTACCATATGGTTACATTGTACAATATGCCTGTATTCATAGTTGTAACCATATGGTAACATTGGTCAATATGGTGTGCTTGTTATGTAAAAACCATTTCTACTAGAGCAGTACGATAGTAAATTGATATAAGAGTCCAGTTGCAAAATACTGAATATATTTTAAACCATGTTCAATTACAAACAATACTTTTGTGTTACAGCACCTAAATAGTCATGTGCAAGTTAGTATAAAAATGACAGTGTATTTATTTGGACTAAATAAATTACAAATAATGGTTATGGTATTGGATGTTTTCTTGCACTGTAATGTAGTGCTTATGGACATATTTCTTTACCATATAATAAACTTTTTAAAGCAGTATAGTTAGTTTCTACGAATGGAATACCAGAAAGCAGTTTCTGTTTTTATTTCAGTAAAAGACAACCTTGCATCACATTTCATGCACGTAATTCGACTAGTACCATATTTCTAAATCGGCACCTTCCTTTAGACGTATGGATAGGCCAGTGGGGTATATTATCTGTTGTAGTATCATCACTCGGGCGAAGTTTTCAGTGGTTGACCTGTCTTTCCTTGCGGTTCTATTGTCGATTCTACAGAGGACCATCCTCTCTTTGGTTTCCCACACGTAGCAAGTGCGTAGGTAATATCAGAACGATATACCTTCAACCGTATATGTAATTCTCTAACCATTTTAGGTCTCTCCTGCATATCAGTCAGCTGTTTACTACAGCCAAGTCTAGGATGTAGCCGAAGATTTTGAGGTACCAATGTTTGGCTTTCATTGTACGATAAATTATAGTTAGCATATTTGATTTATCCACTGCCCCTATATGTTTGTTTTATCGTTTGATAATGGCTAGGCAATAAACATGCATTTTTTCTTTGAAACTTCAGAGTCAGCATCAGAATCGGTTATGTCATCCGGTAGAGATGTAAGACCTTTTGGAATGATATTATTCTGAAAAAAGAAACAAAGGTAAAATTATTCTAAATCAGATATTTTTCGATGTTTTTCTTTTATGAAGTAAAACCTTCAAACATGAAATAGATTTTGGTGAATATCTGGATTCAAAGAACGTGATTTAAAATTGTATTATGTTACATAGAATTTACTGAAAATACCAGTAGCAAGTTATAGATATTACGCCAAAAGACGAGAATAGTGAAAATGTACGAAACAAAAAGGGAAGGGTTTTTATCCACTTTCTTTCCACTAGTAGTTTTGAAATGTATATTCAATATCAAGCATATAATATGCTAAAATTTAGCACCAACACAAAGAAAATTTGCAACAGCAGAATACTTCTACGAGATGCATAAACATATATAGGTGCTAAATGATTCAACATACCTCACTGTCAGGTACATAATCTTGATCTTGAGGAACTTAGGTCTTCATCGGATTCGGACGAATCAATGTCAGGCAACTGCGATGAATCGGATATGACAGCTGTTGCTCCTTAAGACTTTCTCGTAAAACACATTGACCGAGATACCATCCCCATCCATTTTGAGCGACGACGAACTGACCTCTGAAATGAACATACTAAAAAATATAATAAGTCAGTAAGCTATAAATTTATTTCTCATAGATCAGCGTTCAGGATAAATCTGGGTAAAAGAAAAAGGGGTACACAAATTGTACCTAAAACACATTTACATTTAACGATATCCTATATAAAAGTATTATTAGAAATGGTGTAATACCAACAAAACCTTTACTGACAACGCCTCTGATCACAGTTTACTAGATTTACGAAAGCCGAAAATGAAAATGGACAAGCCTTAATGAAACAAATTGATGAACCAAACTGTAATATGGAAAATTTCACAGAGTAAAGACACATAAAGCATTTCTTTCATGTATGAATATAAACAATTCAGTAAATACACTTGTACATAAAATCGCGAAGAATACAGTTCAATAAATAATATAATTTTATTCCCTCATTGAACAATGTAACCATATGGTTACACGAGGTTTAACAACCCTAAACGTACTCATAAATCGATATAATTGATAAAATTAAATTTAAAATCTTTCAATTAGGCTTTATAAACAACTAGAAGTCAACAAAACAAAATTGCTGTTACTTACCTAACAACCAGGAATATTTCCTCTTCACCCTCTGTGAATTCTGGCTTCTACTAACAAACACAACACATCTTTCCAACATAAAGTTGCCCGAACCCACTACAAGGTGTCAGAACGAGTCAGCGTACGAAGCGGAAAGGTGCAGCCATATGGTAACAATGACCAACAACGGAATATTGAATTAGCGTTCACGTTAGACAAGTTCGATTATTTTGTAACCATATGGTTACAAAAAACAGTAAAGGGTTAATTTGATGTGGTTTACTTCTGTTACCCTTAACCTACTCATTCTAGATGGTGAGTAGCAGCGATCTTCGACCGTCAATTATCATTTCATCCCCATGCAAACTAGGCACGACGGGCGAAGGTTGTTAATATTTAAAGACAGCACCCAAACTATCGCCCAAATTACTACGGTATGCGTTGGAATTACAGGAATACAATTACATTCCAATTCACGTAAAAGGAGAAAATAATCCCAGTGACATTCTCAGTAGAGACACAGATATTCAGCCAACAAAGGAAGACTATGACATGGAAGACCTAAGAGCGTTTCTTTCCTTTGAGGAGGGAGTAGGTGTAGCCGAACTGCAGAGACATGACGCCCATTTCGGTCCAATTATCAATGCATTAGAACATCCAGAAGAATGCAACGGGAAAATGGAGAGACAAGCTTCAGCTTTTGAAATAAGAGAGGATAGATTATATCGTAAACACCGGTTCGCAAATAAGACTAAATATTTACTCTGTATTCCATATTCGCTTCGTGAATATGTGTTTCAACAATTACATATTGAACAATACGGAGATGGTCATTTTTCGTTTTCTAAGTGTTACAGCAATGCACTAAAGAAAATATACATACCCAATATGAAGAAATTTTTACATGAAAAATGCAGCACGTGTGTCACTTGTCAGGTCAATAAAAGACGTGTGGGAAAAACACCTTTACATCTGCAGACCTACCCACAATACGCACCCATGGAGTTTCTCGTTTTGTATCAATTTGGTCCTTTGCCTTTGTCTAGCACCTATAGACATAAATATGTATGCATTATGGTTGATATGTGTACTAGGTATGTAATAGTGAAATCTATACCGGACTTCAGTGCCGATTCAATAAGTCAAGTACTTTATGAAGAGGTGATTTTAAAATACGGTGTGCCGAAGCAGATAGTGTGAGACCGCTTGGCATCGCATAAGGGTAAATTAATGGAAGAGATGGCAGAGAGGTTCGGCATTCATTTAAATTTTGCAAATACTGGAGCGCACTACACTCCGGGCCTCGCTGAGAAAGTTGACGATATAGTTCAGAATTGTCTGAAACATTATGTAGACAATAAAATGACGAACTGGGATTCGATTCTTCAATCGATAGTATTTACGATTAACGCACATATACATGAGGGGACAAGACACAGTTCTTTTTATTTGCTCCACGGATTCAACCCCAGGACAAATCTAGACGCAACGCTAGACTTACCCTGCGACTACGAAGAAAACGAATCACGTTTACAGCAATTAAGAGAAGCATGTGATATAGCGTATAAAAATCTTCAGCGAAAATATAAATCTCAGAAGAAATATATGGAAAAGAAATTTAGGTCAGAAACGTTTGAACCCGGTCAGCAAGTCTTGATACAAGATATAGCTCAAAAACCAGGAATTCCAGCTTGTTTTAGTCCAAAAATCAAAACGAAAGGAGAAATTTTGCAAAAAGTTAATGAGAACTCGTATCGCATTAAGTATGTCACGCACAAGAATGAAGAAAAGGTAGATACGTTTGACATCCGGAGGTTGAAACCCTCTAAAACAGTACAAAGTTTAGATTAGATTTTTTTAAAAAAGTCTAGAAACATTCTAAGTGAGTTTTTTCTCTTTCATTGCAGGATGCATTTCTATACAGCATTGATTTTTCTGACAACTTTGGTAACGTACATTTATTCTATTTCTCACAACTAACAATGGAGAAATTAGGAATAGCTATTTCTGAGAATTCGTTCGCCGTACATACGACTGCAGACATTTACACGACATTGAAAATCCACATTAATTTTCATGAGGCAATTCATATAATTTCGGAAAGTCCTGGACTTCGAAGTATTCAGGAAGGGATCCGACGAAACGAATTATTGTTTAGGGAACAGATAGTGAATACCATACCTTCAATTTCAAAATGACAAGGCATTTCGCATCTCAGCAAATCGAAATAAACGTTCTATTTTCTCTTGGATTTTAGGATTAAGTTCTATAGGTTTGTCAACTTATAACTTAATTCAACAACAAAAACTTTCGCATTCAATCAGAGCATTAGAGGAACATGATCAACTTTTTACTGCCTCAAATCCCGTTTCAACCAGAAAATAAAAATAATAAACCATGTCGTTGTTACAGTAAAACATGTAATGGCTACCTTTAGAAGTCAATTAGATTGCATATTTTGTAGTATAAGTTCAGTTGAACAACAACTTTTGTCTAATTTCTTGTTGCATTCAGCGCAACAACATACAGATGGTGATCAGAAAAATGGAAACACCTGAACGAATATGCAACTTACCAGATTAATATGGTGTCGGGCCACCTTTCGCCTTAAGAACAGCCTTGATGCGACGTGGGATGGAGGCATAGAGGTCGTGAATGGTAGCAAGTGCAATTTTACACCATTCCTCGTGCAGGGCATCGGCCAGTTCTGTGAGAGAGGATGGAGGTGTAAATCGTCGCCGGAGTCGTGTTTCCAAGATGGACCATAGATGTTCAATTATGTTGAGATCTGGCGATTGGGCGGGCCAGGGAGGTGTTGAACTTCATCCCGATGTTCCTCAAACCACGTTGCAACAACGCCAGCTGTGTGAATGGGTGCATTATCATCCTGGAAGATGCCGTCAGTGTCCGGGAACAACATCCGGACCATAGGATGCAAGTGGTCTCCTAAAATTGCGACATAATCGTTGGCAGTGATTCGTCCGCAAAGTGTGACCACAGGACCCAATGAAAACCATGATATGGCGGCCCACAGCATCAGCGAGCCGCCGCTATGTTTCACAGTTGGGCGGAGACACTGCAGATCATAAGCTTCTTTGGGCGTTCTCCACACATAAACACGGCCCGTGGTTGGGAATAGGGTGAGGGATGACTCATCCGACCGTATCACACGTTTCCAGTCCTCAACGGTCCAAGTTGCATGGTCGCGGCACCATTTGCGGCGTGCGAAAGCGTTATGGTCTCTGATGAGCGGTTTGGCCCGTGCAACACGACCCCGTAAGTTCATGTCATGTAATTCGCGGCGGACTGTGATTGTCGAAACAGGGTTGTACAGGTGCTGATTGAGTTCCTGCGTCACTTGCTCCGGAGTGGCACGACGGTTCTGTGTGACAATGCGCTTTAATACCCGGCGTGACCTGTCACTCATGATTTTCTTCCGCCCACTGTTCCGCTTCCCCGATGTGGTTTACCCGTGTGTTGTGTAGGCCGTCATCACCTTCGACACTGTCCCACGCGACACACCTAACACAGTAGCCACTGCCGTCACAGTCACTCCACATAACCGCACACCAACAATTTGCCCTCTTTGAAAATCTGAGAGGTCTCCCACTTTACACTACCTCCGTCTGCTGCAGCCACTAGACCCTGCTGTTCCACTGCGCCTGACATAGTATGGAGACCGACCTAACACACCACCACCAGCGGTCCGTCGCTGCGCGCGCCACGACACCACTGCCAACCAATACATCTGACGTGTTGCCAACTACAGGTGTTTCCATTTTTCTGATCACCATCTGTATCTTGGAAATGCTTTCAAACATCATAGCAAACGAATTTACTTTTTATATACTGAATAAGGATCAGGCCAGGAAGTTTATCGAAGAACACGATATTTTGAAAACGACACTTTAAGTTAATGATTTTGGACTTTTCTATTAATTATCTAATATTTATCTAATAAGGTTTGATTTAGAATCTAATAATGTCAACTTATTATTGCGAACACCGATAATTTATTCTCATAGTGTTTCTAACATGTATAAGGTCAAATCTCTAGGATTTTTAATTGGAGACAGGAAATATCGCTATGACTTACCGACAACAGTTTACATGGCAGATGGCAAATTTCTTAATTTAGATAGAAACTCCTGTGAATGGAAATCATTTTTGTATTTTTGTCACACTAGCACGATTACCATAACATCTCAGTCGGAATGTTTAAATAACATTGCCTTTAATAACACCTTAAAAGATTGTACGCCACTTTTGAAAAAATATAAGGCGAACTTAATCTTTGAATACACAAATGCAGGTATTCTGTATTCTTCGCATGTTCCAGGCGTTAAAACTATAACATCTTCAACTAACCTATTAATATCTAAAACATTTAAAATTCGGAAACAATAGGCCATACTTCGTCGAGTATGTTGTTGATTTTGATAGTCTGATTTTTGATACTACACTATTGCCAACTCGTAAATTGGTAAAAGTACAACATGACAAAATAGATTTAGTGGGAAACTGGACACTTTTCCACTTGAATTTGACGAATTCTACTTATTTATTGGATAACTTAGCTGATGATTTGTTAAATCTTCAGATTAGCTCCACACGCACGGCATTACAAACCTCAAATTCGAATATTACGTTTACTATTGTTGCCATTCTAATATTACTAATACTTGTTATAGTGGGTTCTATTATTACGTATGTCAAGGTAGTAAAATTATTAACTGAATACAAGGTACGACACGAAAACTAGGACGGAAATGCTTTTGAGTGGAGAATGACAAAAAAAAAAAAAAAAACTTGTTACTTTTTATCCGAGCGAATTCGATATTATTTTTTCATTCTGGTATTATATTTTAAACTGCGAGCAAGTCCGCAGGGTAACAACCAACAAACTGACCATAGTCTGAATCCAAGAAAAAATGTATTGAATTACAGCATTAAAACAATGAAATAAAACATTTATACCTGCAGACCATACAGCACAAACACAAACACAAACCTAGTTTTTGGCAATGTGACATCGAAATTAGGCACAAGTGATCTAAATCTTGCTGTTTAAAATATGATGATTCTATGAACAAGTTTAAATACTCCCTTTGGAGTTTACGGAAATAAAATGAGCGTGACAAGAATATTGGTGTCTGCTATACTTCACAATATACACACATAAAACAAATTCTTCCTCTGTGTTTAATTATTAAATAGGGCAAAGACTTAGATTGCCTATAAATGCCCTTCAAAAAATTCTAAGCTCCTACATGTTCAAGACAGTAAGTAAGTAAGTTTCTGGTTGCTAGTGCACAAGTTTCACGTATAAAATAGTGCTTGTTTTGGTGATCCTTGTTAATAAAATAAGGTATTGATACGAATCTACATTTTACGCACACATTTTAAGAAAGTTTATTACGGGAAATCAGTAGTTGAAAAGTGATTCAGTACACTTTAGGTTTGCTATCACATTTTACAACCATATGCTTAATGAACTATGCTGCCATCTATTGTAAACAGTAAGTACTAATGGAAATCTGAAACAACAGTTCTCCTACCTTCGCGACTAAGACTGGTAACTAGTTTTCAGATTATCTTTTTTCTAAATAGCTAAGCACGCCCAGTGCCACTCATTGAATTCAAACGATTTGCAAATTATTTTTCAAGATTTTTTTTTGGTATTAATTTTTCGAGTAAGGATAAAGGAAAGGTGAAGGTTGGCAGCAGTGGCGTCAGAAGTTTTTTTTTCAGGTGGGAGGCAAACTGCTGTCTTGAAAATAGACGGGAATGTAACATATTTAACCTCTACGGTCCCGAATTTTTTTTACTGCACCAAAAAATTAGTTCTGAATATTTTATAATTAGTGATATGTATTTCAGTGTATTAAAAGTAATTTCATATTAAAATGTGCCATAGGGGCAGAGGGAGGGCATGTGCTCATTTGAGTACTTTAGGGGCGTACTACATATATTTATTGTAAATATAAAAATAAATAAAGGATGTTTTTGGTGGAAACGAAGCAAGTATTAGAAGCCAGGTATCAATAAAGATTTAGTTGTTTTGTTTTGAAGCAAAATTATTTATTTTAAGATCATTCGTGATACATTCAGTGTGAGTATAATTATTTATGAGAATTTAGTTGAATTCACTGCATACCATAAACGACTTTTTGCAATTGTTTAGTGAAAAATCAAAAGTTAATGGCAAAAATATTGTTGCAGTGTTTACAACAAATTATGCTATAATTTTGTGATGTATCTTAACAAAATGAGAAATAAAGAAAATGTACTAGTTGTATATTTTTACCTTCAGTACCTTACAAAATAAGCTGTTAACATAATCATGTACATTCAATGTTTCATTAGAACAATCATGCATTTTACATCTCGAGAATAACTTTATATTTGTCATGTGTAATACTATCTAGCATGTACTGTTGTTTTCATAACATATAACCTTGCAAACCCGGTGAATAGATTTGCTTGGTGTGGAACGCAAGAAAACAACTTCTATTTTGCAAGCAAAGAAAAGCTTCGCAGTTTATGCATTTAATCCTTGTTCTTTCTCTGCATTTTCCAAACCTACATCGATATTGTGATTTACCAGCAACATGATCTGTGATTTACTGAATCATACTTTACATGATATTCAGGCATAGGCATAACATTTTGTTCTCTTTTTTCCACAGAAATCACCTTACTGTTATTGTTACTTGGCCTGTCAACTTTGGTACTGTCACGTTTTCTGGGTCAGACGCTAATAGAGAATTAGCAATGTCTGATCTAAATTCTTAACAGATCAAAATCGTCTCTTTTGGTGTACCTGCAAGCTTACAATCTATTTTATTCAAAATGCAACAGCAAAATCCAAGAAATGAGTGTATACTCTTACAGTCCATTTCTTAGCCTTAGTGGAGATTCTGTAGTACGAAATCAATCTATCTTACAAATCTACACCCCCATTTTCTCATTATAATGTTTTATTACAGAAGACCTAGGAACACAAACATGATACTTATCTTCTATGCTGTATCTTAGGACTTGATCTTGTGGTAAACTACAAAAAGCCGTAGATAACAAGAGAAGACTCTTATTGTTCTTCCATTTAACTATAACTAATTTAACATCACTTCTACATACGACATCACTTCGCCTCTTACCATTTCCTTATCATTCTTCAGATTTTTAAATGCTCTTCCTGTTCTATTTCGCATTTCAGTACCAGTACAATATGCATTTGCCTCCAACACTTTTTCAGCAGTACACGCACTAGTAAAGAACTTGTCAGTATAAACAAATTTTACAGAATCCATTGGTTCAACTAATTTTTACAACAGTTCCTCCTACTCCATACACTTTCATTAACTCTTCAGGAAATGTATTTTTACCTTGATATTTAAAAAAAATTAAAACCAAACCATCACACGCTATTAGAGCATTTTTTTAATCTCCAAGGATTGGGCTTAGAAGGAACATACTGCTTCAAACCTTGAGTTATTTTCTGTCCTGAAAAAAGTATAATTTGTTCGTCGATAGCAACGGACTTTTTTTGTGGCAGCAGGTTACAATCGTGTTGTATCTCATCAACTATTGGGTTCACTTTCCAAATTTTGTCTGGTGATTCGGAATCATGAGATAAGTTATCTACAAAATGGAACATATTTATTTCTAAATGCTATTAAAAGAAAACAAAACTTAAAATAGCTTTTGAAAGATTAAAAATATCTAGCAATATGAAAAGTACTCAAATGAGTACAGGGGAATAATATGTATACATAAGTCCCGAAGTACTCATCTGAGTACATTTTTTTTTTAATGCTAGCCAAAGCTAGCTACCTTTTACAGGGTTACGCCCTGTTTGAGGGAAGTGCTGTGAGGAGACTGAGGTTTAAAGGTCGGGAGGTGGTCTAAGTGCTTTATTACATCTTTATTCGTTGAAATGCTGGACTTAAGGAACTTTGCGTTCCTTAACATTTGGCTTGGAGAAATAACGTTCACAGTTTACATATATTGATACAGTGATGAATACATTCTAGGAATGAAAGACAGACATACATTCTTTAGTTGTTAGGAATTACAAAATTACAAATTATTTATTACAAACATTATGATTGTTAGTTTATAATAATAATAATAATAATAATAATAATAATAATAATAATAATAATAATAATAATAATAATAATAATAATAATAATAATAATAATAATAATAATGAAATGGAAAGTGAGAATGTCAGTACTGAGAAAGTGATGGAAATAGCATACATAATAAGAGAGAAATATAACATGGATGAAAAGAGGCTTATTGTGAAATTAGGAAATATGGAAACAATGTAGTGTAAGATACGATTCTTTAGTTAGGTGATGATGGAGATGAAGGATGGAGTGAGGTGCAATGCACAAAACAACACAACGGTGAGATGTTAACAGACGCATGAGGTTATCTTCTTGCCTAGGGGGACTCTAGGCTATGATGTAAGACGGTGGGAACCCAAGTTAGTATACAAAGGAAATCACTGTGCGTGAAATGATGGGAAAATGAGGGGAAGATGAGTATGAATGGTGTAATCATCTAGAAGCATAAGCATGGGATCATCGGGAGGAAGTGTGTAGTGATATAACGTGAAAAGAAGGGATAAGGGAGTGTGTACATGGCGTGAAGGCGTAGGATGTAGTGCTAAATAATGCATTGTGTCAAACAGAAGAGGATGGTGAGCTTGAAAACGGTTACGGATGTATGAGAGTCGGAGGGTTTCGAGGTGATATTGCAACGTTGGAAAAGAAATACGGCTATAAAGGTCACGTGTTGGGCTAGGCAATTGTATACGAAAGGCTATACGGAAAGCGTGGCGTTCAAGGACAAGAAGCTTATGGTAGAATTTGTCGGAAGCGGCTATCTAAGCTGTAAACCCATAGGTTAAAGTAGGGCGAAGAAAGACCTTGTAAGTGTTTAGAATAGTGTGCGGTGATAGACCCCAAGTTGTACCGGCGAGACGTTTAAGTAAATTAAGTCTATTATAAGCTTTTGTCGTAATTGCTTTAAGATGTTGCATCCATGTTAGATGAGTATCAAAAGTGATGCCTAAGTAAGTTACTGTCCTGGTAGCTTGCAACGGAACCTGATCCACATGGAGAGAAAGACAACGTCTATTTCTGCGTACTTTAGATGTTTTCCGCTTCGGGAGAAAGATGATGGCCTGTGTCTTTGTAGCATTTATTGTAAGTTTCCAGTGTCTACACCAGCGGCAGAAGTCGTCTATAGCGATTTGCAAGATACGGTTGATATGTTGAATAGATGTGCCAAGAGCAAGAAAAGCAGTGTCGTCTGCGTACTGAAAGGCATGGACGTGATCTGGGAGGCGTGGCATGTCAGCTACAAATAGAATGTATAGGAGAGGGGAAAGAGCGGAACCTTGCGGAACTCCTGATAATAAGAAAATCGGATGAGACAGGCTATTGCGAATGGCAACATATGTAAGGCGGCCGGAGAGAAAGTTAAAAATGAGACGTATGTATTCGGTAGGTAGCTGAAGTCTAATGAGTTTGTGAATTAGTCCGAGATGCCACACTTTGTCAAAAGCTTTTTCCAAATCAAATAGAACCAAACATGATGGATTCACTGAATTGTAATGCGTGCTGATTAGGCTGGTGAGGCGTAAAACTTGATCATTTATAGAAAACATAGGGCGGAATCCTGCTTGGGTGAGAGGTAGGATGTTTCTGCGAGTGAGGTAGCTATGGAGGCGTTTTACGAGAATACGTTCAAGTATCTTGCTGAATGTTGCTGTTAGTTGAATCGGTCTGTAGGAAGAGAGTTCGTGAGGTGGTTTATGCGGTTTTGGAAACATAAGAGTTTTTGAGGTTTTCCAAGACATAGGAAAGTATCCAGTACGCAGGATGAAGGTGAAAATATTTGCAAGAAGAAGTAGCAAGGAAAAAGGACACTCTCGGATTTGGCGATATGTGATGTTATCTAACCCTGGTGCTGTATTTCGTTTATATCGTATGGTGTCGCTGAGCTCTGTTACTGTTATGGGTGCGGTGATGGGTTGATTTTGGTTGAGTACATGTAGATGACTAGGCTGTAAAAAGGGGGTAGATGGGTTTATTCGATCAGCTATGTGTGGCCTGCCCTCAGAGGGTGGGGGTGTGAAGATTGTCTGGAGGTGATCGGCAAAAGCATTTGCTGTATCTGTATCTGTGGTAGGAGCAGAGTTCCCAATCAGTATGGGGTATGAAGTGTTGCTGGACTTGCCGCATAAAGCGTTGAATCTTTTCCAGTATCTGGTTGGATGACTGGTGGTCGCTAGGTTGTTGCAGGTTTTGACCCAGCATCGTAATTTGTATGCTTTAATGTAATTGTGCACTGTGCGCTGTAATTGTTTATGATGATGCAATGATTCGGGGTTTCTGGTGCAAAGGTAATCTCTGAAAAGTTGACGTGAACGGGTTATCATATTCAGATATTGTGGTGGTAGGCGTGGCTGATATGGAGTGCATTTACTAGTTGGAATATAAAGTTGACTGGCTTCCTGGATGGAAGTGGTAATAGAATCAATAGTAGAATAGAGTTCCTCTTCGGTAGTGGGTGATGTGAGATGAGATGTATGTTGCGTCAAGTAACTGTGATAATGGGTCCAGTTTGCTTTATCGAAGCGATAACAAGTACGGGAAGGCATCTGCGATCGAGGTGATGCAGTAGGGTGTAGTTGAAGCGTAAACTGGACAGGAGCGTGATCGCTACCGATTGTATCAAGAACATTAAGGACGCTATGGGTGGAGAGATTTGCAGAGGTGATGACAATGTCGGGCGTTGTGTTGGAGATGGGTCGAGTAGGCTTTGGGAGAGGATGTATAATTCCAGTTGTACTTGTGGTTATAAAAGCTTCAAACGTGACACGATCCAGATGTGAGCGACTATGGAGATTGAAATCGGCCATTATGATATAGTGACGGTATGTGTTTGAGATATACTGAACAAACTGAGTCGGGAGAGGGTGACCAGGACGTACGTAAATGGTTGCAAACGTGATGTTGAGAGATTTGAAATATATAGTGGTGATGAGATGTTCAGGTAACTGATAATTGGCACAATGATGCTGACGATATGGGAGATGCGGAGAGAAACCAATTGCCACGCCCCCATTTGCGCGTTGTGCTGGGATCTGATTGTCTGCCCTGAGTATAGTGTAGCCTGGTATGCGACATGGAGTTGCTTTTGTCAAGAATGTTTCATTTAGCAGGAAAACTGTGATACGTTCCTCCCGAAGGAGAGTCTCAAACAGGAGTTTGTTTGTGGTGAATGATCTGATATTGAAATACAGAAAGTTCAAAGCCATGATGTAAGAGTGATTAACTGATGGGAGTGGTTGGAGATGCATGAAAATGTACTGTATTACCAGAATACGTAGCTGTGAAATTGATATGAAATGTGGTTTTGGCTGCCAGAGTAATTTGCTGTAAAATGTGTGGTCGTATGAAGGGGTGAATATTCAGGAGTGCCAGAGTGAAAAAGGTTAGCAATTGATTTAATGTGACAGGGGTGTCAGTGGATGGCGGAGTGGAAGGGGCAACGGATGCCGTACGTAGTGGAACAACAAGTTCGGGATGGGCTGGTGTTGGTTCCGGCTTGGCTTTACACTTGTAACTATAAGTGGGATGGTTGTCAGGACACGTCGAGCACTTCGCTGGTTGGTTTAAATTGGTGCAGAGCCGTGTTGAGTGGGGTCCGGCACAGTATCCGCACTTGTAGTTGTTTTTACATTCAGATGTGGTATGAGTATTGTATTCTTGACAGCGCTCGCAGCGTATGGGCAATGGTGCTAGTGAACGCGATGGTTCAACTCGGTGTTTGCGATTATAAATATATGCCCCATGAGCGAGGAGATCGTCAATCGTGTCTTGATGCGGAGTAAGAATACGGACCATGTAGGTGGGCCCACGGTCGTTACGGATCCTAAGTACTTTAGTTATAGAGTATCCATCGAGTTTTAATTCCTCATGGATTTCCTCATCTGTGTATGATGGATCTACCCCGCGGATAACCACAGAGAGAAGTGAAGGCCGCCGTGGTGGAGGTGGTTGTTTGCGAAATGAATCTGACAGTCGAGTGATTTCGGCATTTGCCCCGAAAGTATCTATTGGGACCTTGTTGCGAATTGTGGTATAAAGATCAGGGTCTGCTGTTTTGAGAATGTACCCATTTCGGGTATGAACTATTTCTTTGAGAGCAGCACGTGGTAGATATTTGCGAAGTTGGAGTGAGACAAACTTCTCATTGGAAAACTTGCTGTCATAATTACGGAGTAATATAGAAAAAGTTGGAACACGTGAAGTTGGCGATTCGGAAGTTCCTACTTCCATATTGTCAGTACCAGAGTCTTCGTGATGATGTTTTTTCTTTGGCGGGGAATCTTGCACCCTTGACGCATAGCTGTCTTTAGACTGAGGTGATCTGGATCGAACGGAGGTCGTGGATTCCACAGATGCAACGGATGTATGAGAATCTCTGCGTGTGCGAGAAGTTGTGGCACTTGTCTGCGCTTTTGACGATCCCTTCCGTGGCCTCACCTTCGTGGGACACACAGGAGGTTCGTCTACGACAGAAGGAAGAGTAGTGTGCCGACTGCCCATGCGTTTGCCAGAGGTGGTGCGTGAATCCGCCATCTTTAAAGACCGTCCGTTGGGCGACTGCCCAGATGCAAAAAACTAGCGTGACTAATGTATATATGATGAGATGTGTGAATGATTTCAAGGTCGGACTACCCGTTTGGATAGTAGTCCAGGTAAGACAGTTCCCCTATTAATGCAGTGACACTGTACACCCTTGGCTGAGATAAGTCTGATGAACAGTGTCCTGTAAAAACGCGGAGAAAAGTCCAGGATCAGGAGTAGGAAGGTTTCTACAAAAAACGTCACCGTTTTAGATAGGTGGCGCTTCAGAGGCGAAACCTCTGGAAAGGTATGTGAGTACATGATATTTTTTACTAAGTTCTGAAATGTACAGAACATCCAAATCACGAGTAATGTTTTTATATCAAGAAGTTTCTATTAAACTACAAGAAAATAATTTTTTATACGATACCGAATGTAAATCAAATAATATACTCACGTTTTTTGTCAGGATTTTCAATCCCTTCCTCTCCTGCTGCAGCCATACTTTTGAATCTAACACTGTATGCTCAATGCTGCTATCTGATGGACCCAGAGTGCACTAAATTTGTTCTTGAATGAGTACTTGAGAAGCAAAACGTGTAAGGGTGCGATTGAAATGAAACGATATATATTTACGTAATATTAAAATGAATGTACTCAAATGAGTACTGGGGGACCGTAGAGGTTAAGATAATACGAATATATGTTTGTAATGTAACAATAATTTGATTTGATTGGTTAATAATAATAATAATAATAATAATAATAATAATAATAATAATAATAATAATAATAATAATAATAATAATAATAATAATAATAATAATATAATTAAGCTGTAAGCAGTTTCATGAAATTTCCATTTATGAGATGCATGTTACGTTAGTTTACATCTTTATATTAATTAATCCCGTGTCAGTTTTGTGCTGGAATTTTGGTCTGGTGCAGAAATTTTCAACCATTGAACGATACTTTTCCAGAGCTGTGCTCTGAAGCGTCGCTTCTTGTATGGTGACGAATTTTGGAAAAACCTTCCTTTTCCTTATCCTGGGTCTCACCTTCTGTCTCTTTCCCACGAACCGTCTGTCAGACTTATCTAGCCAAGGGCAGCCGGATCTACAGATCGAGCCAGGGGAGTTACCCCACCTGGACAACTATCCAAACGGGTTGTCCCACCTTGTTCATCTCATTCATCGCGCATTACTGCATCATTATTTAGGCTCACGGCTCTTCATTATGTCTGATCCTCCTATTGCTACTGGATCCTCGCTAGAAGGACGACATCAAGGCCTTCCTCCTGTGTTTGCCGTTCCCTCTGCTTCGGCTGCGAAAGTGGCCAAGAAGAGGGATTTGAGCAACAGACAGCGTACGCAGTCAGGCAGTTCTACTGCCTCTACAACTTCTAATGTGTCCACGAGGTCCAGATCTCCACACGGTCAACAACTCTATGCTGACTCTGTTAAGCAGACTCGCCAACCGGCAAAGAGACAACATCGAGAAAATGCTTCAGATACTTCAGACATGGAAGCCCAGCCAACCAACATCAATAACTGATCTCATCTTTCATCTTCTTCACCGTCTGTCCCGATACTTCACTCTTTTCTGCTTCAAAATTTTGACACCAAGTACAGTAATGAGAAATTCGTAACAATTCAACTCCGCAAGTATATACCGAGTGCTCCTCTTTCTCAAGTCGTAAAATCACGAAACGGCATGATACTGAAATCTCCAGACCCTAATTTCGCCATCCTAGTTCGGAATAAAGCTTCATTTGAGATCTTTGGAAAGCAGGCTATCATTACATCACTTAACTCCGCTAAACGTAAACAAGCGCCTCCCCCAAAACGGCCTCCACTTCTTTCCGTGGTTATTCGTGGCGTTGATCCCTCGTATACCGAAGAGGAGGTTCAAGAGGAACTTCAGTACGAAGGGCATACTGTTCAAAAGGTTGTTCGCATACGAAACAATATTGGTGCCACCTACATGATGCGTGTCCTTACGTCTTCTCAAAGCACAATTGACAACCTGCTCTCTTATGGAGCATATATTTATAAACGTAAACATCGTGTAGAGCCCTCCCGGTCGTCTGTGCCTCTCCCACTACGGTGTGAAAAATGCCAACAATACAATTCACATCACACATCTGCCTGTCCAAATCCTACAGTTTGCGGCTTTTGTTCTGGCTCTCACCAAACTCGTTCTTGTCCCAACATGGCACAGCCTCCGAAATGTTCTACTTGCACCGAACAGCACCCAGCTTATAGTTATAAGTGCAAAGGCAAACCTTCTGCTCAAGAGTCACATCCCGAACTTGTTGTTCCGCTGAAAACCGCCGAATCATCCACTTCCACCGATAATTCCGTTGATGACCCCGTTACAGTTAGTAAATTACTAGAATTCCTTGCCCTTACTTTGCAAAACATCCACCCTTTTCAACGTCAACACGTTCTTCAACAAATTATTGCCGCTGCCAAATCTACATTTCATGTATCTTTGTTCGCAACTTACTCCAATAACTATGTTCACTTCCACACAACTCGCCTCGAAACCTCAGTATAATCGTACCCAGTATGGATATAGTATTTTTGTTTCTTAACATCCGATCCCTTGTTAAAAACAAAGTGCTGTTCGAAACACTCTTACTCGAAGAACAAGTCACAGCTTTCCTACTTAAAAACCTTTCTCAAACCCACTTCATCTTGTTCCTTTTCTCGTTTCACTTTACTCCGTCACGATAGTCATATGCCAGCCCTCAGAGCCAATGGTGGAGCTGCAATTGGTTTCCGACATACAATCCCGTTTCGGTCTCATAACTGTCCTCTATTACATCTCCCAGAACACATCATCACCACATTATATTTCCGTAACATCGCCCTCACCCTTGCTACTATCTACGTGCGCCCTGGCCTTCCTATACCTCATGCCTTCTTCTCACATATCTCCAATACTTATAAACACTTTATTATCCTGGCTGATGTAAACTTTCATAGCCGTTCAGCAGCTGAACAAACCTCTTTCACTGACTTCATCACAGTTCATACCACAGGAACTTCTCTTAATCTCCCTCGCTGTACTCGCCCCATCAGTAATACCACTCCAGATATAGCAATAGTCTCAAACACAATCATTAATCGTTGTACTGTTGATGTCCTCGACCTACTTGGCAGTGATCACGCACCCATCAAGCTCATATACCATTCAGGCCTGACTACTGTTCAATCCTCATTTTCGCCACGCATCTCACTTCGCTATGACAAAGCTGACTGGACTCAATATCGTACCTATCTCTCAAACACCTTAGTTGATTCCACATCTCCCACTACGCCGGACGAACTCACAGATCTAGTTACTTACTTAACCACTTCCATTCAACAGGCATCTGCACTCTATATTCCGCAATCAGAATCAATTCCATATCGTCCAAAACTACCACCCCAATACCTAGCCTTTGTTCGTCGATCACGACAAGCTTACCGCGAATTTCTACGCACCAGGAATCCCGACGCCCTAAGACTTCATCACCAACTTCAACGCACAGTCCGTAACTATATTTCTGCTTACAAATTACGCCAGTGGGTGAAAACTTGCAATCACCTATCCGATACTGTTCATCCTAGTCGCTACTGGAAACGCTTCAATTCTCTTTGTGGCAAGCATACTAAGACCCCATATCCGCTTCTTCTACAAGATACGCCATTACATTCCGACACCGAAAAAGCAAATGCCTTTGCTGATTACCTCCAAACTATATTCACACCCTCAGCATCAGATAACATAGGCACCAATCATCCAGTAGATCAAGTAGACCTTAACTGTCCATCACTCCAACCTCATGTCGCTCATCCACTACCCAATCATGTTCTTACCAGTCCCATCACAGTATCGGAAATCACCTCTGTTGTCCAGCACAAACGCAATACCTCACCAGGTTTCGACTCCATTACCTATCGCCATATTAAGGAAAGCCCCGCTATACTACTCACCATTCTGGCGCTCATTTATACATTCATATTACGTACAGGTTTTTTCCCCACAGACTGGAAAGTTTCCAAGACTCTCATGTTCCCCAAACCAGGTAAACCACCGTCTGCTGTTTCTTCTTACCGACCTATTCAATTAACATCTACTTTCAGCAAAATATTCGAGCGCATTCTTGTGAAACGTCTCCACCCATATTTACTAGACCGCCAATTACTGCCGAGTCATCAAGCTGGTTTCCGCCCCTCCTTTTCTATTAATGATCAGCTACTTCGTCTAACAACACTCATAACAAATCATTACAATTCCATCCTACCATCATGTCTTGTCCTTTTTGATCTTGAAAAAGCCTTCGACAAGGTTTGGCATATTGGGTTAATTTATAAACTCATTAAATTTCAGTTACCGCTGTCATACATTCGCATCATTTATCATTTTCTCATCTGTCGCATCACTTACATTGCCATTAACGAACAGCTATCACATCCAATTTTCCTCATGTGCGGTGTTCCTCAAGGTTCTGCTCTTTCCCCATTATTGTACATCCTATATGTTGCCGACCTTCCACCTCTTCCTACTGACGTCCACCAGTTTCAGTATGCAGATGATACAGCCTTTCTTGCTCTTGGCAAAACTATTCAGGATATCAATACAGATAGCCATCGATCGTTTCACCCACTGGTGTTCTAAATGGAAACTCAAGATTAACGCCACAAAAACTCAAGCTATTGTATTCATACCACCACGTAAACGAACTAAAGTCCACCGGAATCCATCTCGTCTGTCACTTCATGTCCATAATACGCCCATTATTCCCACACGAATCGTTACATACTTAGGTATCGTTTTCGATCATCATTTAACATGGAAACCGCATCTTCATCATGTTAAAACTAAAGCTTATAACCGTCTAAACCTCCTGAAGAGACTAACCGGCACAACCTGGGGCCTCAAAGCACCCGTTGTTCTCAACACCTACAAGGCTTTCCTCCGACCCATTCTCACATATGGTTTTCCGGCATGGATTTTCGCCCCTCCCTCGTACTACACGAAACTAGCCATTTTAGAGAGACATGCTTTTCGCATTGCCTTCCGCATTTCTCTCCCCAGCCCAACCCGTGATTTATATTCCTTAATATCATTCCCTATCCTCAGCTACCATCTCGAAACTCTTCGCTTAAAATTCATTACCCAACGCTACACACATCACCATCCTCTACTGTTTGAAACTATGCACCACCTTGCACTTCACTCCTCGCCTGCACGATACCATAATACTCCGCTTCATCTCCTCTTTACATTATATTGCTACACAGTCCCTCCAGACCATCTCGATCTACAGATCCTCGAAGACTACCGTTTGCATGTACATCTTCCTCATATCTTCCCATCATATGCACAGTGATTTCATTTCTCTAACAGGGTTCACCACGTCTCCATTAGCCTAGAGCCACCCCTAGGCAGAAGATAACTACATGCGTCTTTCTAACAACCCTCTATTGTGTTGTGGCGTCAAGTGCACTTCACCTCATCCCTCATTTTCATCATGTCTTCTGATTTGTTTCTCTGCTCTTTAACTTTGTATTAGATTTCTCACACCCATTATATTGACTATGTTTTCTACTCTCTTTCTGCCTTATATACTATGTTGTTTTTATGCTCATGTCTGTATCTTGTTTATGTTCCAGTGTAACCTCCAGTATGTTTATGATCGCAAAGATCATAATGACCTTTCCTCCAACTGATGATAAGAATAATAAAGATTAATAAATAAATAATACAGCCCATAGCCCAACAACCAATCCTTCAGTCCTCTAGTAATCCTCTCACTTCCCTTCCCTACAAGAGGGTGTAGCCCTCTTAGAGGTTGCTAGCCTATGGCTAGCATTAAAAAAAACCATTGAAATCAGAATTAGAAACATATAAAATTGTAAAATTTGTACTGCTCACAATGACTATTTGTAAGTACAATTTTTACCATTTTATATACTGGTACATATTTTTAACTGTATTGGACATGGTCACACGGACACTGTTAAAGAATCTTAAAGTTACTTAAATCATTTGGAAACGAAGAAATTAAAATTGTATTTTTAAAAATCCAGTTCTAATGTTGCAGTACACTGTAATATTAGAAACTGCTATTTAGAACTACAAACTTTGTAGCACTTTGTAGTAGAAAGTAACTTGAACATTATAACACAGGCTACAGAATCAAGTAAAAAAATAACAAAAAATATTTTTTTCTACTTGACTTCGTGCCAGAAATGGAAAAAAGGAAATTTCACTAAAGACTTCATAAGATTTATATAGAAAATTCAATTACACTAAATATCCAGAGTTATTTTTATTTTTTACTACACTTACTTCAGTATATCCAGTTTGTTATTACATTCACCTCTCTTCCTAATCTCACACAATTAATAAGGAATAATTCAAGTTTATATTGAATTTTAAGTGCTATTTTGTAATTTAGATAATTTTTTATATAACGCATAACATTTTCTCTTACGTAATTCTACATTTATTTCTTTTCAAAATTGACCAAAAGTATCTTTTCTTTCGCTTGTTTTTGATATGAATTCTCTTGCAATTGTGTTTAAATCTAGGTATGGTCGCTACACATATGCAACAACAGCAGATGAGCCAATCTTTCTTGCGTCATAGACGTCCTCAGATATGTCTTTAGACTACGCAAATAGCTGAATGATCTTTCGCAAATGCTCAAGAAGCTGGCATAGTGAGGACGGAAGTCCCTAGACGAACAACTTGGTCGAGAACTCTGCGAACAGTTGGGGTTTCAGGACTAATAGTTTTTAATATTCTGGTGGTCGTCAGCGACTCAGTCGTCATCAAAATAGATGGAAGCAGCCTGAGCTGAGCTCATAATCTATCCAGCTTAAAATTCAAAGCATGAACTCCCAATTCTTGCTTTAAATAATCTGTTGAGAGAGGCCCACAAGCGCATATAGCTCCTTCACAAAGTATCTTCTAGAGTTTTATGAGTTGTTTGAGGCCTGGCTGATTGAAACGACGCTCCACTTCATTCAACAAATAGTCAATGATTTCAAAGTACATTTTTAAAAGACCTGTACAGGTTCTAGGGTAGGTGCTATAGAAGGATTATCAGTCTGCTCCAACCTATTGGTGTTCTGTTTGATCTTGATGAAGTGGTCAATTTTAAGTGTAGTCTGTTTGCATTTTCCTTTGCTTCCTTACAGATGTTTTCAAATGCGCTGTCCGTTCGTAGGTTTCTCGGAGTATCCTCTAGATAGAATTGCTGCTGCTCTTTTAGCTCCAGAAGCAGAAGCTCCAGAATTTTGAAGCACTTTCGCCAGTTGTCCACAAGGTACAAAAGCACGTATACTGACTATCAGAAAAAATATCATTCCGAATTTGTTCATTCTTTTCAAATACCCTTTTAGAATTACTTTTTGATCATCATTTGGACCACTTGTACTACTGATGATTCTTTTCCAACGTGATTTAAATTCGTTTGCAGTAGATTTAAATCTGATAAGAGATTTCCGCCTAACACACCAGCGAGTAGGACAAAGAAGCAGCAAATGTTTAGGATTACTTTCGTTGATAGTTTTACAGGGTTCAAGAACAATGTCGGTGTATGTTGTCTATCGTTTTGCAGAATCCAGGTTGATGTTTCAAACGTCTTTCACTAATGATAGCCCGTACGTCACACAAAGATTCGCATTTTCGTGCTACTTCCTGCAATGGAAGATCTAATGCATGATTGTTGCAATGAATGCATACAGCTTTCGGATGTTGAGTCGAAATTATCTTCTGCACACCATTTACTCATCCTGACATAATAGCTGCACTATCATGATACTATTCGTGTATATTTTCTGCATTCTGGTTAAGTTTAGTTACAAAATCTTTGATCGTGAATTCTGTTTCCGATTTTGTGCCATGTGGGGTGATCATTCCCATAAATATTTTGTTGGGTTTGATGAATCAGAGTCAAAACAGCGCACACAGAGACAACTGTTCTTTCTTTGATATATCAGTCGTGGAGTCAACTATGATTGCATAAAATGGAGACTCTTTAACTTCTGCTACCAAGCCTCTCTATATTGCATATCCCATAATATTTAAAATTTCATTCTTTCAATAAGCACTAAGCCAGTTATCCCGTCGATTAATCCATTAATTGAGAACAGGCACATCCATTTCCTTTCAGCCAGGAGTGACATCAAATTATCCGTACTATGCAAATGTCCACTGATTGCTTGACCACTGCGAGCTAAATATCTAAGACTATTGATTATTACAAGTAGCGACTGTCTTGCTTGTTCTTGTTGTTTATGAACTTGGTCTGAAAGGAGAGTTGAAACAGGTGTTCTGTTTCTGCACTCATATATTAACCCTTTCACTACCACTGGGACATATGTGTCCCACTATACATTCTCAGAGGACCCGTGGTAATTTACCGCATGGTATTGCTATGAATCGATGTTTCACTAGTAAAGAGACGCCTGCTAATGGTTCACAGAATTCTTATGAACATTATCAAATAGACTGTAGTGGAAGTGAACGTGAACAATGAAAGTAAGGAACAATGTGCTAGTGTTAAAGCAGTGGTTACATGTACTGTTATTTGGAAAAGGATGCCGAAATCTAAAATATTTGTAATCATACATACGACCTTTTTTTTTTGTCAATATATGTGTCATAATTGAAAATACAAGATGATCAGTCATGTCTCTTCCACTGGGACATATAGGTCCCAAGTAAAAAAATCAGTGGAATACATAATGTCCCACCCTCCCTACGTGGAAAAACGTAACGGTATATATATATAAATGTTGTGTGTGTGTGTGTGTGTTTATGTGTGTTTGAAAACAACAATTTTCTGTTATGGTCTGGAAGTAGGCTAATGATGTTTCAATAGAATTGAAACCAGTGCTAATTTACAAATTTTATTGAAAGGTGCACGTTAAAATGAAAGTGTTCTATTTAAGAAATTGTGAATCTAAAAAGAAAATAAAGCAATAGCGTAGCTAGAATTTTTTCTGAGGGGGAAGCAAGGGACCAAGAAAATTTTGACGAGATCATCTTTAATGTATTAAAAACTTGATTCACACAATATATATATATATATATATATATATATATATATATATATATATATATATATATATATATATATATATATATATACATATATTTGTGTGTGTGTGTTTGGTTCCATCTCTCTTATTCATGATTTTACTATTCCCAAAAGAGCGAAAATGTAAGAATTTACTACTCAAACAACTAGGATACATTAATACAATTGAAATGAAATCTTTAGTTTTACGTCCCACAGTTATGCTGGTTAGGCTAAAAAGGACGGTGATTATGAGAAATGAACGAAATGGTGGAATGAAGGAAGTGGAAGGAAACGGGAGAACCCACGAGCACAGTGTTTGTTCATCACAAAGTCCAGACGGAGCAAGCTGGAATCGAACCATGGATTTCAAACACCGGAGTGAACGCTCTACCACTGAGCCACCGCGCTCCCTTAATACAATTTATTTCCATTCTAATATAAGTAAGTAGTTACTTAATTACTGCGTTTAAAATATGTGTGGCTGGTTGATTTAGGTGGAAGCAGAAAAATACATGCACACACTCAAAATCAAAAGGGAACAAAGTATCTCATTGAAATGTGCAGCTTATATCATGATCCTAGGTATTTTAGGAATTTACTTATTACATACGAAGGCAGAGTCAGCAGAACTTTATACTTTCGAATCAAACTAATATGCATAATGGTATGTTAATTTTCACAAACGGTCTAATGAAAACATTCCATTAAAAGTAAACTGAAATGAAGATTAAATCAATGCTCATCTGCAGAAATTATTTTATCCTAATTGATTTTCCTCACCCTCACAACAAAGAAAAACATTAAATGTAACACTTCACTTTTATAAACTACACATTTTCATTCCCTTTCTAAAACTTTTAATATACAAGTATTATTACGTGACAAAGGAAATTATTTTGTTCTGTGAAAACAGCAGAACGGACAGTATTATTTCAGAAAAAGTTTAAGATTTTAATTTCAGTAACAGCGCTTCGTCTATATTGTCCTGTTAATATAAACTAATTTAACTTGTGTGCTTGACAGCTGTAAAACATAGAAGCGTTGATCAATACCAGTTTGTAACAGTTTACATTACAGAAAAGTATGTAGTTTACTTAGGTAGTTAATGAAACAGCACATGAATACCAAAACAAAGGTATGATCAAATATGTGCATTTGAGCTCAGCGGTAGAACAGACTTCACATTCGGAAGATGGTGTGATCGATCCCTCGTAGGCAAATATTTCAACCTAGGAGTTTACCAACATTATTCTTCATTTCACTAGGGAAATGTTTATGGCCCAGTTGATTCACTGTCCTCATTCTTCATTTGAGCATCGGATGTTTCAAAGCCTTAAAATAAATTCAAATTAGTTGAAGTAACTTAACGCTACTATTCTGTAGTCGATGCTAAGTTAGTATTGTTAGTTTTGGGATTAGATAAGAAGGAGGGCATTAATTAGTATATCCTATTGAAAATTCATGTCACCACTGATTTACTGTTCTTTATAATTCCTAAAATGTAATTTTCTCAGAACTACTTAAGCATATTTTGACGAAGAACAAATATAAATCTGCGATAAAATTGGGTTCCATGAACTCACTGAATGGAATCTATGGACCAGTCCCACAAACTCCTGATATTTCTCTGATTATTAAACATTAGATAATATAACGGGATGACACAACCTGGTCATGGGACTAAATACTACTTTTACACAAAATAACATTACTGCCGCGACCAATTTGTATCATCTCGGTATCTTACCTGATGGTTAGTAATTAGGAGATTATAACACTGGCTCTGTGATAAGTTTTGGAATTTCTCTATGTAGTGGCATTTTAGGGATTAAGCTATAGTTGAAATCTTTAAATGGAAATACTTCTGAACGATTTATTTACACAGAATCAGTGATTTTTACTACATTTCCGAAGGTTTTAGTTAGTAGAATATGTTCATTTAGCTCTGTTTTCCTGAAGGGAGCTAATATCGTTTGTTAACATCGTAGCAGAAGGTTTCTAGGGACTTACCAACGGCCAAGAGTGCTAGCAAATTAGACGTAGACTAGAGACAAAACCAGAATGTAATCGAGAGGGAGAACTAGTATCGGTAGCAAATAGGAGGTGTTGGTAGTATTGAGTATATTACTTTTCTCAAACAATCGGGATATGAACAACAGACAGAATGATGATTTCAGAAACAATAAATACTATTATCTTCTTTTACTGTATATTAAACAAGGCACCTCGATATTAAGATGCTTTGAAAATAATAATCCTACCAAATTATTTAATGGATACTATGCATTTGTTCTAGTCACCATAATCAGTGGGATTTAATTACTTAGTGTACGAATTTTAATAGACGGAAACTTCTTTCCTCCAACGCAAGTGTAATGTTTTACTGCAGTGTTGGTTATTTGTAAGTAGAGATGCAAAAAAGCCGGCTTTTTTGAATCGATGGTTTTTTTTTTCACATAAAACGCCGGCTTTTTTGGAAAAAAACTGAGAATTTTGGAAATTTTGGCTTTTTTCATTTTCATGATTTTTCTATCCAAATAGCTTTCTTATAGTATATTCTATAGTTAGATAAGATTTCCACGACCTGAATGCCATATTTAGCTCTGTAATTCACCATCAAGATGGATGGAGCACATATTTTACGAATTAAAGTTAACATGAAGAATGTAGTATTTGAGGGCAATTTTACAGGTTATTTAACTTTATTTTAACTTTTGAGTTATCGACATTTTTTTTCCTTCTCTAGATCATTTTAGTTTGTCATCCGTGTTTCATTTCTAAGAGCTTAGTACTCCAGCTTCTAGCACGAAAGTTAAACTTACGTTTTTCTATATATCCGTCAAAGCATATTTTTCAATATGTCCGTCAAATCGTATTTGCACATTTCTGTTATACTGTAGTTGAGCAATGATTTAGCAATAATTTTCCAGATACAATCTTGAATACCAATTTATACAAATAATCAATAGCGGATTTAGAAAAGTACTTTGGGAGGGGTTTCTCTGATTGTTTCGTTTTCTAAAAAGTCCTAATTTTATTTGGGAGGTGCTTGAAGTTTATGAGTACAGGCATAACTAATATTTCGTTTCGTTTATATGTTTAGTAATAATCTTCCGGATACAATCTTGAAGATCATTTTATACTGAGAATCAGTGGCGAATTTAAAGAAGTGTTTTGGGAGGGGTTTTCTTACTACTAATGTGTAGTTTTTCTAAACATTCGTAATTTTTATTTGATGGGAGCTTAAAGTTTATGAGTAAAGGCATAACTAATAGATATTTCGTTTGTTTTAGACATTCCACAACTTTGGAGAACAGGCTTCAATCCGAAAGACCGATCCTCTAACCTTCGCAAAACCGTCACTGCTGGTAATTAGTAATAATAACGATTTAAAAACAATAAGAAAGGAAGTCGGCCAACTCCTACACTCCTAGTCGGCCAGTACACGCACTATTTCTACATTCTCAGATGGAATGAAGGAAGGCTTTGTCAGAATGGTCGAATGCTGGGTTGAATCCCGGACTTCCCGATAGAAGCGCAAAAGCCAACCACTCAGTCACGTTTGTTGTGCAGTTGTATTTAGCTTAACTTAAATATATTCCGTAGTCTTTTTTTTTTGTGTGTGTGTGTTCTTTTTGTTCCGTAATGATATGTTGAATCCCTCTTGTTAAAAATTCAGAAAACTTGAGGACTGGGTAAACCGTGATGGTGGTTAAGGGCGCTCATGTTGTGGTTTCCAAGGAGGGGAAGTATAAGCGACGTTTCAAAAATAGTTTCAAATTTTGCTGTAACTAATATAAAAATCCTATTGGATTTTCAATATTCTGAAGTACATTTTCCTCTAGGGGGGCAAGAGCCCCCTTAACCCCCTGATGGGCGCCCTTGATGACGGTTATAAAAAACTTGACTGTAGAATTTCAAGAATATACAGAACCATGTGCAGCCTTTAATTGTATCATACAAATCTAAGTATTTCTCTTATGTTTAATTTTAATTTTATTTTGTTTCAAAAAGAGGGTATGGAATATTTTGAAGTAAAAATACTACATACAATTTTGCTAGTTATTTGTGTATTTTTTTAAAGAAGTTTTTACTCTTAGGGTTGGCTCGTTTACACCAGCTGTTTTTTTTAAAAAACAATAACTGGTTTAAACTAAAAAATTAAAAGAACAAAAATGCGAATCGTGTGAACTTCATAGTGACGTTTCACATGTCAAACCATCTGCATTAGTCTTATTTCCTTTCCACCTTTTAATCAAGGTGTCCCATGTTCAATTGTCGGTCGAACCACAACCCTTCTTTCATGTGTAAACCAAGTACTCTTTCGGATGTCACTTTAAGCGAAAGTCTTCTCCTTGATAACCTCGGTATTACGTAAGGATGTTAAGCCTAAACATACAAAACGAAACCAAATTATATATTTCTGTATGCCTGTTGTTTTATAAAGAAGCGAAGGTTGCTTAAATATATTGATTAAAATTGGTAAAATTTATCGATTGCCTACTTAGCTTCCAACATTAGCTTGGATTGGACTTTCAATGATACCTACATACTAAATTTGTAATTTAATACCTCAGTTTTAGAAAAATAAACACACTGCTGAACAAGACTGCACTTATTTAATATAAAAACACATTTACACGTGACGTTTCGATCTTCTATCCAAGATCCTCATCAGACGTACACTCACGTCTGATGAGGATCTTGGATAGAAGATCGAAACGTCACGTGTAAATGTGTTCTTATATTAAATAAGTGCAGTCCTGTTCAGCAGTGTGTTTATTTTTCTGATTTTATTCGCAAGACGTTGACTATGATTGTGTGTCACTCAGTTTTAGCGTACTGATTATAATACGTTGACCTTTAAATTTTACATGCAAATTAAATTTTACAGGATTTTCCCGTTATTGTTTTACATTTAAAAGAATGACGGGATTTTCCCGATGGCTAGGGCGGGAGCTTCTCAATTTAAGAAATTTACTGACCGGACTTCTTTAAGCTTATGGGACCTCTTCCAGCATAACCCCGTTGTTGAATAATAACACCAAGGCGAAACAAACTTATTTCTGTGAATATGTAATACAAATACATAAAGCAAAATATCTAAATCAAAAAACCTGGTTTAAACCCCAAAAAAGCCTGGTTTAAACTGCCCCCCCCCAAAACGGGTTTTTGGCATTTTCAGAAACAACCATGGTTCTTGCCAACTCTGCTTACTTTTGTATATAGGAGGTTAAAATGTGTTTATTATATACATTGGTTAATCCTTTGGAATTCATAATGTAAAAATGTTGAAGTAAAATTGTTTAAAATATCTTTTCGAAATTCATGGTTTACTTTCGAGGTTTTATGTTATTATCGGCATCAACCACTAATTAAATGACTTTCTGTGTTATAGAGAAGCGAAACAAAGTCTACTTTATCGATTTAAAGCAGAATTTTGAAAAAAGCCCAAAATTTCCCAAGCAAAAAAGCAAAGCAGAAAAAACCGAGTTTTTTTTCCAAAAAAGCCGGTTTTTTTCCGAGCCCTTGCATCTCTATTTGTAAGTAAGCATATTATATTTTAGTAGGACTTTCAGCATTGAAGCGAATGAGAATGCAGACTGATTTTGCATTTCTTTCTGGTTCTTTGCCGAAAACAAAGGAGATAACTAATTGAAGGGCAAATATTAAAAGGAATGTTCAGATGGTGAAGCTAATGCATATGCACCCTCAAAGATTTCGGTGAATTAGATCTTGCTGTACTAAAAGCAAAAACGAGTGGAGCTATTTTATCGGAACGCAGGCCTTTGCAACATACGGTATTCTACAGTTGGTAACTGTGTAGTCGACAGATGTTTTGGTAGTAGTTTAACTTCACTGAGAAAAATTTTCATAGAAAATTTAACAGTAAAGACATGTAAAGTTGATTTTTTCGTAATTCCGTACTTAAATTACGTAGGGTGAATGTGCCAGTACTCAGCCTCCTAACTCAAATTTTAAGTTTGAATGTCATTTTTTATTTTAATTTTGAACAGAATGAGACTTCTTCATGATATATGTATTCATTATTTAGTCTAGTATACAATGAAAGGAATGTTTTTAATGTCATTTTTAGGATTTTAACAATATTTATAAATTTCCTTAAAATGTTGAAAAATACCAGTACTCAGCCACTACATTCTAGAACTCAGCCATTAACGAACCTAAAGTCAGCCAACAAAATTCGAAACTAATAATAAAAACAGATGTACTATCATGAAGCGTTTTTTATTTTACTGCATGACACTACAAATATAACAGATTACGTTATAATTGTTTAACAAAAAAACACATTATTTATTTCTCGGAAAAACAGGAACAAAATTGTATTGAGCGGACCCTTCGTAAAAATATAAGCAATCATGAAGCTAAGACATTTCAAATAGAACTAAAGTTGTTAGATCATAGCCAAATTTCATGACCAGTATATCACAATATTATTTGATCACTCCAGTTAAAAGTTAGAAAACGCAAAACGAAAAAAAATTATCTTCAATTGCTATCTTTCGTTCTAAGATCTTGGCTATCATTATATTTCTCCATTCATCTGACGATATGGCACTTGGTAATTTATTTTGCTCCGTTTCCTCTTTGAAGTCTTCGCAATTGGTCCTGGCCAAAATAAATTATTTTCAAAATTTGGTGAGACTTGTCTACTGTTATTTGGACTCTTTTCGGGAGCTTTATCTATGACTGTGTTCTCAATATTAACGTTGGCGCTATTAAATTGAAGTAATGTACCATCTTTAAAAACATCGCACCATCTTCCATTACATTATGGACCAATATTTCAGTACGATCTGCTTGACAAGGAAATAGAGAAGGAATCTGCGAGGAAATCAACTCGCAGATGAGCAGAGTTGAAATTCGGCGCTGCTTTTCTTTGATGTTACTAACAGTTGATAAATTCCCCATTCTTTCAATAGAATTATTATGAATTAAAGCTTCCTCCTCGATATCACTTAACACTGTTTCAACATCTACACCTTTCTCTGCCAGTTTTTCTCTTACATATGAAATCACTGACTGAGCATATTGAAAGTGTTGTGAATTAATGTCAGCCGATACACTGCAATCTCTTTCGAAACGTCTTTTCACTAAGCTATTTTTAATGCATTTAGAGTAGTCTACAGCATTTGCATTGAAAGGGCACAAGCCACATTTCCTGAAACCATTTCTGATTGAATCAGAGAAAAAAGAACGGTAGTAATACCGTTGACAAGAGTGAAGAGAAGTGAGATTTTGTTACATACTTATTTATGTTTTTGGGTTGGCTTTGCCAGTCATGAACTGCCTTCTTCCATTCTATCTTGAGGGGTTTGAAGACACTAACATCTGCTGGCTGAAGAATGTGTATTGTATTAGGTGGTAAGGCATATAGAATTATTCAGTTTTCGATGCAAAGCACATTAAGTTCCATAGTTAGATGTGTGCGATGCCCTTCAGCAAATAAAATTATTGGTCTTTTAACGTTATTTCTTCCAGCCATTTGTTTATACCATTTACAATATACTCATAAAAAATATCAATCCTCATCCAAGCCTGTTTCTGATCTTCCCCAAAATCAGACCTTCGGCATACTTTCTATGATGTCACGCGGTGGTCTAATATACGGGAAAATAACAGGCCTGGTTTTCCCGTATTGGAAATACAGTTTCGCAGTTTGCAGCGAAAACTAGAAGAATAGTGATTGTTTCTTTGTCAATTGCAAGTTGGACTTCATAAACATTTTTCAAACCTTTCGATGCGATAACTTTACCAGTTTCGAGGCAAAGGCTAAAACTAGCTTCATCAGGATTAAAGATTCGGGTGGGATCTTGAAGAATATCGGATGCGTTAATGCTTTGGAGATACTTTGGAGTTCTTCTAACCACTTTGGAATAAATTCTTCGGTGAATGTTGCTCTTGCCTTCGGGAACTCTGCAAACTAATTCTGGGTTTCCTCGTGAGAACAATTTATGCCATTTCTCTCCTAGATAGCTCTCTTTAAAAGGTTTCTTTCTATTGTCACTTTTTACAATATTGGATACTGTATTCAGTATATCCATTTTATTTTGCCCAAATCCAACTTTGGCTATTTCAGTAATTCACTGAACTAGCTTATTTTCTTCTCTTAGTGTTAACACTGGATCTGGTCCCATTTTCCTTTTCTTTTCATGTACTCGACCATGAATCCTATCTTGCAGTGTGTTGCGAGAAACATTGCATATTCTGCTAGCTTCACGTATAATCATTCCATTTTCTACAGCCCTCAGTGCATTGTAGAGAGACTCTTCTAAGTACTTGTGAATTGACCACCGTTTACATTTCTAAACTTCCATTTTTCTTCCTTTTTAATTCATTTATATTTACTTACATGAAATGAGTAAGTGGGAACCTGGTTTTAGCAAATTTGGATGTTGATATTTAAAATTGCAGTAAAATTACCAACAAGGCTGACTTTTGGCTTTCGAAGCACCAGTACTCGGCCTTTGCATTTCTACCGGGGCTGACTACTGGAAAAACAAAGATTTGTGAGTCATGCTGTATGTTATTAACAGAAGGGAAGTGAATATTTGGTCTGGGCATGTAATGGACGAAATTGCACACACATGCGATAATTCCAGTACTCAGCCCCGGGGGCTGACCTTTAGAAAATCACTCATTTTTCAATTCCAGTACTCGCCCCCCCCTATACAAACGAAATGCTCAAAATCTACAAAAATATTTTTTCTGTTTTCATTTCCTTAATATATACAAATTAAAAAATAAAAAGAATATTTATTATTTTTACATTAGATAACAAATACACACTTGTAACAAAATGCCTCATCTGTTATTTTTTACGTAGCAGATTCACGCATTACAACATAGCGTCTTCTTTGTCCACCTATTGCTGTGACACTAGGTGACATTTCGGTGTGACATGTGATCGGCTGTGTAGAGGATGAATGTCTAAAAGCTAAGCTTCATATTGATAAGGGTCAAAACGTAAAGTTTTCTTATTTTTGTTTCGAAAATGCGTAAGTGGCTGACTACCGGTGAGGGGCTGACTAGTGGCACATTCACCCTACATTTGGACTTGAAACCATTATAATGTTAATTTATCATGTGGCGAAATGGAAATACAACATGCTGCATTTTGTCTTTTATGAAAAATCTGTAGTACGTAATAAATGTGACGTAACGACAGAAAGGTTTTCAGTTCTGTAATGTTAAGAATACATTCCAGACTGAACAGAAAATGTGACGTAATCCACGAGAGATAAATTCCTTTCAGGAATGAAAATATTACAGGTTATCCTATCCAGTACGTGTTTTTTGACATGAGTAAGGAAAATATCGCAGGAAGAAGAACAAATAGTCTTTGTAATGCATTTTTTACATTATAATGTTAAAAGAAACTCAGTAATGTGAAAATGTTCGTAGTAAAGTGCAAACTTCACGTCAGTAATGAAATTTTGTCATGATAATGAGACCTACCCATTCTACACTGCAAAGATCAAACAAATCCGTAACTTACTTTACAGACATTATGCAAGGAGACGAAATGTTTTATCATTACTTTTAAAAGACAGTCTAAGGAAAACATGATTACGTACAATTGCTACGTACAACTGACCTTTCACTCGGAAAGTGCGACAAATAAAGTACGTAAAGGTATGATAGAAAGTCATTATAATGTTATATATCCCAGAAAATGGATAAAACTACATTTAGAACGAGTAATTTACAGTAAGTAATGGAAAAAAGTCCTGAAACTCTGTGTAATCATACACTTGTTTGGTATTAAAGTCTGTATTGTCATGTTACTTTAATATTACCATACAGTAAGTAACGCATTACTCCAGTTATAATAGGTGGGGAAAAAGAAATGCAAAATTTCCATCACCCACAATTCCACACTATATGAAAAAAACCGGGATGTTTTTGTGCTAGGACACAAGAATAACAGATATGGCAAACAGATGGCAGCACTATTGACTTGTAACTTTTATCCAAAAATTCACACGTTCACAAAACTATTATTGAGACAGATGGGCATGTAGAAAACATATAACATTATTTGTTACTTGGTATAAATGCCAAAGATACTGCGTAAACCTTTGATTATTTCAAACAATAAAATCATGCTAATTTTCATAGCCAGTACAGAAGTTATTTCTGATATGCTTGGAAGACAGGCGGTGGGTGCTTATAATTTGCATATTTCGAAGGAGCGTGTTCCGATCCTATGTAGGGGAGTCTACATTCTATTAGTGTTTGCGTGCACTATTTACTGCAAGCTTTATTTCGATGCTTGCGGAAAACACATTGCTTGATTAAGTTAATTTCGTCCCTGACTGTTACAATCATTTCATTATACCGTGGTAAGAAAGTATGTGCATGTATTCGTATCCTTTCGTCTTGGCATTTTCACAGTAGTGCATGCAGATTTAACTGGAACATACAGTGCGTAAGTCTCCACATACAGATTTAAATGCAGTCAAAGACGGAGTTTCTACCATTCCTTCATGTGATTTTTCCATGTTTGCCTCGGAAAATGTCTAGCAACAGCTAGAAATATAACATTCCTGTTTTGTGATTTTTCCATTCCACTTGAGTTTTAACATGAACGGTAATGATGTCGCTCCATTATTACTGTTATTAACTATGACGTCATATCTTTCATAAGTTCTAACGTCATCATTTTTATCTGGAAAAGTAAGGAGAAAACATACGTAGAACGGACAAGAACAATTAACATTCTCAGTAATGTTGGAAAGTAATTCTTACGAAAGGTCCTAAAAATCACTTGAATTTACGTACTTTTTACCCGTAAATTTTTCTCAGTGTTATGGCCACGGCCCACTCATCGTTTGTCGACCTATAGCAATATCACTCTGTATTACTGTGGGGGGCACTAGGGGGCCGAGAATTTGGGCAAGGGGGCCTGGCCCCCCTTGGCCCTCCCCTTGCTTCGCCACTGAAATAAAGCCACATCCAACATTAAGTTGTAGAATACTCTGTAGTTGTAAAAATCATAAACCAAAAATGGTAAACGACCAAACGAGAAACTGTGAATTTCCTAAACGAACGACACAAAGTAAACGGAGAATGAAGTTTGTGTAAAGCGCGTGGTGAATAGCATGAAATGTGATAAGTGGGAGATAGGAAGAAAGTTGTTTGACAGGGGCTGTTACGGGGGTGCCTCGTGTACTGTGGTGCTCTGTGAGGGAGAGAGTTGAGTATGGCTTTTTATACAACTACACTAAACTTACACTTTTCTTTTACAATCACACGTACATATATCTTTTTCTTTTCATACTCCTGTCGTTTAGCATCATACACTTCCCATTTTCTCTAAATTTTCACCCCTTCCACCCGGGTTGTTAACTCTCTTTCACTGTCTGAACTCCTTTCCCGACTTTGACGTTTTACTTTTCCCGATTTTGACTTTCTCTTCCCGATTGTGACACTCACGTATTACCGTTTTACTGTAATCCCTTTCTTACTTTGTCATAAACTATTACCTTTAATTCTTTCTACTTTCGTACTTTCTACCCTTCTACTAATTTATCTCTTTACCCGCCTACATTTATAGAAACCTTGTTCAAAGGCTTTAGTGACGTGCACTTATAAAGGGGGTACTTTATCCTCCACATGATGTGAAGTGAAGGAAAAAAGTTATTCGCTGCGAGGGGACAGCGGAGAAAGAAGGAGAACATTTTGATAGTGTTTCTAACTCATACCGATACTAATCTCGAATATAAGTAAAAACAAGAATCAATAATAGCTACTTAACGTATTTTATATATATTATGATAGGCTTACCTGTAGCCTAAAGTATTTACAAAACGTCAATGTTGTCCATAGAATCCCTCTCATTTTCTTCGTCCTGCGACCGTGTTCTCCATACGTAAACACGACCGGTTTTAGGAAAGAAGGTGAAGGTCGATTCATCGGACCACATTACGTGTTTCCAGTGCTCATGAATCCACGCCTTGTGGTCCTTGCACCACTGGATACGCCTCTTCGCATTTACTGCTGTGACCAAGGGTCTGGCGATAGCGGCCCTGCCATGAATTTTCATTTTATGAAGTTCCCGTCGCACTGTTTTCGATGAACCGGGTTCTGTAGGTTGGAATTGAGTTCAGACGTAATTTTCATTACAGTGGTCTTCTTTTTAGCTGCTACAATCCGTTTCAATGCCTTCCAGTCCCTATCTGAAATTATTGTCTTTCGACCACTGTTGTTTGCCCATGAATTGTGTATGCCCTCGTGACATTGGACATAATGCCTTTCGATACCCCCCCAATGTTCGCCACTGTTGCCACTGAAGCTCCAACCAGACGGGCAACAATGACCATGCCTCTTTGGAAGTCTGTTTGGTCACACATTTTACCGCACCACTTTCATACCACGACACTCATAGGTGAACTGGTTACTGCTAACAGAAGAGGAAGGTACACATGACACATTGAAAAAAAAAATCGACAACCGCAACACGTGTTGTACAGTGGAAGGCCAAACTTACGTGTCCTGTATGAAGTGTTTTTAAATATTTTGTGACCCTCCTGTATGTGTATCATTTGCATACGTATCAAGTTTTGTTATATGTTTAACTATCTATTTATACATTCATGCAAAAATATACAAACATATAATATATTTATTTGTAAATGTGTGTTAGTGTGTCTTTAATATGTTAACTAATAATCAGTAACGTTAAATTTAGAACTTTCATTTATTAAGAGATTAAGTAATTACTATAATTTCAAACATATGCAGTAGTCAAACTATATTTTGGATTTTAAGTACAAATATCAAACATACTCTTCACCTCCCTCGATCAACATTGAGAATTTTGCAAAGAAAGCTCCTGAAATTATATTTTAACTTTCTTTTTATCATAAACGAATGGAAATTAAAACGCTATTTTTCTGGTTACATGCAAAATAAAATTTAAAATTTACAATTATTCCTGAAAATTAATAATTTCGAACACTTTAAAAGCACATGGTTTCTAATGTACTGAAATTTCATTTATCTATATTACGAAACGTCCAAATGGATTTGTATACAACCAAAGGTAGGTTTGTCATGTTTAACAAAAGTTAGAATATAGCCCTGTTGAAAGCAGGTCTTATTTATAAAAGAATACTTAATGATCGCTTTTGGCTGTTAAATTGTCTTTCCAAGCAGTTTGATAAAAGTTCTGCGTAGCATAACAGAAAAGGCTTTTTCTCTTATATTAAAAAAAAGCATGGTAGCGCGCCGAATTCTACTTCGCCCCGGGTGCCGAAATCTTTAGCTACGGCTCTGAATAAAGATTGTCTACAGCGCAAGATGGGAAGCTTGTACTATGAGAAGTGATAAGTAGAAAGAACGTTATTTTCTGCGAGGGGACAGCGGAGTGAGAAGGAAGACTTTTTGGTAGTGTTTCTTACCAATGCCGATAGTAACCACTAGCATATTTATAACAACCGGATAATGACTACTTAACGGAAGATGTGAGGGGTCTAGTAACAAAACCTACCATATCCATTTTTCATTTCTGCTACTATACCCTGCGTGTATTGTATTAAAGAGCGCTATTATTACTCAGTGATCGATTTTGTGCTTGCCAACATTTCTGTTAACAAAAATGAACAAATTTCATTTTTGAAAGATTAAGACGCTTGTTACAATATAACTGCATATTTTTCTTATTTTGTCAGAAAGTTTACAAAAATTCATATTTTAGATTTTGATACTAGATCCCTTATATATAATGATAGGTACTGGTTTACCCAGTGCAGGATTTATGTTTATATAAGGTAAAAGGCTATAGCATAGTGCCCCACTCTCTTGGTGTTCCGGAAAAAAAAATAAAGAAAAAAACTGGCTGTAATGTTATTTCCAAATAATAAGAAAAAAAACAAATAAGATAAAATACACATACAACAAAGGTGTTCCGTGTTGTTATGTATTAGGCTCTTATGAAGGAAGTACTGAGGCCATGTTTCCCAACCCGCTTGCTATTGGACCTATGTTACCTAGCCCCGCTTATAATGGGGTCCCTGTATACCAGATTCGCTTGTAATGGGGACCGTGATCTGAACCCCACTTGTAATAGGGACTTCGCTTCTCAGCCATTACTAAGACTTCACAGTATAAGTGATACATTGCGTACTTGTATGGGGATAAAACTCAAGTGCTATCCTTTCCCGTACTCTTTGGAATTCAACAAGAAATTGGGTCTTGTAACAGTGGATGCATAAGAAGAAGACATGAAACGACAAACTGACGAAATAAAGGTAAAATATAAAGGAATTACAGTGCTCGGTGGCATTACTTTTGATATCCTGAAATTATAGATATTTCGCTGTACGTAAGTATGAGAAATAGGGTGCAGAACTATTTTCATAACATTCAGAATTGCTAGCCTTAACATTGATTTTCATAGTGATCTATAGAGTGCCAATAATAGGTCACGAAAGGAAAAAATAGGAGCACGAATCATAGCGATTTGATCTATTCGTTGTAATCGAAATCTTTGAGTTTTATGTCCCACAGTTATGCCAGCAAGGCGAGGAGACGGTGTAGATGAGAAATGAAGGAAATTGTGGAATGAAGTAGTGGGAGGAAACGGGAGAACCCCGAGAATACCCACTACACGGTGTTTGTCCACCACAAAGTTAACTTGGCGAGGGATGAAATCGAACCACCAAGCACCAGAAGTGAACGCTCTACAACTGAGTCAATGCGGCTTCTCTATTGCTTGTAGGTATATGATGAGTCCTTCATTTGTTCATATTAACAATATTTTATGTATTGTTACGTTTAGAACGGCCCATGTGAATTTACTTTGTGTAAGTTAGTATACAACAGTCTGAATGTATTAGGTTATCGGCACTAGTTATTACATGGCAAGGCAAAGTACCAGCATCTTTTCACGTTGCAGTAAAAATATGCTATGTACATTTATATGTCTTATAATAATTTTATTGCAACAGTTAAGTTTCTCGACAATATTTTGATGACTTCAGCCAAAGGCGGTTCTATTCCAGGGCCGGAAGAGATAAAGCCCCAATTTTTTAGTGACAAAAATAATTCAAGCTATTACGTAGGCCTACTTATATATTTTTGAAAGTATATAGTAAACTCAAAACGTAGGATACCTATCATAGTATGGGTTCTGGTCCCCTCCTTTCGTTTTTACTGTCTACATTTACCTCTGTTTCCAGTGAATTTTTATCGTATTACACCTTGTGAAATCTTCGAGGATTGCATTCCATTTTGAGTTACTGTAGTAACCTGACCTGAAAAAAGCTGCCACTATTAGGTGAGAGCGGAGTTGAGCTTAAATTAGGTCCATAAATTACCATATAGCGTATGATTAAACCGAAAAAACGACGAATTGTTTTTACTGAAAAAGAAAGCCAGAAATATAAAAGGCCCCATTTCCTTCAATAGCTTAGGGTCCTATCAAACCTACATCCAGCAGTGGATTTACCTCTAGCTTAAAGTATTTACAAAGGCTCAATGCCTTCCATACAATCTATCTCATTTTCGTCTTCTGTCGTGTCGCAAATTTGTTCTGAGGAGTCACTACAAGGGTCACTACGAAAGTTTTGAGATACCCATTATTGTGGCACAGTATTTGAATTCCAACAATTGCGTTCGGTAGTGGTATTCAGAGCGAAGAAGCGAAGCAAGTTTCAACTCGCCTCGCTTATCGGCTGGCCGTATCGCCTTCACTTGTTTGTTGATGTAAGCAGTATTCGGCTGTCCAGAATGGAGCTCGAAGGGGAACATTTTCGGGCAATGATCCTTTACGATTTCAAAATGGTTTGAACGAGACACAAAGCCTTGACCGTTTGCGGTAGGAATTTGGGGACCTTGCTCCTTCCCGTGCTACAATTTTTCGGTGGTTTAGTGAATTCAGAAGAGGCCGGGCATCGCTTCAAGATGAAGAGAGAGCTGGACGTCCGGCAACAGCTGTGTCAGATGAAAACATTGCCGCTGTGGAACAAATGATTCGAGAAAATCCTCGAACAACTTTCAAGGACATTGAATCTACAGTGAACAATAGATCGCCAGCAGTAACAAAAATTCTTCATGCTCATCTTCAACTCAGGAAGGTTTCATCTCGTTGGGTGCCTCATACTTTGACTGAACAGCAGAAGCGCATGCGTGTGGAATGGTGTGAAGAAATGCTTGCAAGATTTGATGGGGGCAATTCTCGACACGTCCTTGACATTGTTACTGGTGATGAGACTTGGATGTATCAATTTGACCCTGAAAATAAACACCAGTCTACAGTTTGGATCTTTCTAGACGAAAATCCATTCACGAAAGTGAAGCGACCGCGAAGTGTGAGGAAGAAGATGGTCGCAACTTTCTAGTCCAAATCTGGCCATGTTGCAACTGTTCCACTTGAAGATCAAAGGACTGTTAGTGCTCAGTGGTACACCACTGTTTTCCTAACAAAAGTGTTCCAGAAGCTTCGGGAACGGCGTCCAAGAACTGCGTGGGATCCTGCTTCATCATGACAATGCGTCCGCACACACGGCCAACATCACAATTCAGTTTTTGGAATCTACGGAGGTAGAACTTATGACTCGTCCGCCGTATAGGCCTGCCCTGGCCCCGTATGATTTTTTTCTGTTACCCAGGGTCAAAGATCGCATGCGTGGGAAGAGATTTTGCAGCTCTCAAGAAGCTGTAGTGGCTTACGAGAATGAACTTTCAACACTTGAAGAAAAAGACTGGCAACACTGCTTCCAAAAGTGGTTTTCGATTATGCAAAAGTGTGTACAGTGTAATGGTGAATACTTTGAAAAATGTAAGGGTTAAATTGATTTTAAGTATGTAAGTTATTTCACATCTCAAAACTTTCGTAGTGACCCTCGTATTATCTACTGTCATTGCCCTCGGCCAAGTTTATCGTCATATTTTCAGTAATAACGTGTAACTGAGGTTCCACTATAGAAATATTTTTTTACAATTTCATACTTTATCACATCTCGCCTTCCACTCTTCTGCTGTTATCATTGTAAGAATATCTCCAGTGAGTTTCATCGGATCGTTAATGAAAACAGTAGTATTTGTTGCTGCTACATACTCTTTCACTGCAGCTCAAATCAACTCTATCGGGTTTATATAAGGTAGATTCGATGGGAAACGAAGAATTGAATGTCCATATTCAGCAAGGAGAGAATCTTCTTTAAATGTCCGACACGGAGCTTTATTGGCTTTGGTTAAATAATAAACTCCTGGGTTTTACATATTTTCTCTGAAAGGAATATTGTGTCTTACAAGCCAATCCATTATTACACCTTTATGAGATGATGAGATCACGGAACGATCAAACTGGACATTGTGATATGGTGCATTGTCTATCACAAGAACGGAATTACCTGGCAAGTTAGGAATTAAAGGTGGCTTCAAAGACTTCTCATGTCACTATGACACTCGCGAGATTTCATTCTAGATTTGATCACTGACACATCTGGAATAAAACAGTTTTATCTGACAGCGTGCATGATTATTACACGTTGTTCTTTTTAAATTGGTGTGAGTAAATTTGTATTCTTATCGCTAGACGCGTTTTTTTTTATTTATGAAAACTATAGGGCAATTTTCTCTGAGCCAGTCTCTTTAACAAAAATTCATCTTTTTTTTTCCAACAAGTTGTCGCCTATTTTTTCAGCTTTAATCAATCTAAATCCTAAAAACGGATTATTTTCGATAAAGACCAAGTGCTTCCATTACAAGTAATCTTTTCTCGAAGAACCCGCAACAGTGATTTTAGAGAAGCTCGTTCATCATAAACAATATGAAATTCATTTATTTTTCAACAAATAACGCGTTTGTCAAAATTATTCAGTGAGCTTTTTGTTTTTCGTTGTGCTCGCTTCTTATTCGGAGTAGAAAAGGCGTTACCATGATTTTGCTCATTTCCCGCTCACTGAAAACATATTTTAGAATACTTACTGAATAACCAGTAGCTTCAGATACCTGCTTTTGCACTTGTTTTACGTTAATTGGTTTCCACTTTTAACCTCTATTTTCGTAAAATCATCTACACTAACCAAACTCTGTCTGCTTTGACTGTGAGTAGATTGGTTTCTTCTTAGTTTTCTGTTATTCTTAACCTTCATTACGACAAAAAGGAAACAAAACCAATCTACAATATACGAGCACAGAAATATGCACAAATAACACAATATTTCACTGAACACAAGAACATTTTGTCCAGTTCGGCTTCTTCATGTGTTTCTCGATAACCTCCAATCTGTGGTGTGTCATAGAACCATCCCGGGAGAGTGGGTACCAGGAAGACCATTTTCTTTTAACAGCGAAAATGACAAACTTCCTTGTATGAGGGAGATTGAATTGACATAGTTCCCAGAATGAATAGGGTACAATTATAGTTCATATCTTATGATGTAATTTTTTTACCTTAACTTTAATTTATTTTACGATCATCATGCATTTTTTAGAAAAATGAAAAATATAACGGAATATTGAAATCTTTAACGCACCGAACCATCTCGCACATCTTAGTAAATAAATGGGCTATTTCTACTTTATTTTTCAGATGTTTCTAAATGAAGATAAGAAAAAGAGGACTGCAGATTGATTCAAAATGTGTTTGTTATTCTTTCCAAGAAATGTTTGAAATCGTCAAGCTGTAGTTTACCTTTGTGGAAGTTATTAACACTATTAGAATTGCTTATGCTATCCCTCGCGCGCTTGTAGTTCCATTACGATCAGCAAAACACCATGGCATAAAATCGTGATGGTAATACTAACTTCTGATAAAAAGAAATGTGTTTGTTCTCACCGAAATTTCAATGGCACCTTTTAGTTAAGGAAAATACTTATTATAAGTGAAAAAGACTGGAATTTACGAATAATTCAATCAAATATTGATGAAAGTAAATCATAAACAGCGGTTGTTATATATATATATATATATATATATATATATATATATATATATATATATATATATATACCGGTATATATTATTGATATAGCATACGCAATGGTGCTATTAAGCCAGTTCGCACCGGTTCACTAGAACCGGTTGCTAGAATATTTCGACACACACAAACATACACAAACACTCCCGTTTGCCCACCCTACAAAAGGTGTATGTGATCTGGGCCATAGGAAAACCGATTATGCACTCGTATCTGATTTAGTATTGAAGCTATTTTCCTAATACGCTTCCAAAAGTTGCGTCGGCGATAAAGCTACATTTCCATAAGTAGTACCAGAATGCAATATTCCGACCTGAACTGGGTACGTACAAGAAAGCACCCAAACCAACTGGGCATTTCCAAAACGAGTAACTTTAAAAACGAAGACACTAACAAACAGTGATTTTGTGTGTAAAATATGTAAACTACGAGATCAGTGAGTAAATGTGAACAATGCCATTAGACCAACTGCTTTAACACTAGTTAACTTTGTAGCAAATGAAACACAAGCATTATTGCCGTTGGCTTTCTTGGGTCCTCCAGTATTCTTCCACATTTTCATACCACCAATTATTTCATAATCATTCTCTCTCATTAATCATCCGTCTATTATAACATATACAGCATAACCAAAGGGATGTAAAACTAGAAATTACACTTTTTTTTTACATGGAATAGCGCATTAGTTCAATCACTGGCCAAATTAGTTTGTGGCGGACAACATCGTTTTCATGTGTTTTTCGGAGTACTCCTATTTCCTCCCATACTCTCATTCCATTAAATTTTTCATCGTCATTCACTTGCCTTAATGGTCGCCTCCCTTAACCTAAAAGGCATAATGTGGGACGTTAAACTGTAAGATTTCATTTCATTTTGAAATGGAATAGTGACACTAAAGTACGGTTATATCTGTTTGTGTGTTCGTTCGATGAAAGTTAGCGTTTCCTTTCAGCACCGAGGCTATATGTGGTGAAGACCTATAGATTAAGGTGGGATCCAAACCACCGTAATGTTGAGACTTCATTAATGTTTCCATGAGACCATGTGACCGAAGGGTCACACGCTAGATATTAGGAATGCGGGAGGACAATATCAAAGGTTTGACGCAAGAACATGCTAGCGCACAATTTTGAAATTTCTGCGTTTTGCAGCACTAGATAAAGAGCAACGTATACCGTTTCGCTGCACCTTGTCCGTTTAATCCCTCATGTATTTGCTTATGTGAAAAAACTTCAGCTTTCCGACTTTGAAAATGAATTGTGCAGCAGAACACCTCTAATTCTTAAAATAGTAAAATTGTTGGTTACCATGTTCTTGCCTCACACCCTTCATATTATACGTCTTCGAAAAACACTGAAATGAGAGACACTATTTCTACGATAGAACTTAATATTTTTGTAATAACCAAGAAAATCAAGTATTAAACGGCAAAATATATATATATATATATATATATATATATATATATATATATATATATATATATATATATATATATATATATATATATATATATATATATTGCGAAACATGATAGAATATACTAAGAAAACGAAAAAGCTATAAGTTTAAAATTTACAAGAAAGGGATCATTTTAAAACATTCGGACGCTGTTGTGATACTTCCATTAACACTTAGCAAAAATACACAAATAAAGAGATTAATATACTATTGCACGATATAATTTCATATTACTGTTAAAATTTCTGTTTCTCTGGGATATTAGAATACCTTTTGTTTAATAGGATCAATTTATCTTTTATACAGTTTTAATCGTAGTAGCTATGAAACAAACCACAGTTTGTGTTAATATGGAATGCTGTCAATTTTAATGGACATGGTAACAATAATCGTGTTTTTTCACTTTTTGATAACTTTTGATCCGTGTGAATTGACATATTTGCAGTACTCTTACAGTATTTTTTCAACTTCTATCTCTGTATGAAAACTATATATTTGCTCCGAGAAAGGTTCAACTGTTAATTTTATGAGAGAAAAATGAGACTATTGGAGTCCAAAATTAGTGATCAATAAAACTTGATCGTGGCTTCTACATGTGAACCATTGTTCCCTCGGTTTTCTGTCTTACCAGCATCTTTCAAAGACTGGCTGCCTTTACGAAAGTATTGGGAAACTCAAACGCTACAGAATGCTTCATATAAACATTATATAACTATCTATGAGTTTTCGTAGTTGACTTTCCCAACTTTAGAAAACAAAACTTAATTGCAATATTCTATTCCATAATAATAATAATAATAAAAATAATAATGCACAACATGCAACTCTGACACTGCTCGCCTACTGAAATTTCCACCGGCCACTTGAAAGACATATTCGCTCTGGGCACTGTTTTCGTTCCTCTGCTGCAAACAACTCATTTCGGGAACTTGATTCTCGCACTCATTCTGTTAAAACATTACAGCAAAAAGTTAATGTCATCCAGAAGTACCTAGACAAAATCCTAGTTCTTAATATTATCGTTCCGCTCCGCCATTACACACTTTAAAATCACTTCCATAACTAGAGAAATAACATCAGAAATCTAACCTCAACCCCGTAGAATTTTTACACCAGCAGAAAACATATTTAAAACGATTTTTCTTCAGTGGCCAATAAAATGGAAGCTCTCAGATTGCTCATACTTATTTGCGTAATCAATATAGGAACAGGAATCAAGGGAATAAGCGAAAAAAAAACTATCAGAACTGGATCATGTGTAGGAGAAAACAGGCGACACTACAAAACCGCCAACAAAGTCCACCAACAATAGATCAAATACTGGCCTACGCATTATTCCGAATGCCGAAAGCGTGGGCACGACACTTCTACATCCTTTAAACGTCGAAAAAAACGAGTAGGGCCGCCCCTTGTAAAGTGGCCCAGAAACCGAAAACTCAGGCAACTCTAATGACAGAATAAAGCCTATAAATAATCACTAAATTAGGCAGACAAACAGTTCTAATAAACAAATGACCAGCCTTTCCATCGGAACTTTCGAAAATTTACTTCCTTGTGTTCAATTAATACTGCATAAAACAGTCGTTAAAAGGATGTCAAATAAAATTACTAACTTGAAGTACATAGCATTGATAACATTCATGTTCGGCGAACGGCATTCTTTTATTACTTTCGTATAAGAAGGAAATCATGTATTCAAATCATTTTTCTTTAGACTTGCTTAAACCCTTATATGTTACAGTCCAAATGAAATGAAATGAAATCTTTAAGTTTTACGTCCCACGTTTATGCCGGGTAGGCTAAAGTGATGGTGGTGACGATGAGAAATGATTGAAATGGTGGAATGAGGATAGTAGGAGGTAACAGGAGAACCCCGAGGAAACCCACGCACACGGTGTTTGTCCACCGCAAAGTTCACTTTTCGCGAGCTGTTGCCGAACTAGGGACCGCATGCACTAGAGGTGAACGCTCTACCACTGATCTGGCCAGGAATCCATGTTACAATTGATTTAAGAAAGAATCTTATCTCTCTGTATAAATCATAAGAAGCCCACATTACCTGAAAAGAACCAGGAGCATTTTGCCACAACACACAACTCATATACTTAGACAATGCCAAGAAGCTCTTTTAATCGACAAACGCATTACGTTACTTCCATTTGTCCACACATTTATTCCGTTGATAGCAAAAAGATAGATTGATGATTTTGCATCTTTTTTCGTATCCTTTCTTCACCGGAATGTATAATAAATAAAATTTAGGATATTTGCAACATCCTAATTAACTTGAATAAAATCTCACAAGTTATGACAAGGAGCAACTGACATTTAGACAAGAGATGGTTGACGAGCCAATATTTTTCTGGCCTTAGAGTTGTCCTATTTTGAGTGCAACAAATATTTTATGCCTTTTGAAATGTGGATGCTTTAGTGTTTATTAATTGCGGCACCATTTTTGTATAATTTTGAAAACATTCCGAAGTTTAAAATTAACACTAAAAATTTTTTGTCGATTTTTGATGAATTTAATGTATATATGACTTTGGAAATTCCCCATATATGTTATTTCAACCAAACATACGTATAAACTTGAGTTTTCTGAACAACGAAACTGTAAATTAATATTTTTACATTACTCGCTCATTGCCAAAATGTGGTAGGAAGTTAGAAGTACAAACTTTCGCAACCCCTTTTGAATACTCTTGATCTGATGGAAATAAATATCTTCTAGTTTGGTGATTTCCCGGTAAAATAAAGAAAATCGTGTGCTATTAATAACAATAATAGCTAACACATTGCAAATTTCGGATACATGTTCACCTTTTCGTTCAATTCAATTGAAGCATCTTCAAATACCTTATAGTTGTATTTGTTTACGAAGAATTAATTGCTCAGTATGTAAATTCTGATTGGAACTTGAATTGTCAAAACGGGAATGCAAATTCCATCAAATATCTAAATTACTACTGGGGATAATTCGAGCATATAATGCTGGCTAAGATATTTCTAGCTCTTTTGGTGCTTATAAACCTTGCACACTCTAGTTGGGAAAAAAGAGTAAGAAAGAAGTAAAGACAGTCATTTTGCAACCAGCGTTTACTAGGTCACACCCTCGTCACCCTCGATGGTTCTCGCGTTCGCTAATCTCAGTGAGGATCAAAGTAGAACTCGTCACTAGGTTGAGCTTGAGCTCGCAATTCACAGTTAGATTATGACTGATTGACGTTTGCAAGAGCCCGAAATAGCTCATCCAATGGGGATCTCAGGGGACCAGACACAACACATTCTTATTCGAGAGTTGTACATGAGGAAACTTTCATTCCGAAGGGTGCCGCGCCTTCTCACACCAGAAAGTTTTGTTTTAGTTACATTCTTGCTTCCAAGTGGAAACTAAACGAGCTTCGCTTCCAAGTATTACCCCATCTCTTCTCGCGTGATCTTGCTCCCAATTAATTTCAATCTGTTCCCAAAAATAAGAAATTCTTGGTGGCAAGAAATTCCAATCTAAGGAAGAATTTGAATCTCCAGCTTATTTGCTGTCCTAATTAGTCCATATATTGTGCTGGTATCAAGGTATAGAAAGGTATTTGACATAATTGTATTAGTCTTCGAGAAGATTATGTTGAAAAATAAAACGTCAATCACTCTTATATCCTATTCTCAGTACTCCTATCTTCTTTCTATTGCACTGTCAGAACTTTCGGGATGGTGAAATAGAAGAACAACTATATTTGATTTTATATTCCAGTTTTAATATGCTACAGTCGGACGAATACACTTATACATATACCGGTTAAATCGAATGGTAGAAGGTTGCTACGTTTGCTTCAACTACCAGTTTTCGTGTACGAATTTTCTTTTCTTTCTTTGGGTCACATTCAAACTCTTAGACGTACATTTGAAATTATATATAGTTTATTGTACTTTGTTTCGTATTTTTCATTCTTCTAGTTTGGAATGGAAGAACAAGTATAAATATCAAACATGCCATTCAAATATATACAAATAAAACATATTATTTTTCTCGGATCTTTCAAGTATACTATTCTTATACTATACTGAAATATTTGGACAACTTATCACCACTTTTTCTTCTTATATTTCTTCGTTAATAAAGCAATAATAATTAATGTGATAATTTTGTAAAATAGGCGTTTTAATACTTTTAACTAAAGAGAGGCAACTATGAAGAAAAATACGAAAATAACAAAATCAAAAGTTCAAAAGATGATTAATAATAAAATTTTAATAAATACTTTCTAAAAGATGGAATATATCTCTCTATTTATAGATATATATTATACAGATATATCTAAGAGTAGACATGACTGACTCATCATCACCCAGACCATACTATTCTATATTGAAAGGGGAAATTTGGACAGAATACTCGTTTTGCCACGCATACAAGAGATAAGGAAGGAAACATGTGTCCTAAAGAAGTCGTGCCAAGTATTGAGTTTCTGGCGAATCTCTGAAGTTCGAAAGATCAAACTTGTCACATGAATTCCTGTATGGTATAAAAGAACAGGTGTTTTGGTAAATTCCACTCGTAAAAGAGAAAAGAGATTACATCTAAAATCTGAATTTATTTATGCAGATAATGTGAATACTCGCTTAAGTTGAGGAGAAATTCGGTACCGGTATATGAACCCTTACTTAAAAACAAGGGAATAAGCATTTTATTGTATTCAAAAATTGTGTTCCCAGAGAATAGAGAAATTTTTTTATATCGTACTTCTCTGGTTTTTATTCAATAAACGGCCAATGTGAGTATTCGCTCAAGTAGTAGATATGAAATTCTCTATATATATACTCTTAAGTAAAAATGACTGTTCCAGCGTTTCTGACAATTTTGGCATTATCAAGGAAACATCCAAAATATTCAAAATTCTCTTTCTTTATTCAGAAAATGGACAAGGTGTGCATTTTTAAATGGGCGTTACGATATGTTGATCAACACCTAGGAACACATAAACGTTGGACCTTAAACTCTCTTTCAAGAATTCCTGTAAAACGCCACTACTCTTACGAGAACAAAGAAAGAAAAGACAAGAAATGCCAAGTTCAATACGTTCACATACAACGGAAGCAGAGATCCTTTGATGGAGTAAATCTTTACCACTGATCCCTGATGTCTCAAAAATGGAATATAATAAAATATTTGGGACTAAAATTAGTGGTTAGGTTAGGTCGAGACAAAAATGACGTTTCTAAATTAGGTACGAGACGAAAAACGTGAAAATTGTCGGTTTCAGGGCGAGGCTTGTTGAAAACGCTATTTAATTCTTAGTTTACATTTCAAACACTGTCTTTGTTTCACATTATTTATAATAGGGAAAGAATTATAAATTAATAAAGATATTGTAATACAAAAAGAAGAGCATTTATCAACGTTTAAAGATACGTGAGTCATTACAAAATGTATAACAATAATTAACATGGTTGATGTGTTGTTATATCACACCCTTCGTGGACTTCTGCTGACATGGAAGGATACTGATGACTTCTGGATTAAATTAATAAGAAAATTAGGACAAAAAGTTTGTACATTAATTTACAAAAGGATAAGAAACGAAAACATGTATTCCGAGAATCGAGACGAGACTACAAACAATTCGAGACCACAAAACGAGATGTGAGTGGCAGAATTATTATCTCGTTTCGTCTCGTCTCGTTGTCAATACTGATAAACAATCTTGGGAATTTAAGATTTATAAAACTAAAACTGTCAATGAAACAGAAATAAGTTTATGATAATATAAATTTAATCCTGAGATTATTACAAATCACAACAGCGTCGGTAATTTTGAAATTTGGCGTAGCGTAATTTACATTTGAAACCGAAATTACGTAATAAGTGATGCAAACTTTAAAAGAAAATGCAATGCCAATTTCTTTTATATTTTTTCTGCTTTTCTATCTTTTTACAATTCTCTAAAGCAAAGAAACATACATAGGTTGAATAAAAGTTAGTGGTATAATGGTATCCACATCAGAAGCCTGTGTCTTAGTAGAACAGGATTCCTTAGCTGATAAGGGAATATGAGAAGAAGCATGTCAAGTGGTAACGACTGTGTGTTTTTCAGTAAAAAGCAACAGGTCTGTAAAGTAGAGGAGGAATCGGAAAATGTATTACAATATGTTTCGGAAGAACGAAGAAGGTACGTGGATCTTGACTCAAGTGTCACGTGGGGCAGTAACCAACATTGTTTTCAAGAACATCGTCAGAATCTCTTCCTCAAAATGAAAGTACCATTTTGCAGGTAGCATTACGAGACAAAAGAAATCGTTGCCATATTGGTGTTCCTGTGGATCATCGGCAAAGATTTATGCAGTGATAATGCACGACGTCTTCCACACTTGTTGTAGAAGACGGTGCAGATTGAGGGCCATTACAGTGAAGAAATCGTTATATGGGTATCAAGGTAAGTACGAATTATAATCTTCCCGTTACTTGTCGACTCTTGTATATATCCAATAATAATATAAGTTTATAAAAAGAATTTGTCTAATCCAATTGGCATAATCTCCAAAATCAAATTCGGGGATAAATTGATCATCCCCACAAATGGGCTACTCTCTGCATCGAAGCTTGAAGCTGTAAAAATGATTTTTAGAAGATAGATTTCTCAACGATGACTTACACGTAAGGTTAACTGAAAGTCAGGTCCAAATAATAACAACGTAAAATCGATTGTGCCTTACGTCAAATTATTGTGAGGTAAGTTCGAGGGAGTTTGATGTCAAACTAGTAAAGTGAGCGTGATCAAACTAGTGAGATTGAGTGAACATGGCGTCGAAATAGTGTTGTAAGATTGAACCGTATGAACGTGAGGTCCAGTGAGCATGATGTCGGAAAGATGCTGTAAATGTAAGTTCGACTAAGTTAGAGGTCGAAATGATGTCATGAAAGTGAGATTAAGTGATGTTAGTACGAAATGGGCATCTTTGACTATAACAGTGTCTGAACTTCGCAGTCAAATGAATGGACTTCTATAAATAGATTTTCCTTGCTTATGAACCGCTTAGTCGTATATTTCTTAAAATTACTAATTATTCTGTAATAATAATAATAATAGTAATAATAATAATTAATTGTTTGTGCTCGACTACTGACATTTGCACTAGCCACTTGATAGACATATACTTTCAGTTGAGTTGATTTTGAGTTTGACATCCCTTTCAGCAGCGAAGCTATATGAGACGGGACCTACTGATTAACGTGGAATCCAAATCACGTGAGCTCCCGCCGAGAATCGAACCCGGGTCACCCACTCCAATAGCGAGCACGATAACCGCTTAGCCACGAAGAAGCTCATAAACATATTTGCTTTTGGTACAGTTTTCATTTTTCTATTGCAAAAATACTCAATTCGTTATATATTAGCGCACTGTATTTGTATATACATAAATGTACTACCTCAGTCTCTTGAATCATTACAGGGTAAAGTTAATATCAATTTTGCAGTACCTAGACAAAATCCTATTTTTCAATATAACCCTTCCGCGGACCACAACTAGAGAAAGATCAGACGTCTAACCTCAACGACGTAGAATCTCCACACCAGCAGAAAACTTCTGTTTAAAACTATTTTTTCCCTGACCAATAAAATGGCAGAGTTCTATTTAATAGTTGCACAAACCAGCAGGAAAAAAGGAGACACCACAAAACCTCCATGAAAATCCACAACAGAAGATCAAATACTGGACTTCGCAATATGCAGAAAGCGTAGGTACTGTGCTTCTACCTATTTTAAACATCCAAAAAGCGAGTAGGGCCGACCCTTGTCCAGGAGTCAAAGATCAGGCAATTCTAATGACAGAACAAAGTCTATAAATAGTCACTAAATTACGCAGACGAACAATGCTACCGGAAACGAGATCCAGCATTTCCATCTGGCCTTTCGAATATTTACTTCCTGATGTTCAATTAATACAACATAAAACAGCGGTTAAAGGGATATGAAATAAAATTATTACATTGAAATATGTAGCAATGCTATCATTCAAAGTTGGGAAACGACATTCTCTCATTACTTTCGTATGAGGAACAAATCATGTATTCCAGTTATTTTTGGTTTAGACTTGCTAAAACGCTTATGTTACAATCGATTTAACAAAGAATCTTATATCTCTATTTGAAAATCATAAGAACTGAACATTACCAGAAAAGAACTAGGAAAATATTTTATCACAACACACTACTCATATACTTAGACAAAGGCAAAAAGCTTGGTCTTTTATCGACAAACGCATTATGTTAGTTCCACTTTTCCACGCATTTATTCAGGTGATAACAAAAAGATAGATTAATGATTCTGCATCCTTTTTCGTATCGTTTCTCCACGGCTTGCTTGACGAACACAAACTATTGAGCGAAGATTATACGTAAACAGCATGACGTAATTTCCAATGCAAATAGTTATCCGGTAACTTCAAGTAAAAACACGCCAGTGGTAGATCTTGTGGCATGCCATGATTAATCGTTTCCAACAATGGAAGCGGGCTCTATAGAAGAAAATAAAAATTGTACAGGAAAAGAGGAGGTTGACATTTCTTTAGAGCATAGATAAAAATTTTCAAAATTGATGTTTTTTATATTAATCCTAATTTAGACCAGTCGCAGAAACAGGCCATTCACGACTTATTATACAAACATAAAAATGTTTTAACACACTCCGGATGGCATTCGAGATTATAGGAGCTACAATCACAAAATAAGAATCCTTTAATCGGCAGTGTTCCAGAACAAATCTCTCTCTTCCATTGCATGTTCGAGATCAGGCAGATAAAAAAAATTCAAGAACTCATTAATACTAGAATTATACGACCCACATAAGATAATAACTTTGCCTCCTCACAGATTATTGTCAAGAAACCAAATACGAGCGCATTTAGATTGTTTTGAATTTACAGCAGTGTAAAACGTACATTAAATACCTGTGGGTGCCATTCCAGTCAACTGAGTATGTGTTAAAAACTTCGAAAGGCAAAAGAGGCATAACGACCTTTAGATCTCTCCTCGAGCTACCACTAAATCTTGCTCCATCCGAAAGGCCGCTGATACATGACCTTCGAGGTCAATCACACAAGAAAATCTTATAAAATTCTGATATGCGTGATGAGTCATATAACTACCACGCAAGCTCTCTTAATAGCAACTAGGATGATTTTACATTGATTAGCGAATAATTTTTTGCCGATGACATCGTACTGGAAGGCTACGGTTTCCAACAATAGCTTTCGGAATTTTATTTTAAAAATTAAGAAAGTTTTGTGCTTCTCCTAAGACAAATTTATTTTACTCAAAGCTGAATGTTTTCGGATATTTAGTATCAGGCAATTCTATTAAAATCTCTACAAGAAAGCCAAAAATACGGAATTCAAGATTCCACCAAAAGAGAATTTCTCAAAGTTTTACGGTCTTTTGTTCCTACTTACTGGCACATATCAAGGATTTTGCAATGAAAATAGAACATTTCTAACAAATGTTTCCAAAGCAATATTTGTATTTTTAAAATAATCTTGTGGATTTTGTTCTTGGTGTGGGGGCTGTAAGGTTCCGTACCTCAGGTGTAAGCAACTACTACAAAGCATGCTTCATTAACGAGCACGTGTTTTCTATTCAAAACATAATCACCAACAGACGGTGGAAGGGGGATACCAGAAAGACGCGAAGTTAGTTCCGAAGGAAATCGAAGATGACCAACCCTCTCCTCACGAACTTCCCCTTCAGAGAACAGCCATAATAGAAGACATTAAGTGGACAGAAGAATAGGTTCCAGTGCTGATCGATAACCTTCCTAAACTATTCCTGAGATCGTTTTGTGTTATGGAGATTTCCTTAAATCTAACTTTTGAACCCGTAATAGGCAAAGGAGTATTTCTATAACTACCTGCCCCGGAGGCTGCAATAAGCAAAGAGATACTACTATACTATCTCCTGAAACAACGATAAGTAAGGGGGATATCCTTTAAATCACCACCCTAGGCCGCTGTGGGATAGAAGATTTTGCTTTTTAATCTTAATCTACTTATCCTCATCGACTTCGGTAGAGGCAAAAGCATTACAGCTAAGCCACATGGTGTTGCTACTGTCGTTGCAACCATAACACCGATTTGGGAATAAGCTAACAATTATTTATTTCAAACTAATTTAAGTCTTTAAACTTGTTTCAGAGGCATATTGAAACGTGTGTCTCATGGATATTGCTCTCAATAGATTTGCGTGCACCGGAATATATTCACTGAACCCTCAGATATTTACAGACCCGACTATCTGTCATCAAACTTGATTCGTGTTTCAAGGTGACACACTAGGTCTACGTTCAACTTCATTACTGGTTGAGGAAAAGGGGGATACTTCTTGTTTGTCGTCTGCAGCAAACCCATGTTCTCCACATATGACCGAGAAATCAGAATCTTCTCGTCCATCAACTAGTAAGGAGCTTTGCGTTAGTGAACAGTTATAATTATTGATGGAAAATCGCAAGAGGCGTTTAGCGTCACGCACCAGAAGAACTGAGTAGAGCGCGATACCATATAAGAAGTAAATTGAAAGAGAAAGTGACGTTAGCAAATGAAGTAGCAAAGTAACGTCACAAGAAAGTAATGAACCACCACACGGACCACGAGAAAATATTAACAGGAAAGCACCACTAAATGTATAATTTCTGGTGAAACGTTCAATGAAGGCTGGGTGTAGTGTGAATCCTGCGATGGCTGGGTTCACGAAACTGCACATCAATTCAATCAACAGATATCCACACATGTTACCACTGTTAGCTTCGAGGATAAGTTTTCTTGTTGTTCCTTCTAGGTGTAGAATATGATGTTTTTCAAACATCTTACGTGTTCGTTAGTGGTCACCAATATTCCAAATATGTGAAATATAGCCATCTGTATTGCCATTTGTTTAATTCACTGTTTTAACATTTATGTCGATATCTTCAGTTTGTTAATAAAGTTCACACATATTTCAGGCTTATTTCGGGGCAAGTTTACATCTTTTCACCAAGAGGCAGTTCAGTATGTTAAAATGTCTGGGGCTACCTCGTTTTCCCTAAAAATGTGAACTAATATTCACATGTTTATATTGCCAGGTTCGGAAAATGTTTAGCACTTTTGAGTTAGATACTAATTTGTGCAAAACAAAAAGATGAACAGCAGTCAACTCCCCTCCTGAAATTGGAGGAGACAGTGCTCCCTTACACCACACTCCCGCCTTCTTACGGCACTACGAGTTTTATGATTCCTGATGCAGGGACGACCATGTTTTCAAAGATTTTGTATCAATTCAGAACACGCTGCTAGTATAGAACAGATAATTAGGCCAAAATGAAAATCAATAATACAGTGAGAGCACCTAGATTCATTTCTTCCACTCTTGAATAAAATACACAAAAAATGGTTATTTCCCTTTCCAGCAATGCTACATGATTTACTATATCTATGCGACGTGCATTGTTAAATCAGTGTACAAAAGCGTTTTTTTTCTCGCTACAAATGAATGTCGCAACAGATCAACGAAACATAAAAAATCTACCAAGACAAACTACAAGAAATGAATAGGTTTCGTTCTGAAACAATCACAGGAAAATATGAATGTTATGAATATGGTTGTTTAGCATGTGGAAAAAATTTTAAATAACACTGTTCAGCTAGGAGCGCACAATGTAGGAATTGCAACGCATATAATCATTTTGCACAATATTGTCCAAAAGATATTCAAATAGGTACATAAGAAGAATCAATGAGTTACCTGGTGATGATATTCAGGAAGACAAAACCTTCATCCTTACTGAATTACAGAAGAATTAGATGACAGAAGCAAATACGAATGTAGAAGATGAACGAAATTTTAGTTCAATGGAGATTTTATATTCAGGTAGCCAATACAGAGAAGAAAATATGTTCACTAGTAATTAATCGAATTTAGTTGGTAAAACGAAATGCAGAGGTTAAACACGAGAATCTTGAAATAGAAAATCGATAACAGAGGAATCAGGTCTGTAGACGACACACCGACAAACAGGTAGTAGAAACGGAATACCTTAATATGAGTCAGGGAATACTTACAAGGTCAACAATAATAGAAGGAAAGAATACAAATAATAGAAGTCCAAAACAAATATGGTAAACAGGTAAGAATAGAAAATAAAGTTACGAAAGAAAGAAACAGAAGAAAACAAAACAGAACTGTAAATAGTGGAATAATAAGGATGTGTAAAAATGAAATAGAAGATGAAGATGTAGAGGGATTAGTCAAGAAAAAAGAAGTAGATAATAAGTTTAAAAAGAAAGATATAAAAAGATGATGGAAGAAGTCTGAAGAATTAAAACAAACCGTTTAGACAGAGGTGAAGAAGAAAGTCAGAAAGAAAAAGTATGCGTACAAGTTTACTTTTGGCGCACCACTAGAAACAATTGTTAAAACTTATAATTCTTCCACTAATTAGGTGGCCATTAAAACACGAATGCTATCCACTTTGGTCAGAAAAGAGTGAAGCTGGTGGGTCCGTACGCTAGTGCGTGAGTACGATCGAAAGGAACAAACCTGTCAGCAATCGGGGAAATGTGCGCGAGCCAAGTTAGTGGAAAGGAATGGGTTTTGTCAATGGTACAAATTTCAATAGCACTTGTAATGGCTTCGAACTAGTAACGTTGCATTTGAACACATAAAAATATGCTGCCAGTGGAAAATAACATCTAATAGTGCCATCCAACATATACACTCACTTATTATATCCGGCGTAAATCACTTGTAATAATTTAGACTAGTAACACTACACTTGTAAACCTATAATACAGCGTATTACTTTGTATACAATTCTGTCGCCTGCAGACCTTGTTCCTTATAAACATGCCTATCCATGTAAAGAATTGAAATTCACATGTAAATAGTTCAGTGTCGTGCGCCAGAGCTACACCTGCACATAAGAATGATATACAAGTGATGAGAGTGGTCAAGAGGGAAAGAATCTTCAAAAAGAACAGAAAAAAGAAAAATGTTTGTATGGTGGTTATTAGTAGCGAAAAATACATTAATGAGTGCCATCTGACGAAGTAGAAGAAGGAAAGAAAACGGAAAACAGTTCTGATTTAAAACAGTTGAATATTTGCTGTTTGTAGTTGAAAGACAAACTGTTGAATGTTTGTTGATTTTGGCTCCTATTGCTATTATTTCTTGTGCTTGAGGGAACCCAAACGATGTTTTCGAATATCGTAGCTCTTGATATATTAATAGTGTTGAGTGAAGTCGCAGAATTATCGCGAGGATAGTCAACGGTTTCCCAATCGTGCTGGACAGTCGAGGAAAGCATTTCATCACGTGGCACTTGGTATGCAGAGGATGGGCACGTCCTTCCTCAACACAAAAGATGTCAGCAGATCAGGCGCCGTGTTCAGGATAAACGAAATCCCGGCATTACTGCTGCAGTCCATGTGGTTCCCCAAATCTCGACAACGCGATTCGCCATGGATGCCGCAATAAGCAATATAACGGTTGGGAGGATTCTGCTCAACAACGTGCTGCGTCTTGACCATGTTCATCTGAATCAGGAATAGCGAGAAGAAGTTTTGTGTCTAGAGTTTTGTCAGTGGATGAGTGCCAGCAAACCCATGTTTTCACCGGGACATTCTGTGGACGAATGAAGCGACCTTCAAAAGTAATGGAGATGTCAGCATACACAACGCACACTACTGGTCCAGTTTGAATCCTTACTGGGTATGTTAAGTTCACAATCAACACATGGAGTATAAACGTCTGGTAAGGTATAGCAGGATGAAAAATAATTGGTCTCTATTTCTATGGGTAGGGTAAGGAAATTTTTTGTCAGATGTTCTTTGTGTGCTCTTGAAAAACGTCCTACTTGCAAGTCCTGAAATGATGTTGCTGCAAGACGGTTGCCCTACTCATTTTGCAAAAGATGGTTGCAAACTGTTGCTCGTTTATTCCCAAACAGGTGGATCGGATGAGGAGGCCTGTTTCCTGGCCATCTCGATCTCCGAACCTGACTCCGCTCGAGTTTTTCTTTTGGGGTTGTATCAAAGACCTGGTTTACCAAGACTGTCCTACTACATGGGAGGATATATTGGAGAAGATCCGTAAAGGCTGCCATGAACTAAGTGCAAACTAAGTGTTAAAAGAAGTCAACAATGTCCCGGTACACATTCGCAAGTGCATCGCACGTGCTGGACTATGCTTTGAACCTTTATTGTGAGTAATTTTGGTCCAAGTACGATATTTTGGTAAGAATGTTCGGCATTTGCTGTTCACCTTATTTATTTATCCTCTGTTTGTTTATTTATACTAGTCCTGAAAAATTATTTGTGCAATGAGTTCCGAAAAATGATTTCAATTAAAATGTAGTCTACACATAAGTTAATTAGATCTTTAAGAAGCTCAACAGAGTGACAGAAGTTTCATAACTCTGAAACTTTAGATTTCTTTTGATCTTTTATTGCTCTCACTTTACATCCAAATTTCCTTCATAAGTAGTTTTCTTAAAATCAAGGAGTGTTTCTCTGTTTTAAATTGGTTTTCACCCCGGAATTTAAACTACGTACTTTCTTGTAATATTGTTTTCGTATATACGTGCACGAAATTTGTCGCAACGTTTGATACTAAATACGGTAAAGAGTTTTCACCATCAGAATATTTGATAGAACATGAGTTATTTAGTGTTCTCTTGGAGTCATTGCCAAGTAAAACTGTTGTTCTGTAGTTGCAATTCAACAACGAATAAGACAGATACCAATAGAAATAAGACAGATTTCTTTTTCAACAATACTTCCAAAAAATCGAAAAAGAAAACTTCACATTTGAAATTTTTGAGATGACAGACCGTATACGTATTCCGCTACGTCACTGAATGCGAAAGCATCACCATTTCATTCTTCACATACAATTTAGTCATTCAATTTCTTGTTTAAAGTGTCTACTTGCACCAAGAGCCGAGGAAAATGCCTCGGACGTATGGTCAGATAGTAACAATTCCACAAAAAAGAACAGAATATGCTAAACTGTAGAATTTAACGAAAAGCGTTTCCTGTAAAAGTTGTTTTTCAATAGTATTTTCAAAGAAATCGAAATTGATACAACTTTACATTTGAAATTTTCTAGTTGATCCCCGCAGAGGTATTTTCCCTATGCCACTGGATATAGAAGCAAAACAATTTGATTCTTTACATACGATTTGGTCATTCAGTTTTTCTGAAGTGTCTACGTGCACTACGAACAGAGAAAAATCCTGTGCCGGGTAGACTGATAGTAGCAATTCAACTTCAAATAACAGAGTAGATCCCAAACCGCAGAATTTAACGAAAAGTTTTCCCGTTAAAGTTGTTTCTATTACAATAATACTTCCAAAGAAATCGAAATTGATACCAATTTCCATTTAAAATTTTGGAGTTGACCCCCGTGGATGTATCCCTGCTACGCCACTTGATATAGAAGCATCACCATTGATTCTCCACGTACGATTTGGTCATTCAGTTTTTTGTTGTTGTTTGGAGTGCCTGCGTGCACTACAAATAGAGAAAAATGCCTAAGATGGGTGGTCTGATAGTGGTAATTCAACAACAAGTAACATAAGTAGATCCCAAACCGTAGAAAATGACAAACAGTGTTTCCCGTAAAAGTTGTTTCTTTATCAGTAATACTTCCAAAGAAGTCGAAATTGATATTAGTTTCCATTAAAATTTTTGAAGTTGATCTCGTTGGTGTATTCCTGCTACGCCACTGGATATATAAGTATCACCACTTTATTCTTCACATACGATTTAGACATTCATTTTTTGTTTGAAGTGTCTACGTGCACTACAAACAGAAAAATGAGTTTACCGGGTGGTCTGATAGCAATTCAAAAAATAACAGTCGTAGATCCGAAACCGTAGAATTTAATGAAAAGTGTTTCCCGTTAAACTTCGGGAATTACTTTTCTCTTTCAATATTACTTATAAAGAAATCGAAATTGATACCAGTTTCCATTAAAAGTTTTCGAGTTGACCCCCGTAGGTGTATTCCCGCTATGCCACTGGATATGGAAGTATCACATTCTTCATGTACCATTTGGTCATCCATTTTTTTTTTGTTTCCAGTGTTTACGTGCACTACAAGTTGAGAAAAATGCCTAACACTGGTGGTCTGATACACGATATAATTATATCCCCCTCCCTACATTGCACCGTCAAACTAAAATGTTAAAAGTCATCATCCCAGGTCCGAACTTCATCCATGTTGAAAATTTGAATGAGATCGGTTTGGTGGTTCCAAAGTTATGAAATTTTACTAGTATATATTTATCCGTTTAGCTGGGTGAAATGAAAATTTAAATACACAATTCCGTGTTTTGTACCCAAGAAATATGCTGTTTTCATTTTTAATGGCATCGAATTAAACGGCATCGGAAAGGTCATTAATAATCTCGGCGATCCCGAATACCATGTGTTCGACATTAATATTCATCGTTTTCGATCATTCTATTATTACCACCTCTCCCAAGCTACGGGGCTGAATTTCGTTTTAAACAGGATCGGAAGTGTCATTCTTCATCTCAGCGAACCTAAAAACTACGGATCAGACACTAATATAGGAAAATTTTGAACATTTTTATATATCTCACCCTCCTCCTCTTCCATGTTGCGCGCCACGGCATCGGATGTGTCATCGGTCATCTCAGAGACCCCGGAAACTATGGATTCAACACTAATATGGGTTATTTTTTATCCGTTTTATGTATTTTCCTCTCCCCCTCTCCCAAGATGCGCGGCTGAATTTGGATTTAAAAAGCATAAGAAGTGTCATTGCTCATCTCTGGGATCCCAAAAACTATAGATACAACACTAATATCGGTTAATTCCGATCATCATATCCTCCTCCCCCATATTGCGGCCCATGTCATCGAAAGTGTCACCGTTTATCTCAGCGACTCCAAAAATGTGGATTCAACACTAATATCGGTCATTTTCCATCATTTTTAAACCTCTTCCTCCCCCTCCCCCAAGTTGAAGGTTTTAATTTGAACTTAAGTGGGATGAAAGTATCACTGTTCATCTAAGCGACCCAGAAAACTATAAATTCGACACTAATGGTGGCCATTTTCGACCATTTCTTATATATCTCTTTCTCCGCTCCTTCAACTTGTGGGGCTGATTTTGGATTTAAACCGGATCGGAAATGTCACTGTTATCTTAATGATCCCGAAAACTATGGATTAGATACTAATATTGATCATTTCCAATCATTATTATATATAGCTCCTCCTCCCCCTCAACCGTGCTGAGTCACACGTAGTGATGGGCAGTGGGAATATTCCCGGTGGGAAGGAATTTAAAAATGGGAATATTCCCGGGTTTATTCCCTGGCCTATAAATTCCCGGGAAGGAATTTTTTTCCATTTTTTTATTTTATCTTCCAAATTATAAGAACCATATGGCTAATTACTTTATTTTAATATATTATGATTTACTTCTAGGTTTTAAAGAATTTGGAGGTTAAAAAAATTTTAATTATTTGACGGTACTTTATATAACTAATAATATGATTTTTTAAGTTCAATTTCCATTTGCATAAAAAGTAAGGTAATTATTTAGTATTGGGGGGCCAAAACTAGCAAAAAATAGGCTGATTTACGGAAGAAATGAGTTGATAGTGATGTTCAAATAGTCAAGAAAGTATCGAACACATTTTTTTTTAGGGAAGTAGGGGATTTATACAAAACGGAAAGGTAAGTGGAAGTGATTTATGTGAGAAAAGAACGTGAATTGTTGGTAACGAAGATAGAAAACAAAGTGCCATGCGGGGCTCTAACCCGCCTTCATTCGCTAACGTTCGCTCTGCAATGATGTTTGAATTTAATGTTGGTAACGTAATTTAACGTATGAAACCATAAAACAACCGCATCGGAATAGAATATCGCAAAAAAGTAGGTGCAAAAGCTGACCCCCAATGCAAAAGAACAGCCAACATTAGCAAAGTACTAATTTACAAATGATGAAAAGGTATCATTTTGTAAAGTAATTTAGAATTCTGTAGAAATAGAGATGAAGTACTATTAATAAACCCTGAACCACCATTAGTAATAGACGTCGCTCGGTCTCCTCTCTCTGACTCGAATTTCTGAAGAGGTACTCGGACTTCTTTTGCATGTGAATTAACGTATGGAATTTCGAGAATTAGGTAGAATGAAAGTTCGTGTAAGGCATGTTACCTGCTAAAATATAAAGATAAGTATCTTGCAAATTTTGTGAACATAAATATGTATGCGCAAATGTTGATAAATTGGTGAGACATGTATCTTCTAGCATTTACCCAACCTAATTGGGTTTTAACATTTATAAATTCAATGTGTTTATGATATCAGTAATAGAGTCAAGTTGAGCAAATCCACTTACATATAAATTTAAATTGTTACTATATAATTTACTATATAATTTTTTCACACATATTTAATTGATAGAACATATTGTAAATAAATATACATTTATGCGTACTCTCTAAATATAATAAAGTAACATAGTACCGTTCAGAATATATATTTTAAAGAATCCTCTGTGGACAACAGTAATAATATGCTGTGATATAAAAATTAATTCACCTTTGAAATCATAATATAGTAATAGAATGCAATTTTCTTTCTGATTGTACATAAATTCCCGGATAAATTCCCATTTTGGGAATCTTCCCGGGAATATTCCCAGGGAATATTCCCGAAAAATATCTTCCCGGGAATTTACCCATCACTAGTCACACGGCATCAAAATTGTCACTGTTATTCTCAGCAAATCCTAAAACTATGGATTCGACAGTAATATTAGTCATTTTTAATCTTCTATAATGTTTATTCCCCTCCTCTACGTTGTGCCGTCTCCCTCCCCAACTATCAGGGCTGAACTTGGATTGAAACAGCATCAGAAGTGTCACTGTTTCTCTCATTGACTCCGAAAACTATGGATTCAACACTAATATTGGTCATTATGATCATTTTCAAATTTCTCCCCCTCCCCTCCCTTACGTTGCATCGTCAAAGTGAGTAACCTAAAGTAATCCCTGCCCCAAAACTCATGTATGTTGAAAATTTGATTGAGATCGGTTGGATGGTTCAAGAGTGATGAAGTCAAAGGCAGTCATTTTTTTTTTACATATACCCTCCCTCTCCCTTATGTTTGCTCGTCATAGTAAAACGATAAAAAAAGGCCAAGTCCAGACCCTCATACATGTTGAAAATTTGATCGAGATTGGTTGGGTGGTTCAAAAGTTGTTTTATTAATTTTTATTCATACGTCCCTCTCCCCTCCTTCTTCCCTAGGATCTACCGTTAAAGTGAAATTACAGATTGGTTGGGTGGTTCAAAAGTTGTTTTATTAATTTTTATTCATACGTCCCTCTCCCCTCCTTCTTCCCTAGGATCTACCGTTAAAGTGAAATTACAAAAATCTTTCCAGATCCGAACCTCACGTATGTTGAAAATTTGATTGAGGTCGGTCGGATAGTTCAAGATTTATTAAGTTACAAAAATAGTCACTTTCAGTCTTATATAAATTAATTTTTATATATCTCCACCTCCCTCTTCGCCCTACGTTGCTCAGTCAAATTTAAATCATAGAAACGATCCCAGGCCTAAACCTCATCTATGTTGAAAATTTGATCAAGATCGGTTCTAACTTTCAGTGTAGAAAGGTTATGACTCCATTCGGAAATGCACAAGCGGAGCCTAAATAACATACAAATCCCATCCGTTTTACTCGTTCACTCTTCTACGGCGAAAACAGTGAAGCAGAGATTAAAACACCTACATACACACACAAAAACACACAACCACATAGTTCACGGAGCACTTGATAGCGCATGCCCAATAAAATTACAGTTCCAATTAAGTAGAAATAACAGGCATGCGCAGAAACGTAACAGTTCCGTTTCCGACTATTGTTCCAGTTCCGGTTTCGATAACACTTTTCGAGTAGGGAGAACTGAACAAAAGTGTGTTTTGAGAATGGTATAACAGTAGGTTTCTGGGGGTGTTGTTCGAAATGAAATGGAATCTTTAAGTCCCACGGTTATGCCGGCTGGGCAAAAGGGGAAGGTGTTGTTCGGTGGGGGTCAGTGTTTCACATTTGGGGGAAAAGTCGCTAAATCTGGAGGATTCGATCTTCACGATAGCGACAAAAAAAAATCCGATTGGCGACTTCGTTTTTGGTGATTTCAAAATGACGATGTAGTTACCTACTTGCATACTCGGGAATTAGGAATTAAACTTGTTTCTTAGAAGTTTGATCATACTCATATAATAGAGGTTACATGGGACATTTATTGGATCATCAGAATGGAAGTATACAAGCTTCTCATGGTTTCTATAACGGAAGTGAGTGAAGCTCGAATAGGATTAAGAATTGGTTCCGTCCTAGTGGTGGAGAAACTTTTTATTTGAATGCGAATGCGTTTGGGTTAGGTCCCCTGTGTATTTATTAGCACAATTAAGTGCTGTGAATGATTAGAGATTTCTCACTGCAACTTTCATGGAGGAAAGTGTAAGAGTGAGTGTTGACCAAATTCCTCATTCCTTGAGTACAAGGAACTTTAGTCAGAGCCATGGAGTGAAAACTGACAACCTATCCGAAGACCAACTTATCCTACATATATAATTTAGATAGATTCCTTATTGTACACTTAATTTGGAGTCTCTTAATCAGGGTAGACCAGACTGTGTCCTGTTAGTCAAAATCTAGTCTTTGAAATGTAAGGAGTACGGGCCAGGATTAATTGATTACTGTAAACCGTATTTCCACAGATCCCTTCTAAATTAGAGAGATATTGAATAATTAATGAAATTAGGAAAATTGGAAATTAGCTTGAATTCTCCCTTTCTCCATTCGTTATTGGGGAAAAGGAAGCAGGAGATTTGCGTGTATGTAGGGGCGGAGTAGTGTCCTGAGATGGTAGTCTTTTTCCCACGTCCAAAATTAGAATATTAATTGGTAATAAATAATTAATCTCCATTCAAATTCCTCGATCTATTCATTTAATTTTCTTTAATATGAACCAATACTAGACATAACGAGCAGGTATTAATTAGTTATCATATAGATATATAATTATTGAGCAGATGATTGTTAATACGAAGTTTTCGTAATTTTAATTTTTATTTTGTTTGGAGAAAAATAATAATAGTATAAATTCTTGAGGGAAGTGAAGGTTATTTCAGTAACTTCATCTCAGGTGGAGGCTGACCCAGTTATAGATATTTAATTTCTTATGTATAGAATTATGTCAATAGAGACAAGAGAGATAAGAATGTTTACCGTACGGACACACGGATTGAGAGCCAGAATTTTTAATTTTTCCCTTCCAGTCTGTTCATACCTTCCCCTAAACCCAAACAGATAAAACTAGTTTACCTTTGATCAAGTCTTTCTTTCAGTGTAATGCATAAGTTGGGTGTGCTTTGTCGCTGGGCTATAACTCTAACCCAGGCCGAGATGCTTAAAGGATTTGTGCATTCTGTAATGTATACAAATGCCTATATTACTTCCCGGGAAGAAAAATGTTACCAAAAAGCTCTTTTGGAAGTGTTATTTTGTAATCATTTAGAACATAGTGTAGTGTGCATGAACGGAAGTACTGTACGAGCAAGGGTGACGCATCAAGAATATGAACAGCAAGTGAGAAACACAATCTAAATTGTAGGCTGAAGATAGGTATTTATACAGAGTGTTCCGTTTGAATTTTAAGGCATATATTTAGCGCTTTCATAATGACACATTTGTAATAGAAAACAAGTGATATCACATCAAAAATTGAAAAAAAAATCGCCCTTTCATTATTTTCTAGTGAAGTTTTAGGGGCTTTATTTAGTCGAAATCTCCATAATAGCTTATTTATCATTAATATTCAAAAAATATAATATATGTAAGTGCATAAAGAGTTATGTAACCTCCCCATTCATTATTTCTCTACTTTTAACAGATAATAAAATAAATTGATATACATTAAGAAATAATAAATGAAATTCAACAACTTTCATGTAATTTCAAGTCATCACAAAACTGGTTTAATCTCCAATATTATCAGAAAAACATCACCGCTTTTGAAGAAAACTAAACCAAAATCTTTGCATAGCATAATGACATCCAAAACCGTGTCGAATTTCTGCTCCATTCCCATAATTATACTGACGTTTTACACAATCTCCTATTTAATTATAATTAATTCAACACTAATTTTTGTTGTGACAATTTTCGAATCAGAGACGGAGTTGATTCGGCCAAACTTCCCTCACGTACCGGCGGTTTAAAGTACCCGGGGAAATTACAAGAGTTTACATTTTACAGACAAGAGTTTAGGTAGTGGGACTGATCAATGCTACATTTCTATTTGCGAACGCATGGTAAAAATTTGGGTATCAGATTAGTCCCCCAGGACGCCATTTTGGCGTCACCGCTTTATATAAACAATAAACCACGTTCATACTAAATCAGTCATGAACGCATCAACAAACACGAATACATTTTTTATAAATAGAACAGGGACACAAATAATAATATTACAAAGATAGAAACTCCGCATTTTATCTGCAAGGAAGAAACTGTATCTCTCAGACCCCCACTACAAAGGATAATGATTTCACACCACCCCTGCGAGTAAGCAAGGATTAGAAATAGTTTCTTAGGCTTTCAGCATCTATGACAATATTAGCCAGTTACGTATGAAAGTTGACGTCCCTCGGCGACCACACTGCAGGTGGTATTGCAGAGCGAGAAAGGAATCAGAGTTTAGTTGATTTTGAGTTTAACGTTCCTTTGAGTAGAGAGGCTATACGAGACGTGGACCTACTAATTAACGCGGAATCCAAACTACTTGAGCTCCATCCGGGAATCAAACCCGGGTCTCCCACGCCAAAGGCGCGTAAGCTAACCGCTTAGCCACGAAGAAGCTCAACAAAAGAATTAGAAAGTAAGGAGATGCCTGGCACCATTATTTTAGGTTCGATCCTAGTGTGAATGAGGAAGAAACAGGAAAACTTGTCTCAGGATGACTGACCTAAGCTTTTAAAAGTCTTTCAAGTTAATGTACCTGAACCAGGGACCGAAGGCAATATTGTTAGCGCTTACGCTGAGCGCGCAAACACCTACGAATTAATATAACGTGCATTAAAATCCATTAATTTTAAAGGTTGAACCAATCAATAATCCACTTTAAATACTATTTTATTCAAGTTTTTCATATTTCCATAACTGCTGATAAAATCAAGAAATAATATTTGTTGTACTAACATAGTTATTATGATTTTTTTTTTTTTTTTTTTTTTTTTTAGGAAATAACTTTTATAGTCGATACATTCATACCGGTGTCCAACAGAATGTTTCTGCGAGGACATTACTGTGACTTATACTATTCTATTTTGAAATTTGTAGAAAAGTAATCAGTGGAATTATAAAATGTATGTTCCACTTCTAAAATATACTTTAAAAGTTTAGAATGGAGCTGGTCAACAATACATTAAGAGTCGACTACAGTGAAAGTTAATTTATTTTTCATAAGCATAACATCATTTCCTTAGTGGATACTTCCTATTAATACATTAATAAACTATTAACTTCTATCGTGAGAGACGTTATGCCATCGCATTTTTATGTGCATTTTTTCAGTAAACCTTTAAGAAACATACGACGTAGAATTCACGTAGTATTTTAAGTTTTGCTTTTTCTTGATTTTGGAATATAAGCAATTTATTCAAGCATACTACTACATTAAGAACATAAACTAAAAGCTAAATATATCATGGGAGATTCATGTCCTGCTATCTTATCTAAGATAAACCTGAAACGAAGTTAATGGTCGGAATATATATTTCCGTTTTGGGTGTTGACCAAATCTGAATCTAAGAAAAACGTATTCAATTACAGCAAACAATGAAATAAAACTTGTATCTCTGCAGGTCATAGACGTAGACTGAGAAATTTATCTTCAAACAAATGATATCCTTTTTTTTTTTTTTGCTTGTATTTCTTTCGTAATGCAACATCGAAATAAGGACAGAAGCAAAATAAAGTAGGAGTGCCTTATTTTCTATACTTTACGTTACTTATAACAAATCTTTTTCTTCGTCTTTAATTACATTATGGGCAAAGGCTTAGAATGCCTATTTATGCCCCTCCAAAAAGTCTTATAAATACGCTTGGAAAAACATAGCTTTTGCGACATTTTTTTTTTAAGCTAGCTCGGAAGCTAGCAACCTCTTAGAGGGGTACGCCCTCTTTTAGGAATGGGATATTGAGGCAAAGGGTGGAAGCCGTATATTGGGAGAGGATCTAAGGGATGTATAGGTTACATTTTCTACAGTCATATTATTTTATTGCATCATTTATTAAAAGCATAATATACATATGAGTATAAACGGACATTATGATCTTTGCGATCATAATCATACATACAGGTAGAGGAAAAGGTAATAATATAAACATATAACAACAAAACAAGAAAACATATTGAAGGTACGATAAGAAAATTAGCAAAAGAAAGAAAAAAAACTTATAGTACTAGATACATAACACAGACGATGAAGTATGATAGTTATATATATTGATAGATGAGATGGGCATGGAGGATGGAATGAAGTGCAAGCACGTCACAACACGTGGGAAAAGTTAAATGAACAAATGCTGTTATCTTCTGCCTAGGGGCGACGCTAGGCTGATGAAGACAGAGGGAGCCCTGTTAGTCACAAAGGAAGATCACTGTGCAGTATATGAAGGAAATATGTGAGAGAGATGAGCATGAATACGATATTCATCCAGGAGTTCCAGGTCAAGATGATTAGGGGGTAAAGTGTAGCAGTAGAGCGTGAAAAGAAGGTGCAAAGGGGTATAGTAGTAACGAGGCCTGCACGGGTGCAGTGAAAGGTAGTGCATAGTGTCGAGAAGCAGTGGGTGGTGACGGGAGTAGCGATCAGTGAGAAAGTTACTGCGTAAAGTTTCTAAGTGAAATTTAAGAATAGGAAATGTAATGAGAGAGTATAGATCACGGGTGGGACTAGGTAATGAAATACGATGGGCAAGGCGAAAAGCATGGCGCTCAAGTACTGCAAGCTTGTTATAATAGGATGGTGGTGCGGACATCCAGGCTGGAAAACCGTAAGTAAGTACTGGCCGAAGGAAAACTTTATAAGTATTGAGAACAAGCCGGGAAGAGAGACCCCAAGTAGTTCCAGTTAGTCTCTTGAGTAGATTTAGTCTATTATAAGCCTTAGTTTTAACAGAGTTGAGGTGAGGGGTCCAAGTGAGATGATGGTCGAAAATTAGGCCAAGATAAGTGACAGTTTTGCTAGGGTGCAGTGGTATATCATTGACATGTAATGAAAGGAGTGTTGGATTACGATGTACTTTTGTGCGTTTACGAGGCGGGATGAAAACTATCGCTTGCGTTTTATCGGCATTAATTGTTAAGTTCCATGTTCGGCACCAGTGTGTAAAACGATTGATAGCTTCCTGAAGTGCGATATTGATTTGCGGAATGGTGCGGCAGAGAGCAAGAAATGCCGTATCGTCGGCGTATTGAAACAGATGGACAGTGCGTGGTAGGTCTGGAAAGTCAGCAACGAAAAGTAGATATAACAGAGGCGATAAAGCAGATCCCTGTGGGACGCCAGAGAGCAGAAAAATGGGATGTGAAAGCTCAGAATTTATGGCAACGTAGGTAAGACGGCAAACAAGAAAATGATAAATCAGTCGTATATAAGTCATAGGAAGTCGGAGTCTGACTAGCTTGTAAATGAGCGCTAAATGCCACACTTTATCGAATGCCTTTTCGAGATCAAACAGAAGAAGGCAGGATGGTTGAAGCAGATTATAATGGTTGGTGATGAGCGTCGTGAGACGGAGCAACTGATCATTAATAGAGTAACCAGGGCGGAAACCAGCTTGATGGGTAGGAATGAGATGTCTATCGTTTAAATAGGGATGTAATCTTTTAACGATGATCCTTTCAAAGATTTTGCTGAATGTGGACGTTAGTTGGATTGGTCTGTAAGAGGAAACGGCACTTGGAGGTTTGTTAGGTTTCGGAAACATTAGACATTTTGAAACTTTCCAGTCAGTAGGGTAGAAGCCACTGCGAAGAATGAACGTAAAGATAAGTGCTAGAAGATGAAGTAGTGCAAGAGGACTTTCTTTGATATGCCGGTAAGTTATTCCATCGAAGCCTGGGGCAGTGTTTCGCTTACGCTGAACCACAGCTGTGATTTCTTCCGACTGAACGGGGACATTTAGAACGTGCGGTGGAAGAGTATGATTGGCGTCTGGCTGAAAGTGGTGTAAGTCCGTATTTATGCTGGTAACAGGATGAGAACGGGAGACATGAACCTGTGCAGGAGGTGTAAATATGCCTTGAAGGTGTGCAGCAAAAGCGTTTGCTTTGTCCAAATCAGAGTGTAACGGTTTTCCATCGACAAGAAGAGGATACGTGGTTTTCGATACCACACAAAGCGTTAAAACGCTTCCAATACACCGTGGGATGAGTTGTGTCAGCAAGGTGGTTGCAGGTTTTCACCCACTGCCTTTGGCGATATGCTATGAGGTAATTTCGAACAGTTCTTTGTAGCTGATGGTGGTGATGAAGTGCATCCGGGTTTCGTGTACGGAGATATTCACGATAAGCTTGCCGTGACTGACGGATCAGAGGAAGGTACTGTGGTGGTAATTTTGGACGGTATGGTATGGATTCTGTTTGTGGTATGTAAAGAGCAGAGGCTTGTTGAATAGCAGAGGTAATATGGTCAATTTGAGTAGTGAGTTCGTCTGAAGTATTGGGCGCTTGGTAAGATGCAATAGCGGTGGAAAGATAAGAGCGGTAACTCGGCCAGTCGGCTTTATCGTACCGGGGTGAGAGACGGGCTGGCAGTTGGTGTTGTTGATGAGCAAGACCTGTATGATATGTCAGTTTAATTGGGGCATGATCGCTACCCAGTAAGTCAAGGACGGTGATAGTGCAACGTGTGCTGAGCGTATTAGAAGTAATTGCAATATCCGGTGTGGTGTTCGATATTGGGCGAGTGGCAGCTGGAAGATCAAGAATAACTCCTGTAGTATGAGTTGTGATGAAATCTGTAAAACGAGTGCAGTCTTGAGCGGAGCGACTATGGAAGTTGATGTCTGCGAGTATTATATAGTGGCGATAGGTAGTGGAGATATGTAAGAAGAAATCCAGAGGAATTGGATTGCCTGGTCTGGTGTAGAGCGTAGCTAAAGTGATCGTGATGTTTTTAAAATATAGAGTGGTAATGACATGCTCTGGTAAATGTAAAACGGGACATTGTTGTTGCCTGAATGGGATGGTGTGTCGGAAGCCTATAGCAGCTCCGCCGTTAGCTCGCAATGCCGGTAGTGGATTATCATGACGAATTAAAGTATAGTTAGGAATGCGGCAGGAGACAGACTTAGTCAGGAAAGTTTCGTTCAGAAGGAAGGCTGTAATATGCTCTTCAAGTAAAAGAGTCTGGAAAAGAACTTTGTTTTTAGGAAGAGATCGGATATTTAAGAATAAGAATGACAGATCCATGATGATACACAGGTTAAACAGTTGTTTCATGTCGTGTAGTATGAAAATGAACATAGTTATTTGAATATGTAGCATATAGAGAGACGTTGAAGGTTAATTTGGCTGCAAGTGTAAGCTGGTGAAGAACGTGTTAACGATTAAAAGGATGTATATTCTGGAGTGCAAGGGTAAGAAATTCTAATAGTTTGCCTACCGTGACTGGATCATCAACATGTTTCTCAGTGTTGGTGGATGCAGACTGGGTACGGAGAGGAGCAACTAATTCTGGATGCGTTTCATCAGGCTTTGGTTTGCTTTTGCATTTATAGCTGTAGGCGGGGTGCCTATCTTGACAGGTGGGACACTTAGGCGGGAGTTCCATGTTAGGGCAAAGGCGCGTATGATGTGGGCCAGAACAGTAACCACAGACAGATGCATTTTTACAGTCAGCCGTTGCGTGGCTGTTATAGGTTTGGCACCGCTCACAACGAAGGGGTAAGGGTGCAGGTGAACGAGAAGGTTCGACCCTATGTCGTCGCTTGTATATGAGGGCGCCTTGAGTGAGAAGGGTATCGATAGTGTCCTGACTGGATGTGAGAATTCTAACCATGTAGGTTGGCCCGGTGTTATTGCGAATACGAATGGCTTTGTTAATGGTATGCCCTTCATATTGCAGTTCTTCTTGGATTTCCTCATCGGAGTACGTGGGATCAACTCCTCGAATCACGACAGAGAGCATTGGAGGTCGCCTAGGTGGAGGTGGCTGTTTCCGTCGAGAAGAAGACAGAGACGTAATAATGGAGTTGGTACCAAAGATTTCAAAAGAGGCTTTATTGCGTACTGTCGTGAGGAAATCGGGCTCGGTGGACTTCAATATGTAACCGTTTCGCGTTTTTACAACTTCCTGGAGTGGAAGGCTGGGCAAATATTTCCTAAGTTGGAGGATGATGAACTTTTCGTTTGAATACTTAGGATCGTATTTCTGAAGTAGAAAACAATAAACAGATGCAGATTGTTGATTTGGCAAGATATTGGCTGCTGATGCTCGGCGCGAGGAGGTGGAATTTTCGGCGTCCATGTCAGATAACTCTGAATCGTTAGCGGTATGTTGCTTCTTAGCAGGAGGAGATTTTGCTTTGCTGGCATAGCTGGGCTGACTCAGTGGCGATCTTGATCGTGGCCTACTGGATGCATTTGACACTGTTGAGGCAGTTGAGCGCTCTGAGGCTCGGCGGCGTCTTTCGCTGTGCTCTCTCCGCTTCTCCACCTTCGTGGAGCTAGCAGAGGGAGTTGTGAAAACAGGTGGTAAACCTCCGTGTCTGCATTCTAGAGGTGGTCCAGTAGCTTTGCCAGAGTCCGTCATGAGTAACACGAGACCTGCGGCACGAAGCCGTAATTACGTGTGTTTGTGTGTGAAATCCCTGATCAAATGAGATGAAATGAAGCAAAGGTAAGACGACCCGTTTGGATAGCCGTCAAGGTTGGATAAATTCACTTGCCAAACTCGTAGCACTGGACGCCCTTGACTAGATAAGTCTGACGGACAGAGCTCAAAAGTAATGCAAGAGAAAGAATCCGGGATGAGGAACAGGAAGGAAACAAAATGCAGCTGTTCTGACGTCTGGTACGTCACAGCTGTTTGGATCGAATTAAATATCGATCGAGAGTATGATGCGTTTTTGCGACAGGAACTTTTGGGTACTAGTTCCCAAATACACCAACTAAAATTGCGTTTGTTTTGACGATCCTTCATAATACACTAAAGTGCTAAGAGGAATAACATTATTAAGTATACATTCTAACGAAGTGTATTACACGAAATAAGAAATTTAAATATTTTTCAGTACACTTTAAGATTGTTAAAACACTTTGCAACCATTTAGTAAATCATACATGCTGCCATCTATTGTGAACAGTAAAACTGCTGGAAAAATGAAACTATAATTCTTCCATCTTCGCTAGTAACATAGGTAAGTTGCTTTTAAATTATCATGTCTCTTTCATGTTAATTATATGGTGGTTCTGCCTTTTGTAATTATCCAGAACATGTAAATAAATCACTCTCTCTCACCAAACTGCATCGTTTTCAACAAGTAGTAGTCTATTGTTTTCAACCTTAATCCATTTGAATGCTAAGGAACGGAAGTGATACCATTTCTTTTTTTTTCGAAGAACTCGCAACAGTGGTTTGGAAGAAGATCGTTGATAGTAAATAATATGGATTTCATTAATTGTTCGACGAATAACGCATTTCTCAAAATCATTCAATGAGATTTTTGTTTTTCATTGTCCTCGCTTATATTTGGAGTAACAAAGCTCTTTCTCATTTTCTGTTTATTTCTCGCTCAATCGTAACACGTTTTAGAGTCCTTACTGAAAAAACGGTATTATCAGATAATTTAACTTGCACTTCTTTTACCTTAATTGGATTTCAATTGTCAGCCTTTTAAACATTAACCAAAATCTCTCAGCTTTTCCTGGGAATCGTTTTCGTTCTTCTAAGTTTTCTGTCCTCTTTAACCTCTATTATGATTTTGAAAAAAAGGAGCGCAGAAAACACATTAACGAGCACAGAACTAATATACAAAGAGCACCATACTTCACTCAATACAAGAACACTACCCTGTTCGGCTTTTCATGTGCCTCTCAAAACGCCCCCTTGTGTGCTGTCATGAACAAACACTCCAGGAGAGAAGGTACCAACAGGATCATTTTCTTTTACCACCGAAAGTGACAAACTTCCTTGCATGAGGGAGAGAGGACTTGGCAAGTCTGTAGCCACTATTTCATTAAGGCTAGGACATGATTTGTGGTCCCTATAATGAATGGGTAACAATTATAAGTTGTGTTATGTGATGTGATTTTTAATTACTTTAACTTGTTTTACGATCCGCATGCATTTTGTTTAGAAAAAGAAAAAATGCGCGAATAAGGAAATCTTTAACTCACCAAATGCACCTTTACATCTTATAAATAAATAGACTATTTCTACATTATTATACAGATCTTTCCAAAAGAAGATAAGAAAAGGGAAACTGCATATATATTCAAAGTCTGTTTTGGGCATTCTTTAACCCATTTGGTCCCAGAAAGAATAAAGTTTTTGAATTGTTTCTAAATTTCCTAGCCTTCGTCATTGGGACCTCTTGTTACTCTGGAAAGAGAAATTTCGTTCTTGTCATTTACAATTCTGCGTCATGTGACTGATCTTCTATGAGATCACTGGGACTTTGTGATTTAAAAAATACATGTATTTTGAAGACTAGAAAATATAACCTAACTCATAGTTCAAGGCATAAATAGAAAATGGATGGGAATATATGGTTTTATTTTGAAGTACATATGAACTTAAACACATTAGCTCTGATACTGTGTGTTATTTTGTTAACATTACGAATTATTATAATCGAAAAGGGTTATAACTAAAATAGTAATTTTTTCACCATGCCGATTCCTTTCAATTGCAAATGACAACACGTTTATACTTGTGTATGGAAGGTATATTTCACTCAACACACAAACTTACATTGCATTTGACACAGTGGCTTCTTAGTTATCCTGCACATCCTACTTTCTGACAAACTCGTTGTTGTATTCTTTTGGTAGGTGATCCTTCCCATCAAATTGAATGTCGCCTATCACAGTAGATTGTGAGTAGTGGAATTCAAAATTGAGCAATTTTGTGTTAGAAGGCAAGTGTTATTTAACTTCGGAAGTCAAGAAGTGTCATGAAATATCGTCCTGTTCCTCTATCCACTAGCCAACTACTGACAACCGGTATATCTTATGCTGTAATAACTAGTGGTCAGTACCATTCCTTGCAGCGAGTATGTACTGAATATTTATCGCACAACCAACATTGAAGAACAGCACCTCCTATTCTTTTGTTATAATTCCTTATAACATTTGTTGCTAATTGGAATTTTCTGTTTTTCCTTCCCCAAAAAGCTTGCTAGAAGAAGAACTGTGGCAAAAGTTACAGAACTGTTATCATTCCACCTTTTAACCAAGATTTGGTATGTTTTGCTGAAACGACCATTGAAGAAATTTCTGTTCATCTTGATCTCTTTCGCACTAAGCACAGGACATTGACGCACCCGTTGCTCGCTTATCATTCCTGACGCTCGAGATTCCATATCCTTTAGGTCTTATAGCAGCTGAATACTTGTAAAAAAAAAAAAAAAAAAAAAAAAAAAAAGAAAAAAAGAAAGAAAGAAAATAAATGTACTTTTTCAGGTGGTAAAATAACAAATTCTGCATCACAAAAGGTTTGTCGTCACTCGGTTCTCGCAACATTATAAAAACTTAACTATTGTGCAAGACTATATATTCCTGATCATCGCTAATACATCTATAATGCACAGAAATGTACTACGCGGCCCAACATACAATGCAGTCGGAACACACTTTACAAGTACTGTTGACTTAGCGAAAACGATCCCTGTTGCAGAGGCAGACATCGCTAAGTCCCAGAGATCTCATACTAGATCAGCATTGTTGTAACGTGAAAATATGTGTTGTAAGATTTGCTTATGTTAAAACTGAGATTTCCGTATTGATTCTGTCTAAGAGAGCATTTTAGAACATTGACTGTTACTCCACCAAGCAGGTCTAGACGTTAATTAATTAAAATAAAACTCTCTCGGAGCTCGGAAAAAGGAGCTTTTTTATTTGTTAAAAAATAGGTATCTAATCACGGAAAAGTTCTACACTTTCTGAAAAAATTTAAAGTATAATACAATATATTTTCAAACAAATCATTACATCTTCGAACGTTTGCATATGTTAGTGCAGGGGAGGGGGGCGCGGTGGCTCAGTGGACAGTTCGCTACGAGCCTTCATACCGCGAGGACGTGCTTTGTCGCTGGTGCGGTTTTTGTGGTGTGAGTGTTTGAACTACGTAGTATTGGTTATTGATATACTATTAGTGCCTTTCACTATCTGTATATATATATAGATAGATAAATAGAAGTGATATATAGATTTCTTTTTGTGTTGACACTGCATATACTGCATTGATATCAATATGTCCCAGAATATTCGTACGAATAATGTGAAATTAAAATTCGATAAGAGTACAAGATCAAGGCGGCCATTAGCACTTGAGATACATAAATGGCTAAGTGAGAACTTCGCACTTTTATTATCTGAGGCAACGGCCATACAACTGCATAATGAGGAATATTGTATATATGTGAAAATAGGTGATGTGCATAAGTTTAACGTATTTATGTCGAATAACCCAGGAACAGTGAATTTCCGCCACAGTGATGGACTGATAAGTGAAGTACGAATTACAGACGCCGCCTCTGCTTTGACTCGTGTACGCGTTTTGGATTTGCCTATGGAATTGCCGGATGAGAGGGTAGTGAATGTATTAAATGAATATGGAACTGTACATAACGTTACTCATGAAAAATGGCCTGCATATCTCCCATACCCTATTTATAATGGAGTGCGTATTATTTCCATGGAACTGAAAAAAAACCATTTCCTCCAAAGTGTTTTTTGACAACCAGAAAGCCTCGGTGATGTACCAGGGGCAACAAACATCGTGTTGGATATGTGCCTCCCCCGGACACGTCCAGTCCTTTTGCCCAAAGAAGAGAAATGTAAAACCACCCGCATCGCAACATGCTGAGGAACTCCGGATGACGGAAATATTTAAAGGAACACTTCCATCTACCAGGCGATATGCGAATGAGCAAGTTGCTGAGACTCTACCGCCAATGAGAACGCCGCCAAATGAACTGTCGAGAAGTGATAATAGTGTGCCTCCTCTTAATGATGAAGTTGCATTTTCGGCTTTATTCAAACCCGTTGATGCATCTCATTCGTCCTTAGCATCTCCAGCGATAGCGAGTGAAGTGACGCCTTCTGCCATCTCTGGGCCTACTCAAGAACTACCTTCGCCAGTGCGCGCTTCTGAAACAAGTGAAATGTGTGAATCGTCTTTCCAGCGAGTAAACAAAGTATATATTAAAACTCACGAACAACAATTAAGTGCCACGCATATATTAGACGAGGAAGCTGATTCGCTGCCTTTAGGTAAGAAACGAAAGCCGAATCTTGCTGATTCCCCCCATTCGAGTGATGTGTGTGAAACTGTAACCGAAACTTTTAGTTATGATTTAGATACTTCCTCCATAACATCTAATGACCAAGTAGAAACAGTATCATCAGAGGAAACAGTAGAAAAACATGACAATCAGTTGCCTGTTGAATTTACCTACTCGACAAAATAGTCTGGGTCCAGAGTCAGTTCCATAGCATATTTCTAAGTAGTGTGCATCGATATGTTGTTTGGCCTTGTACTTTCTTTCCCTCAGACATTTGTCTGCCTTTATCTTTTTTTTCTGCAGTTGTAGTATTATTGTTTCCAACAGTAATATGCCTCTGCCTAATGCGCGGTCATTTTGTACACTCAATTTAAATGCTATATCCAACTTCTCAAATCAGTGCTTACTGCAACAATTTGTAACACAAATTGATGCCGATTTTCTTCTGTTTCAAGAAGTGGCATTCTCCTCATTTTCCTTTTTACCGGCATATACTGCTGTTATTAATCAAGGTGAACATCAACGGGGAACTGCTATTTTGTACAAGAAAGGTATACAAGTGGACGACGTAAGATGTTTACCTTCCGGGCGGGCAATTCGTTGTCGCTCAGAGGGGTTCACAATTATTAACATTTATTCACCATCTGGGACGCAAAACCGCTTACGCAGGGAGCAGTTTTATAATGAAGACATAGTGCCGTTGTTACCAGTAGAACCAGACAAACTTATCATGGCAGGAGACTGGAATGTGGTGGAATCACCATTAGACACGTCAGGACATTATATACCATGTAAGGCTATGCAAACTCTTATCTCACAGCTTCACCTACGCGACGTTTGGTTATTATGTCATGCAGAACGACAAATGACCTACCGCTCCGCCCGAGTACAATCACGTTTAGATAGGATCTATATATCAGACGTATGCCGGCAACATATTACAGAAGCGGCCTTGCGCATCCCCTCTTTTTCTGATCATGTAGCCGTATACATTACCTGCAAGTTCCCACAAGCTGTGAGTCGATCTGTTGGTCGCTCTTATTGGAAATTGCCATCTCGACTTTTAAACCGCGCTGATATTAAAAACTTGTTCCTTCATAAGTGGCAGTATTGGTGTAAACAACAGCGCTATTACCACAGCCTTAATCAGTGGTGGGTAGTTTACGCAAAACATAAAATTCGTTCATTCTTTCAATGGCAAGCTCGCGAAACAAAGACCGATCTTCTCCATACTCAGGAATATTATTACAAAATTCTGCATGACATATGGTCACAACCGAGCACAGCGGAAAATTTTACTCTCATGAACCATATTAAAGCAAAATTACGTCAAGTGGAACATCAACTTTTTTCTAAGTTGTACAGCCGCACACATCTTGGTGAACAACTGGAAAATGAAAAGACCACCTTCTATCATTATATGCGCAATGTGTACCGTAATACCTCCAAATATATAGATTGTCTTAATGTAGGTGGGGAACAAACCCTCTACAATTTTGATGATATTCAAAATGAGTTTGTTCGTTATTATCAGCAAATGTATGACACACCTCAGGATACGTTGATGGACATACAAGACTTTATAGATTTTCCTTTACCGCATGCGATTTTCCTTTTCCGTTCCTTTAACGGACGGACGTACTAACACTACAATATTGTACGTCCCGCTACGTGATAATGATGATAATAATAGTAATAAATGTAGACCCAAAATGATTCATTTGGCGTTAGGGGTGGCTGAAAATCTTATGATTAATATAAATGACTAATACCCAAAGAACAAAACATAATAGAGGACTAGGCAGCGTTGGATTTACCACTAGGCCCAGGTCTAGGGGCGCAGCATTTAAGGGAAGCACTTTGAACGAAAATTTAATAAGCAAGACGAAGAAAAGTGCAAAAGTATAATAATAATAATAATAATAATAATAATAATAATAATAATAATAATAATAATAATAATACAGTAATATAAGTCAAATTAACCACTCTTCAAATAATTAGCAAGTCTATTGGTTTCAATCATTCAATGGAATTTTAACGTTACGAAGAGACGGATGAGTATGTATTTCACTTCCTGCGCATCCCTTCTGTGCATGTTCTCTCCTCAACACTTTGTCACAATATCAATCTAGATAAATTTCAACAATGCGATTATTTTATTTATTTTAATGAAATTCTTAGTGTTTTAATATTGAAACTATTACGGACGTAAATTCAAATCGAAATTCTTTCATTATTGTACCAATGCATATTGTAAAACTCAGACTCATCTTTCTCTCAAATTTTATTTTTATTTAAAAAAAATCGTGAATTTGTACAAATTATGTCTTTCTTCACACCATATGCAAAATGAAAATTCATTTACATTTATTAAAAAAACGAAACGTGGATATGCACAAAATAAGTACAGGGTGCGGCACGTAAAACCAGCCCGTCGTAATATTCTGGTATATTGTGTTTTTGGCAACATTTAAATAATCTACCTTCCTACCAAGAGATGGCGTGTCGAGGTCGGGTCGACTTACGTGACCTGCAGCAGTCACGTGCAGCCGCAGTCAGTGAAACTTGTCGAAACATGTTGAGAAAAAGGCCTCGTTGTGTTAAGCCGGGTGAGTGTCAGTGTGTGATAATGCCGTGTTCGATACCCGAGCGTGTTGCCATTGTTGAAGGGCTCATTCTCACTGGATCTTTTGTGAAAACAAAGAATTAGTTTCGGGAGAAATTTCCAGGACTTTCTGTGCCAGCAAAAAGCACCATTCAGGAATTGATTGAAAAATGGCGGCGTACAGGATCGGTTCAAAATGCTCCAAGGAACAGACGACCATCTGTCTGCACACCTGAATTAAAGATGCAGGTGGAGGAGATAATGAGAAGAAGTCCTCGAAAGTCAACCAGGAGATTGAGTCAACAGGTTCATGCGAGTGAGAGAAGTTGCAGACGTGTTTTAAGGGGACTGAAGTTAAAACCGTACCGGATAAGTGTTGTGCAAGAACTGAAGGAGCCTGACCTGCAGAAGAGGGTGCATTTCTGTTCATGGCTGTTGAGCAATGTTGCCAGTGGTTTCTTGAATCCACTAATGCTCATCATGAGTGACGAGGCGTGGTTCCACCTGTCTGGGTACGTAAATTCCCAAAACAACCGGTATTGGTCGACAGAAAATCCACACACAATCCACCAGGTACCCTTGCATGATGAGAAGATTGGTGTTTGGTGTGCCATTTCCGCCACACCCGTTATTGGGCCCATATTCTTTGAGACGACAGTGAGCAGTGAACAGTGTATATGGGAATCCTGGAGGAGTTTGACCGAAGAGGAGCGTCAGTTATGTTACTTTCAGCAGGACGGTGCAACATGCCACACATCAGCTGCATCATTGTCCCTTGTGCATGAGATGTGTACACCAGAGAGGACAATCAGCAAAGGCTTGTGGCCTCCTCGGAAGAGTATACGAAACAAATCCACACACAATTGAAGAACTCAAGACCAGGATCCAGGATGTCACCAATAGCATTACAACACAAGAACTGACAAGGGTATATATGAATCTCCTCAATCGTGCTCACATGTGTGTTGAAGTGGGCGGAGGACACCTTCAGCACCTGCTGTGAAGGCTGCTGTGAAGGTGAGAAGTCATATTCAATACATTACATTTCATTTATGTGTTGTAGTTAATCATATTCAATACATTACATTTCATTTTATGTGTTCACTTTACGGGCCGGTTTTACGTGCCGCACCCTGTATTTTCAGTATTATTATTTTCTATTGTGTAAAAAATTTCCCCTATCGGGGAGGAGTGGAAAACCCGCGACTAGAGCAGGACGGAAAAGCATAGTGTGAATGTTTCTTCTGGTCAGCACTTTCTTTTTTCTTTTTTTTTTTAACATGCATTGCCATCAACATATACTGGCAACCTTGTAAGCTACAATTTAAAGCAATGCTTTTCCTAGAGTGACAGACACTGAAAGTTCCTCGATATAGTTGCTTGAGAGCGGTCGAGGACGGCAACTGTTTTAGTGACGGTAAGCCCTTATTCATATGCAATCACTGAGTGACGCAACTCCGTAACACAACTGTTTGTGAAGCATTGCTTTAAATTGTTGCGTTTGCACGAGGTAACTGCAGTTGCCCTCACTAAAACGGTTGCCGTCATCGACCGCTCTCAAGCAACTGTCTTGAGCAACTCTCAGTGTGCATCACTCGAGGAAAAGCATTGATTAAAATTATAGCCTTCGTACGGGGACACTGCAGAGACCGTCACCGCACATGTTTGCTAGTGTATCTTGATGCCAATGTATGTTATTAAAAAAAGGTGCTGATCGGACGAAACATGCACACTTGATCTTTCCGTACGTGCCCTAGTCGCGGGTTTTCTACTCCTCCTCGATGGGGGAAATTTTTAACACAATCGAAAATAATAATTAAAAACTTATTTTATGCATACCTTTATTTCGTTTTAGTATAAATTTTAATGAATTTTCATTTTACATATGCTGTGAAGAAAGATTTTTAATTACTACAAATTCACGATCTTTTCTTGTTTGAAATAGTTGCAGTGAATGATGAGTTTGAGTTTTACAATATGCGTTGCAAGCACGTAGCCAAGGGGTGGGTCCGGGGGGTCCAGACCCCCCCTTCGGATCCAGAAATGAAAAATATTAAAGATGAATTAAACAAAAAGAAAGGAGGAAAATATGAATGAGCGTCAAAAATATAAAGATACAGCAAGGAGCAAGCGCTTGGTTACTCTTTCTTGTGAGGAGTGTGTGTAGAGGAAGCGCGCGGGGGGGGGGGAGTTCAAGTTGAAAATGGACATTATTGTAACGAAACATTTCAAATTCCATCTATCTCCATGCCAATCCTATGGACTACAATTGACGATCGATAAACTGGTTCAATAAGATAAACTCACAGGTAGAACTTAAGAAATGTCCAGAATCACCAATAATATGAGCCATTTTGAATTTCGCGGCAACACTAATCCATTTTATAGAACGTTTTACTACCGAAAGAGATCTCGTTGCTATCGTTGATGGCGTTAAACGAAGTTAAGAAAAAGAAGAAGAAAGAAGACAAGTTGAACCGAGTTCGAATGACCTCGGAAGTCTATGTCTTTTTCAATACTTTTTTATATTCTTTTACTCAAGATTTCTTCATAGCTTTTTATTAAAATTATTACTAATATATCTTCATTTTATTGCCCTAAAAACCAATATGGGTATGTTGCCAGTAAAATAATTTAGATTGAATGATCTTCTGTTGTGTAACCACACTATTTCATGTCACCCCCCCCCCTTATTATGAAATCCTGGCTAAACAAACGAATATATGTTACCAGTAAAATAGTTTAGAATGATTGAGCCCCTGGTATGATAACCACAGTTTAGTCACGGATCCCCCCCATTGCAAAATCCTTTCTACGTGCCTGTGCGTTGGCGCAATAATGAAATAAATTCGTTTTGAATTTTCGTCAGTAATAGTTTTAATATTCCAACACCAAGAATTTCATTAAAAGAAATAAAATAATTGGATTGTTGAAATTTATCTAGATTTATATTGTGACAAGGTGTTGAGGAGCACATGCACAGGAGAGTTGCAAGGGAAGTGCAGTACAGCATAAATACCCGCCTCTTCGCTACTGACTACTGCAACGTTAAAATTCTACTTAGATTCGACGACCAATGATTGAAGCCAATAGACTTGCTAAATCAATTATTATTTGGAGACTTTGACTTCTATAATAATAATTATTATTATTATTATTATTATTATTATTATTATTATTATTATTATTATTATTATTATACTTCTGCACTTTTCTTCGTCTTTCTAATTAAATTTTCATTCCAAGTGCTTCCCTCAAAACGTCGCGCCTTAGACTAGGGCTTAGTGGTAAATTCAACTCTGCCTAGTAGTCTATTATGTTCTGTTCTTTGGATATTAGTCATTTATATTAATCACCAGATTTGCAGAAACCCCTTATGCCAAATAAATCATTTCCAAATCTACGTTTATAATAATAATAATAATAATAATAATAATAATAATAATAATAATAATAATAATAATAATAATTATTATTATTATTATTATTATTATTATTATTATTATTATTATTATTATTATTATTATTATTATTATTATTGTTATTATTATTATTATTATTTTCACCTAACGGGACTTATAATACTGTATTCTTAGTACGCCCGTCCGTTACTCGCATGATAACTCCTTGAAAAATGCCAAATTTTTATATTCTGTTTTTGCAATAGATATGTGGAGAGATTATGGTATCTCGTCCGAGTTCGTTAATGGAGACGATTAATCAACCGGACGATGTAAATATCAACCATTTCCGGTTTTAGCCTTACTACTATAGAGCGAAAGCCATAATAGATAGAAAGAAGGGTTTTTTTTTTCAAATCGATTAAGTGTTCCAAGAATAACTTGCATGTTTATCCTTAATACAGTATTAAATCGGAAGTGATAGAAAATCAGTACGACTTCCGGTTTCAATATTAATCTATATATATATAAAAATCGATAAGAGAGGAAGTTCGATTTCCGTAGAATCGTCTTAGCGTTCTAAGAATAGTTTGCATCTTCTCTTTTAACACGTTATTCAAATCGGTAGTGGCAGAAATCAACCATTTCCGGTTTCAGTGTTGATCGACATAGAATAAAAACGGTAATATATAGCGAAAAGTGCATTTGTAATCAATTTAGCATTCCACAAAATGTTCACTATCTCCTCTCTTAACCCTCTATTCAAAGCAGAAGTGACATAAATAAACTACTTCGGGTTTAAACGTTGATTACTATAAGGTAGAAACGGTAATACGTAGGGAGAAGCGGTTTTCTGTTGTAACCGTCAAGTGAATTGGGTCACTGTTCGGGTACCATTTATTTGTAATCGCCTGATCGTAGTCTGTCCTCCGTTGTCCTGCCAATAAGTATTCTCCTGAGACCTGCACTTACCTGGGTAAGACGTTGAATGACCTCTTCAAGAAGTGATTACAAAATTGGTTTCAAATTGCTCGTCGGTCTCAAAGATGAGATGAGCATTAGGCGCCGAGAGGTTCGGATGGCTCGTCTCGAAAACCTCACGGCGATCAGACAGTCATCCAGACCATAACGTAAACAAACATCACACACACACACACAACGAAAACACATTGGGTTAAATGACACTATACTTATTTACTAGAATACTATTAAAAAGAAAAATAATGAAGAGAAATGATCACAACACTTAACACTAATTATATATAATTATTTCCATTATCAAAGTTAAATAATGAATTACGAAGAGAAACAGACAGAGCGAGGGAAGAGTTTTACAAAAGAAAATGCGAGGACACAGAAGAATTAGAAAGAGTTGGGAAACATAAGGAAATGTACAAGGAGGTGAAATCTATGGAATTTCGGAGGAAACAAGGGGATATTATGATGCCAGTAGAAAATAAGAATGGGAAGGTAGTCAGCGAGAGAAATGAGGTCATAGGAAGGGGGAAAGAATACGTTGAAGACTTATATGAGAGTAGGGATAGACCGTGTAGCCTAAATGTTGAAGTAGAAAATGAAGTAGGCGAGGATGATAAAGAATTTAGTATTCTTCGGGATGAGTTTGAAAAGGCTATATCCGAGATCAGGAATGGAAAGGCAACAGGAATAGATAACATACCAATTTAATTCATTAAAAATATAGGAGACAAGGGAAAGAAAGAATTGTGGCGACTATGCAATGAAATATATGAAACAGGAGAATGGCCAAGAGACTTTCTGAAAACGATCATGATACCGATGGCTAAGAAATCGAACCCAAAGAGATGTGAGGATTATAGAACTATTAGTCTCATATCTCATGCAGCTAAAATTGTGCTCCGAATACTGAACAGAAGGTTATATGGAAGAACAAATAAAGATGTTGAGGAAGAGCAGTTCGGGTTCAGAAGAGGCAAGGGCACAAGAGATGCTATTGGATTATTAAGGGCGATCGGTGAAAGATTTATTGAAAAAGGGAAAGAGGTGTATGTTGTATTTATTGATCTAGAAAAGGCTTTTGACCGCGTGAATTGGGAATTGTTGTTGGGAGTTCTAACAAAGATAGGGTTGGAATGGAAAGATAGAAGACTCATAAGAAAGTTATACATGAGCCAACAAGTAAGTGTTAGGATAGGGGAAGAACTGACGGAAGAGAGTGCAATTGGACGAGGAGTTCGACAAGGATGCTGCCTCTCGCCAACACTATTTAATGGCTATCTAGAAGAGATAGTGAAAAAGAGCCTACATGATGATGATGGAATTTCGGTAGGAGGTAGAATGATTAGATGCATAAGATTTGCAGACGATATGGCGCTTGTTGCAGAATCTGAAAGAAAATAAATAAAATGTTAGAAAAATTGAGAAAGGGCTTTGAAGAATATGGGATGAAAATAAATGTTAGAAAGACAAAAGCCATGGCGATTGGAACGAAGGGGTCTGTGTCAAATATAAAAGTAGGAGGGGAGAAAATAGGACAAGTGAATAGTTTTCGATACTTGGGTAGTAATGACATGAAGTGCGAACGTGAAACAAAATCAAGGATAGAAATGGCGAAAGAAGCCTTTAGGAGGAAGAAAAGTCTGTTTTGTGGGACCTTGAATAAAGAGTTGAGAAAAAGACTCATAAAATGCTGACTGTGGAGTGTTGCACTGTATGGGGCGGAAACGTGGACATTACGTAAAGGTGACGAAAATCGACTGGAAGCCTTCGAAATGTGGGTGTGGAGAAGAATGGAAAGAATTAGTTGGGTAGAGCGGAAAATGAATGAGAGAGTATTAGAAATGGTGGGTTAGAAAAGAACACTTTTAGATATTATTAGGAAGAGGAAGAGAAACTGGTTGGGACATTGCCTAAGAAGAGATTGTATCATGAGGGACGTCCTAGAGGGTATGGTGGCGGGAAAGAGAGAGGGGGAGAACAAGACTACAATTAATGGATGATATTAAAACAGAACGATCATACGCGAAGACGAAAAGGTTAGCGGAGGACCGTGGAGCATGGAAGTTTCTCAGCTGCGGCAAGTGACCTGCCAATAAAGGCAGAATACATATGATGATGATGATTTCCTTTTTCAAAATCGCACTTTACGTTTCACTATACTGTAGTCCTTTATCACTTTGATTTATATATAGAAGACTATAATTGAGATTTCACTATAAATATTTTTCTCACACCATTGACGCACTTGGGGGATTAGCACTGGGAGAAATGTTGGAGGGATAATCCCACGTAGTAATCTAGTTGCTGCTCCAAACAGTCCTGAATAATCGACGCGAGTCTTCGGTAAAATAACACAGTCTCCAAAGTGGGATGCTAATGTTGGAGGGCGCGTTTATAACTTTTTGGTGCAGTAGGTATATGAACCTTGGACTTATTCATTGAGGATAGCCGTAAAAAAACGTCCTTCACCGGCTAATAACTTATATTCTTTATCACAATATTATACTTGAAGCTCGACGCGACGTGCGTGGTTGTGTCTTCAAAACGTGGAGTCACACTCCACGAGCGCAAAGGTTCGAGATACGAACTGCGTTGGTGGATTCGTCAATGTTGGCAGTTCATTCTCAAAAACACTCAGGTTAAATCACCTGTAGATACATGCAAACAGAATATGGAAAAGAATTTATGTTAATTTTAGTCCACTGGCCACAACGCACCTAACATTGCGATAACTCGGGCATGTGAAAGAACAGATAACGAACTGGAAAAGCTATGTGGCTGGTACCATTCAGTCGCTTGAACACCCGGTCTACTCTGATCTGCTCTAATCTACTACAATATTTCCATTAAAGATTAAAGAAAGCACTTAATTCAGTTCCAAATAACAGTAGAATATAGACTATGCATATTAATAAGTCATTGAGAAACACTGAATATGTTCGTCGCTCACTGAAACGTTCTCACCACAAAGCAATGTTTTAAATATATATATGAAAAAACGATGAAAGACTTCATTGTTCAATTTCGTGGGAAAGAAGCAATTCCCAACGAAGAAAGAACTTATTTGCGCCGCAGTATAAATCGGAAAAATAATCACTGTCTTTACGAAATATACAGAGCGTCCACAAAAAATACTCTTATAACCTGGTGGCTGTTGTACTGTAATCAATTGTGTCCCAAGAATAATATTCCATCTTGACTCTAATCTGTTTACTAAAACCCAAACGTGGTACACATCTACCATTTTTGGTTTCCATACTAATTTGAAAAAATATTGGCGCACTCCTCTTTATTGTCTTTACCAGAATTATGTATTATTATTATTATTATTATTATTATTAAATTATTAAGGAAAGAAGTAAAGGACGTACATATATATTGTTGACAAAGACAAACATACAGGAGAACAAAAAATCTAAAAAAAAACTTCATACATGAGACGTAAGTTTGGCCCTCCACTGTACCACACATGTTGCGGTTGCCGTTCGATTTTTGTTTTCAATGTGTCATGTGAACCTTCCTCTTCCGTCAGCAGTAACCAGTTCACCTGCCAGTGTCGTGGTGTGAAAGTGGTGCGGTAAAATAGGCGACCTGAAAGAAGTGGCCGAAAGATAATCCTGTGAGATTGGGACCGGAGGGCATTAAAACGGATTGTAGCAGCTAAAAACAAGACCACTGCAATGAAAATTACGTCTGAACTCAATTTTTGCCTATAGAACCCGGCTTTATCGAAAACAGTGCGACACGAACTTCGTAAAATGAAAATAAATGACAAGGCCGCTATCGCTAAACCACTGGTCACAGTAGTAAATGTGAAGAGGCGTATCCAGTGGTGCAAGAACCACAAGGCGTGGACTCATGAGTAGTGGAAACACGTAATGTGGTCCGATGAAACGACTTTCACCTTGTTTCCAACAACCGGTCGTGTTTACGTATGGAGAACACCGTCGCAGGTCTATGATATAGACTGTCTGCTCCCAACTGTAAAGCGTGGGGTGGTTCTGTTACAGTATGTTCAGTGATATCGTGGTTTTCTGCAGGTCCCATCATAGCCCTGCATAGAATGATGAATGCTAAGGCATATGAGACCATTTTAGGGGACCAGGTTCTACTCATGGCCCAAATATTTTTCCCTGATAGTGATGGCGTCTACCAAGATGATCTGGCACCCTGTCACTTTGTAAAAACTGTGAAATCATGGTTTGAGGAGCATGACCAGGGGATATCACACCTCCCTTGGGTCCCACAACCACCAGATCTGAACATCATTGAGCCATTGTAGTCTGAGTTGGAAAGGCGTATTCGGTCTCATTAACCTGTACCAGCATCCCTTAAGGAACTGGAGCATGTTTTGGAGGAACAATGGTACAAAATTCCACACACCACGATTCAGTAGCTGTATTCGTCCATTTCACGTCGGATCCAAGCTGATTTGAACGCAAAAGAGGCCCCACACCATACTGGTTATGATTTTCACACTTTTGCAAACGTTTTGGATTTTTTTGGCAACCGCTGTATATTGATGGGATTATATGTAGCTAAGTGCTTAGAACTTTGCTGCCCTTGCAGGAGTCGGGTTCGATTTCCGGTGGCAGGTACTGTGATTTGTAGATCTACGTCCCATGTAGCCTAGTAGCGTAAGTGTTGAAATGAAGTTGAACTGTAAGTAATAAAAATATATAAACAAAAATATTGGTAAATGGAAGAGTATTACCTACGTCTAACAAATGAATATAAATTGAGAAATTAATTACAAAGTTTATGTTGACTTTGGAGCTGCAATAACTCAAAAAAATGTAATGAAATTTTATGCATATGTATATATAGTCCTAATGACAGGATTGCTCTCATACAAATCCTATCCTAAGGCAAATCTCTTGACAGAAAGAGATCCGTTCTGTGAATCCTCAGGAACCTCATTCATGCTAGTTCAGGCCAACTGTCATCCGGGGAACCTAAAATATTTCCCTTCATGTCAGGTTCTTCGGAACCCAGGGAACTCACTCAATTAAAAGGATTTAGTTCTAAATATCTAAAAAAAAATGTTCCAGAAGTCGGAACAATCTGGCTTAACTTCCTTAAAAAAATGATAATAAATTGTATCTACTTAAAATAAAAATCGAGCAGCCTCTATTATTGTAGATTGCGATATTCTCTATCAGGAACAGCCAACATTTAAGGGTCCGTCCAAAAAATAACTTTATTTAGATTTCCAATAGTCATCAGCCACTGATTGATCTACTATCAGTAGAAACCGTATGTTTGTCCCCCAGATTCAGACAGATGACAAAGGACATAGCAATAATTGGTACTTTGTCCAAGTAATATATATTTTAAGTTATGTTTCATTTTGTCGTTGAATTTTGTTATGATTTAGGCATATTATCTTGGTTCCTTCTCTCTGTTTGCTGGGACTAGAGATGATTGTGTGAATTGGGGTTATAGTTGAGAGTTGTGTGCAAATGCCAGAAAGACAGCGAGATACGATGTTTTCAAGAAGGGGAGGATATCCTTATAAAGGCACCGAACAGAAGCCAAACAACACGGCTATAATGAAAAAGAGAACGGCTCTGTTCATATCCCTCTCTTTCAAAACAAGGTAATAAAAATAGCGCTGAAGCCCCGTAGATGGGATCAGGGGCATTCAAAAATTTTCGTAAAATCTGCACAGTCCAATTGTCAAACAGTGTAAAGGTCAGTATTGTTCTTTGTAGTGTGCACGCGTTTTTAGTTGTCTTGGACGAGATGAAAAACATTCATATTAATAGATAAAGAGAAGGAAGATTAAATACAGAAAATCTAATTCAGATTATACAGAAATGCAGTAAATACAGACATACATTTTTCCCCTCTACGTTTCTTCTTTTTCAGCAGCAAAATAAGAAGTAGGGCTTGCTTACTATTAACAGCCATTTTTCAAAGTGGAATACCTTGAGATGGTGGAAATGCGTTTATTAACCATATGAACCGGATAGTCGCCGAATGGACACTGAAATCTCGAACCATGAATGGTTATATGTGTGTTTCTGCGTGTTCCATGTATTTCTGTGTGTCCTGTCAACACTATTCACAACTTGGGTAATAAAAGAGTGGGGGAACAGAAAAGAACAAGAAGCCTCGGTATCTGCTGTCGGTTGCCTGTCTTTTCAAAATCAGTTACGCAACTAAGTCACGTCAATCAGTGAGTGCATACGAAGCTAGCCTAACTGCAGTTGCCTCGAACGAATATTACAATTATAAAGCAATGCTTCACAAGCAGTTGTAAAATCTTTTGAAATCTTTGAGTTTTACGTCCTACTATTATGCCGGTTAGGCTAATGGAGACGGTGATGATGAAAGATGAGTGAAATGGTGGAATGAAGAAAGTGGGAGGAAACGGGAGTACCCCGAGAAAACCCACGAGCACGGTGTTTGTCCACCACAAAGTTCACTTGGCGGGGGCTGGGATCGAACCCGAGACCCCAAGCACCAGAGGTGAACGCTCTACCACTGAGCCACCGCGTCCCCCACACAAGCAGTTGTGTCACCGAGTTGAGTCACTCAGTCACTGCGTATGAATAAGCAGTAAGAAGCGAGAGGTAAAAAGAAGATTTTTTTCTTTGTGCGAGGACAGCTGGAAGAGAAGGAAGACTTTTTTTATAGTGCATACCCATGCCGATCCTAACCTCGCACATAAGAAGAAACAATGCATAATAATAACTACTTAACGGAATTTATTGATATATTGCGATAGGCTTATTTGTAGTTTAAATATTTGTTAAGGCTCAATACCGTCCATACATTTTATCTCGTCTTCTTTGTTTTCCGTCTTCGTTGTAACTTTCTTCCGAGGAGTCGCTATTATTGCAATTGTTCCCGATCATTATTCTTGTGATATTTCCCGAAAGAATGTCTAACAGAGGGTTGACTTTCAAATATACTTGTTTATATTTTCGTGCTTTATCACACCTGCCTTCCACTTTTCTGGTGTTAGATTATCATTGTAATGTTTTCTCCAGCGAGTTTCACCGCATCGTTACAAAAAATAATATTTCTTGCTGTTGTATAGGCCTACTTTTCCACTGCAGCGAAAATCAACTGTATTGTGTTTAGATCAGGATGAATTGATGGTAAACCAAGAATTGAATGTGCATATTTAACAAGGAGAGAATCTGCTTGAAATGTCTTAGAACAGCTTTATATTCGTTGATTAAATTATAAAGTTCTGTTTTTTGCTTATCTTGTCTAAAAGGAATATTATGCCTTACAAATCAATTAATCATTACAACTTTAAGAGATGTCTGGAAATGATCTAATTGAATATTGTGATATGGTGCATTATCTATCGAAAGAACTGAAATACTTGAAAAGTTAAGAACTAATTTTTATAATTTCTCATAATTCATGACGTGACAATTACTAGATTTCTTTAGATTCGAGCATCACTAACGCGTCTGCAATAAAATCGTTTCTCTTCTCTAGCACGCACGATTATTACGCGTTGTCCCTCGTAAATTGGTGTGATTAAACCTGTATTATTCTTATAGATCAAATTCGTTTTGTTTTGTGTGGTAGATGTGAAAGTATATCTAATCCATGTAAATTATTGCTATAGGGCGGTTTTTCCTTCTGTAGTGATCTATAGCTCGTAAATAAGCCAATCTCGTTGACCGAAATTAATCTTTTTCAATAAGTAGTAGCGTATTGTTTTCATTCTTCAATCCGTTCTAAATGCTTAGGAACGGATAAATTTTTGTAAAGACCAATTGCTTCCATTAAAAGTAATCTTTTCTAGAAGAATTCAAAACAGTGATTTTAGAGTAGGAAAGGTGACCAGACGTCCCGTATTAGCCGGGACAGTCCCTTTTCCTCAACTGCTGTCCCGTTTTTTCTGATTCTCAAACGGGACGCCTAAACGTCCTGTTTTTAAGCAAAAGTGACCCAGGTGTCCCGTAATTATTATTCAAAATATTAATAGTCAATGTAAATCCTACACCTTTTCGTACCAACATTCATTGGGAAGGTTCAGCTGTGTCTGGAACTTCTGAATGTTCCAATCATGGCTTTACTTCATCAGCCATCAACTTTCCATTTCGCAGTAGAAAAAAAATACAAGGTAAACCATTTACAGTTTTTGAGGTAATTTTTGTTTTATATGATTTAAAGAAAAATTTAGCTTCAAAATCTCAAGATTGCTTCATTTCAGTAGCTGCGAGAAAATCCTTGAGAATTTGGATAGGGGGAGTTTTATTTCTGAAGGAGCTAAGATTCACCAGTATGTTCACACTTTCTATCAAACTGCAGTTGAATATTTAGATAAGTGAATAAACGCCCTTGAAATTTTGAAGCAATTTAGTTAGATTACGCTTAAAGGTGTACAATGTTGGCAGGTATACAAAAACTGTAGACTTTATTCATGAAAATAGTACTTCCGTTCAGATTGATGCTACTGCCCTTTACGACCACTGCATGTATTTAAAAGAATACTTGACTAAGTGGAACTCAAATAGAGTATCTCCTGACAAGTTCTGGGTAGAAGTATTCTCCCATTTCTGTTTTAATATACCGTACTCAAATCTTCTAAAAGTTGTGGAGTTCCTTCTCTGTTTACAAGAGACTAATGATCCATCTGAACGTATATTATCGCGGATGAATGTTTTGTGGACAAGTGAAAAAACCCAACTGTCTACAGATACATTGAAAGCCGTGCTGATCAGTAAGATTAATTTTGATCAGTCTTGTAATAATTTCCACAAACTGTTGAATGCAAACAAAGAACTCTTAAAGAGGATCCAGTCATCCCCAAAATACGAGACAAAATTGCGCTAGGATGATATAGTAAAGAATAACGGATGATCAGTAATGAGGTAAGTAGTTTTTTAGCAGTTAAGAGTATTGTTGGATAGTTGGATAGTTAGAAACGATACTCTTACTTGTGTATTGTATAATTGAAAACACTAATGAGTCCCAAAATGCAACCTGGAACTCAGATATTTACCCCTCGTCGCCGATTCGTATGCTTCCCATTTTTGCAAGTAAAAATTCTGGTCATCTTGAAAGAAGGTCGTTGACTGTGAACAATATGAAATTCGTTTATTGTTCGACGAATGACGCATTTCTCAAAAACATTCAGTGAGATGTTTGCTTTTCGTTGTGCTCGCTTCCAGTGATACAAATTTAGGCTTTTTTTTGCCTAAATCTAGTCTATTTGGAGAGGCATTTAGCCACACAAAACTACAAAATGCTTACAGCCTTAAATATAGCTTATGTTATGAAACTCGTATGAAATTTGTGGCTTTTTGTTAGCCGTTAAATTAATTTTAAAAATCCTTTTTATTTGAAATAAAGTGTAAATTTTTTAAAGAAATCCTATTTCATATTATATATTATCTCATTAAGTGATTTCCCTAGATAGAGTGATTTATTATGCAACAAACACTTGTTTTTGATTTTTCTTCTCTCTCCCCACTCACAGATTTACAACAACTTAACAATACTTATCGACTCAGAAAGGACTTTAATGTAGCTCCCGTAACGGCCCCGTTTGCTACTTTCAATTATTTTAATAAACGCATTTCAATGTAAGAATTGCAATGCGATTTCAATGCAATGTTTTCTAATATAAATTTTGTAAACTGCTCGGTTCTTTAAGCCACAGAGATTGTACTTTTTTAAAAAAAAAAACAAAGGGAAACTAATAGGATATCTAATTAGCTTGAAAACTCTCAATGTAATAATGATGATTCATGAGGGTGTACGGAGAAATAAGAAGTGTTTGTAAGGAATATAACCTACCGAAAGAAATACTATTGAAAATTGGGACAATGGCAGTCTACAAAAACACAACAAATCCACACTCCAACGATGGTGCATCCAGTTCCAGCGCTTCGGATAGCTGCAACGTCTTTGATAATGACTTATGGCGATTCAGCTGAAAATATATGACTACTTCTGCTGACTTTCGCAAATCAGATGAGTTGTTGATGGATTTTGAAGCAGTTTAAAGCCATATATATTGCTTGTTAGTCTTCTGTGAATAAAATTCATCATTTCAAATTCTACTATGACTCACTTATAATACTACACCCAAAAAAGGATTTAAAACCTACAATGTGGGATATAGGTTAGCAGTTCAAAACCTAGTCATTTTTTGCGTAAAGTTTATTTCTGTAGTCCATCTAACCTATTTTCTTCAGAGGATGTTGGCAACACTGCTCACTTCTTACTGCATTTGTATTAGAAAAGCTCGTTCTCATGTTTCTGTTTATTTCTAATCAACTCAAGACACGTTTTAGAGTACTTATTGAAACACTAGTAACACCAGATACCCGATTTTGCACTTCTTTTACCTTAATTGGATTTCCACTGCCAGCCACTCTCTTCATACAATCGTAAACATTAAGCAAATTCTCTCTTCTTTGTCTGTGAATTACTTTTGTTCTTCTAAGTTTTCTGTTCCTCTTATCCTCCATTATAATAAAATAAAGGAAACAAACAAGCGTACAACATAGATTAAAAGAGCACAACTATATACAAAGAAAACACTTCGCTGAACACAAGAACACTGTGTCCAGTTAGGCTTCTTCATGTGTCCCTCAAGACGCCCCCGTCTGTGCTGCGATATAAATAACCGCCCCGGGAGGGATGGTACCAATAGAAAAATGGCAAACTTCCTTGCATGAGGTGGGAAGGAGTTGATAGGCCTTGTAGTGATCATACATGCCCCACTCGAAGTCAAGGAAGGAACTGTACCACTAGTTAGATAATTTAAAAATAAGCAATACTTCCTCGCATCATAGCAGCAGCCTATACAACACATACATAAAAGCACGTTATTAGATTGGATACCCCCCTTAGGCAGATATAGTAGAAACCAAAGGCTTTTCAAAATCAAAACATTATCCTCAATTAAAAGGTATACCAATGAACCATTTATTAACGAGATCATATAGAACAAGTAAACAACAAATTGATATATAAGTGAAGCTCATATAGAACAAGATATAAATATATAGTATATATCCTCAAATTTCAATTTCAATTAACCTCTCTCTCTCTCTATATATATATATATAACACGGTGGTAACAGTAGGTTCATATCAAATAAGCAAAAATAATTGAATTTAATTATACATTAAATTAACACTACTTTTACCTGTATATGAAACAGGCAACTTCCAATGGTCAACTCGGGAGCGAACGATGGCAGAAAGTTTCACAAACCCTAAAAATCATATATTAAAAAAGAAAGAAAACACTGGAGAAAAAAACTATAATAAAAAATCCCAAACTACAGAACTAAATAACTGAACACTTCCGTCTTCGACCCATTCTCTCGTTGTCCATTGAATTGTGAGACACAAGTTTACACTTTAAAGAAATCCAACTAATACGCACCCGATTTGAAGTCAATCTGACAAACGGCAGAAGGAATTCAAATCACGGAGCCAGACATGACGTCATGTTCTATATAATAGTACCAGAACAATTAACCAATAGAACACCAGAATGAGAAAACTTATTTTTTAGAGATACTAAAGTAGAATACACTACATGGTGGGTCCCCCGGATGGGTCCCCCGGAATTCAAAAAATGTAAGAAACATTTTTTGAATTACCAGAAATATGAAACACTTATGGAAATGAAAATGATTTTGTTAGTAAGGGTGATAGATGAATATGAAGAATGAAAAGACAAAACAACAAACCATAAATAAATAATGAAAGGGACCACCAAATAATATAAAGCCAAATTGACAAAATATATTCAAGCATATCATTAAATATATTGTAGTTTTGGTAAAACATAAAAACCAGGGTAGAATACTAAATACAAAAAACAAAATAGAGTTATACCATGTTATAGAATGTAAACATAACATAGGCTTGAATAAACCTTAAATATCCGTAGACGACAAGATATATATCCATAAAGCGCAGAATGATATATATATATCTCAAATAGAAGTGTAGACTGGCCAGTCTTTACAAATTGGAACAAACATGGATTTTTATAAAAACAAACAGCTCCCTTACACCTGAAAAAGAAATAAGTGTAAGAACCTCACAAATATTACATCAAAATTTACAATTCGGGTTCAGGAATTTCACGCATTTCATGCTTTTTTAATTGGCTAACATGAGAAGAAAATTTTCGATTTTTACTTTCGTCTAAAAGAATTATAGTATTCGGACCAGCAAAGGAGTCGATGCGGTAAGGACCAAGCCAGAGATTCGACAAAGATTTACTAACTTTATCTGTTATCGACGACTTAAAGTGAGATTTCCAAAGAACTAAATGGCCCACCTGGAAAGTAACTGCATTATTACGCTGGAGGAAAATATACTTTCTATCTTCCCAAGCTCTATGCATATTTTTCAAGGCATCGGACCATATCTCTACTGAATTATGTAAGTTCAGTTCGGAATCCTTTACAGACCATTTAACTAATAAAGGATCTAGAGCTTCACGTCCCAATAAAGCTCAAATGGTGATGCCTTTAATTCACAATGTTCAAAAACATTAAGAGAAAATTGGATCGGATATAGGAAATTGCTCCATACAGTCTGATTCTCAGAGCAATAACATCTTAAGGCATTCTTTACCGTCTGAACATATTTTTCAGCTGCGTTTCCGGACGCAAAGTAAGCTGAACTACGTATATGTTTAATCCCTAGTCCAAAGAGAAAAAGTCGAAACTCCTCGCTACAAAAATAACTAGCCTGATCCGTGGATAAAGCAAAACAATGACCAAAACGACAAAATATCTCCTTCAGTGCTTTAATAATAATTGTACTGTTCGTATTACGTAGTGGAACTAAGTGCAAAAACCGGGAGGCGTTATCCACAAGTAACATTATGAACCTATAGCCATTGCTTGGGATTAAGGGACCGGCCAAATCACAGTATAAATGTCCCTGGGGTTGTGTTACATATTTAGAAGACAAAAGACCTTGGGGCTTTTCAAAACGTGGTTTCGAAATCTGACATTCATGACATGAGCGCACGTACTGATGCACATCACGAATCAAAGAAGGCCACGTAAAATAACGTTTAATTTTACTAAGTGTTTTAAAATTACCCGTATGTGTTCCCACCAAAGTTCCAGAATGATAATATTCCGATACCAAAGGTCGTAAAGACTTAGGCAATAGAACCTTGTAAGGATTATACCGTGCTTTAGTTCTTTTATATAATAAACCACGTGACAAACGATATTATTTCCAGACATTTACTGCAGCTTCAGTTTTCTTATAAATATCTGAGATATCCGGATCCTTTATTTGCTCTTCTTTTACATTATAAAATGCCAAAGGAGTATTCAACAGGCTTGAAGCCAAAAATTCAGGTTGGTATACCTCCTCATCTATAGGTTCATCGATAAGGTCATACAAACTTGAATCATATATTCGACTCAAAAAATCTGCGTTAATCATCTTGTTGCTCGGTACATGCAAGATATCGAATTTAAACTTTAACAATCTATGAATCATAGTACCATATCGTGTAAATTTTTTAGGGTTACGCAACACGCAAGCTAAAGCATGGTTATCAGTTAATATTGTAAATCTTGAAACAAGATAGTGCTGAAAACGAGTAATAGTATTGTACAAGCTAGCCAACTCTAAGGCAAAGATAGGACGATTATAGTCCAAAGGTTTCAGTTTTCTGCTATAGAACGCAATAGGTTGATAGAAACCGCTGGAATCCTTCTGTAGGATCACACTTCCGAACCCTCGCAAACTAGAATCTGCTTCTATGAAAAACCTTTTACTCATATCCGGAATCTTTAAGATAACTTGCTCTTCAAAAGCGTCCTTAATACGAGCTAATACCTCAGATTGTTCTTTACCCCAAACAAAGGGAATTTTAGGTGATTTTAAGTATGTTATGGGACGCATAATCTCAGCAAAATTACTAATAAATCGACTATAGAAAGACAAAAACCCAACAAGAGATTTAACACCCTTCCTATTACGAGGAGCAGGTAAATTTCGTATAGCTTCAAGTCGATCCGGAATCATTTGCATAGTTCCTCCACCTACGCGAAATCCCAAATAATCTATCTCCGTTTGAAAGAAGGAACATTTTTCTGGTGAAATTGTAAGACCTCGTGATCGAAGTCGATCAAGCGCCGTCTTAAGTAATGTTTTATGTTGTTCAATTGTATCAGAATGGAGTACAATATCATCAGCATATACTTCGACACCTTGTTCCTTCAAATCACCTAATGCAGTATCAATAGCACGCGCTAAAGCCGCCTTCCCAGTACAGAGTCCCATAGGATGTACCCGAAAATGATAACTTTTATTGTCAAAAGAAAAGCCCGTATATTTCCGACAGGATTCATCCAATACTCTCTGAAAAAAATCCCCCTTTACAATCGAATCTAGACGTAATACGAGCATTAGCCAGTGTAGCAATAGATTCTTCCATGTTAGGGGTGACTATATTATCGGCTTCTACAAGCTTAGATAATTTACCAAAGTTTAGAACTAGCCGTCCCCTACCTGCACTATTTTTGACAATAAAGCAAGGGGAACGATACTCACTAGTACTCTCCACGATAACCCCGTTATCCAAAAGTTCCTTTAAAATTACACACATTACTTGCTTTTGTTTACTAGACATAGGGTATTGTTTTTCACGAAACACAGTATCCTCCTTAACCCGAAACTTGTACTTAAAATCTTTAATTCTGCCGATATTTGATGTAATCACATCAGTATAATCATTTATAATATCCTGTACAAATAAAGATAAGGTACTATCTTCCTTAATAAGTTCATTATCAATGTTTTCCAGAATTAATTTTCTAGTTGTATTATCTAGTTGGTTAACAGGTGATTTGTTATTTAAATTATGCATAACTCTGCTGTCAATCGCTAATACCTCATTGCTTTTCGAAGGTACTTCTGAAGCACCCTGTACAACATTACATTCAACAGGTGATTTAACTTGTAACTCATTTTTATATTCTATTACTTTTTTATTTTGAAAAAAAATCTTTTATGTAGCTTGTGACGTTGAAGACCAAGAATTTAAAAAAGAATTATAGTCATTAAACTGATTTAAAGCAGAACAAGCATTTTTAAAATAACAGGTTCTTCAGAAGTTTTGTTTATATTTAGTAACACATTCTTTACCTTGCTGCAGTAGTGCTTCCTTATCTCCAACAGGTTGTTGACCGGGTGGCAGGGATGCATTACGTGGCACCTTGTCTAGTGAGAACTCGCTCGTTGTATCAGGAATGCAACAGGTGTTATGACCTTGACATTGGAAAAGGCTCTTATCTTCATTGCCCAGCTGTTTTTGAACATTTGGTTTGTCGCAGGATGTGCGGTTCCTTGTAAGATAACCCATCAAATATGATGTAGAATAAGGACCCGTCTTCCTGCAACCAAAAGGAAAAGGGCCAGAATATTGTCCACAAAAAGGAGGTTTGGAAACATACCTAATGTTGAAATTGTGATCAGGAAAGAATATACTTCGCTCCTTAACATCCAATTTAAAGGCAGTCTGCTCAATAAAAGGCATTCCTAAAGTAATATGTTGGCCACTGGGACAATGTTCGTTTATATACGCACAAACAGTTAACTCTTGCTTATTAATTCTCAACGGGAGAAAACAATATTTGTGTAACACCAAACGATAGTTTGTAGAAGTACGTCTCACAAAGTTCTTAACATGTATTTTTAGGTTCGAATCCCGTTGTAATAAATACTGTAACACTTCGTTACTTATAAAATTAACACTTGAAGCACTGTCCAAACATGCAAAGTATTTTTTATCATACAAATCGACTTCAATAAATATACCACCTTTCCCAACTAATGGAGGTAAGGTTCGTACACCACAGTCCGAGGTTCGAATCTGCTAAGTATCAGAATCCTTTTGAAAATTAGACACCTGTCCTTTGTGGAAATTACCCGATCTGTTTCGTACATGAGGGTGAACTATACTACGCGATCTAAAGTCACTGCTTGTGCGATTTATATCGAATGATGACCCACCAACAGATGTTTGATGTTGCTTCGTAAAAAGTTCTAACTGTGAGTAAGCCTTTAAAGAGTTCATAAGTTCATCACGCGTTTGAGGATGCTCACTATAAAATACATGCGATCTCACATCCGGTCTACAACCACTAGCCACCGTTAAGATGTACGTTTCATCACAGATTTGAATATCCAATATACGTGATACTTGATCAAGTCTACGTGAATATTGCAAGACCCCTTCACTTTCGCCCTGAGGTTTATAAAAATATCTTGTGGTAAGTTGCTATATAGCCACGTCAGAAAGCAACTCAGTCATCACATATTTAAATAAATCTTCCCAGTTCCTCGTTGTTTCAACACTATCCTTAAGGGGATGTCTACCCACTTGCAAGTGTTTCAGGATCCCTATAAGATAACACGTAGATATTTGTATGTGAATATTTAACAAGATATTGCACTTACCGTCTCAAAATTTTCCATGATATTTTCCAACAGCAATACCTATATGTTCATGGTTTCTGTTTTTGATTTAATGCCCCAGATCAATTTAGATTAATTATAATGTATACTTCCGTTTACACTTGGCAACGTAGAGGATAGAATTTCTCCAGGAATTGAGAGCTCTCTGCTGAACCTCTAGCCCTAATAGTCTTCGCGTCACGTGGTAGTGATTTATGAGCGCTTCTGGCTAAAAACAAATGTTGTCTCTGTTTCTTCCTTTTTTTTTTGTCAAAAACTTGTTTTGGGCAGCTTTGTCCTCAGTTTTGTCCACTGCCTCTATCGAGATAGCAGTTATACAATGGAGATCGTTTGCAGATCTCGTAGCAGATAATGTAACATTCTTTGAAAAAACTCGAAGACTGACATACGAACCGCGTGACAATTTGGGTAGGGAATCTGGAGCGTTGCAATTTTGTGTTCTGAAGTCCGCCTTATCACACAAGACGAAATGACCATAAACAAGAGACTTGTGAAGGAAGAAGGAAAATGTTCTTAGTAATTGTATCCAATTGTTTCCACATTTTTCACCTTTTCCCCCGAAAGATCCCTTCGAAAAGGGAAAGACGGGAGGGTGGTTTTGTGACCCTTGAGTTTTAGAATAGTCTTGAAACGAACTGCAAAGTGCACTTACTGGAAATTCTACTGTCGTTGTGCTATAATATCTGTGTTGCAAGAAGTGTGACAAAATGAAGGAATCAAAGAGGAAAAGAATTTGGTACTCTCTCCTTCCAAAAAAGAAGTCTCGCCAAGCTAATTCATATGTGTGGTCGATCTCAGAGTATGGAGTTCAGAGACTGGATAGTTAATATTTACCATTCAGGATTACCTTACAACCAATTAAATTCCATTTTCACCTAGCTTGGGCTGGGTTTGGGCAACTCCCTCTTGTGCAGTCGCCTGGACCCAGATCAGGCTCGTATTTATGGACATGTGTCTATTTCCGGATCACTTCGGAATTGATCCTTCGTTAATAACCATTCAAGTTCATTACTATATTTCCTGAATTATCCAGTAATCCTTTCTCCTCCAATCCTTTATCTTTCTTCATTCTTTCTCTTTTTCGTTTCTTCTCTGCCTCCCTCTGCTACTCTTCTTTCTCACTCTTCTTTTTCCTAACATTAACAAAACTGAAAAACGGTGTCGTGACGGGGAGTAGTCGCTATCAGCACGGTCAATAAGTTGTTTCGATAGTTTTTTTTCTTCGGGAGTCCGATATGGAATGATTAACTCGAAAATGAACATATACAGAAAGAATAATAATAATAAAATTTATTCATGATTTCAATTATCAGATAGGAGAGTATTGTATTTCTTCCTTACTTCGGGCGACTCCTCCTTCCACCCACGAATAAAATTACCCGTATACATGACAATAGGAAGGAATTTCGTTGAAAAATATGCTTTTTGTAGGATCATTTTAATTTCAGGCATATAGTCATTCTACTCCTTTTCATAATGTAATTAATATAGATGTATGCACAGTATAAATGTAATGTGTTAGAGATGTAATAAACTATTTCGTTGATAATTGTTTTTGGTAGAATCATTTGAATTTCAAGCATAACGTCATACTAAGTGGTTCCATAGTCTTGTGGTTAGAACTTTTGACTCCTGTTCTCGTGATTCTAGGTTCGATTCCCTACTAGAATACTCAAATCATTGGCGTTTGCTCATCGTTGTGAGGCAAGCTGGGGAGCCACGTGATTAAAAGACGTGACAGTTTATAGAATTAATATAAATGTATACACAGTACAAATGTTGTTTGACAGTAGTAAGGTATTTCATTGATATGTATATACTATCACTAGGATGTATACATTTCTTTGTATACGACTTTTATAATGTATAATGTATTCTTATAATCAAGAACGAAATTTTAAAAATAATAATAATAATAATAATAATAATAATAATAATAATAATAATTATTATTATTATTATTATTATTATTATTATTATTATTATTATTATTATTATTATTATTATTATTATTATTATTATTATTATTAAGTATTCTGCCTTTTGGCCGGTCCTGGGACTGATGAGATTTTTTTCGTTTCTTAATTTTCAGTTTGGACCTTGAAATATTTTTTTAAATGGGCGATAAACATAAGCAAACGTAAAACAGCACTTACGTTCTTCGCCCATAAAACAAAGTTGACACGGTCAAATCGTCCTGGAGTTTCGAAATTTGGGTTCTGGGTACCAAAATACATCGAATCAATACCCTGGGGTCCAGTGCACAGAACTTTTATTTATTTTGTGTGATTGTGTAAAAATAATAATACTGTATAAGGAAAAGGAATGAAGACGTACTAAAGGAAGCTAATGAAGGACGACAGATCATGAAAATAGGAAAAAAAAAAGAAACAGCATGCTTGGACATCTTATTCGGCACTCCGATTGGATCACCATGTTGATAGGGGAAAAGGCAGAAGAAAAACCAGGAAGTGGAAGACCAAGGATAGAAAAATCTATAAGTTTTACGTCCCACAGTTATGCCTGGTAGGTTAAAGGAGCTAGTGATGTTGTGAAAAGAAGGAAATGCTGGAATGCAGAAAGTGGAAGGAAACGGGAGAACCCCGAGAAAACCCCCACACATGGTGTTTGTCCTCCACAAAGTTCACTTGGTGCGAGCTGAGATCGAATTAAGGACGCCATGCATTAGAGGTGAACGCTCTACCACTGACCCACCGCGGCCCGATTAGGGATAGATGCAGTTACGAAAAAGAGACCTTATCAAATTATAAAACAGCTCTCCCAGGGGAGAGAAAAGTTTTAAAATTTCCTTCTTGCGCATCAACCTATGATTGAAGTGAGAAAGATTATTATTATTATTATTATTATTATTATTATTATTATTATTATTATTATTATTATTATTATTATTATTATATCGAGAATGTACTTCTGGGTTTCCTCCTTAAAAAAATACACACACTATTTCCAATTATGGTTATCCTACTTTTTACAAATTTGTCTTTTTTTTTCCTCTGTCTTTCATTCCCATCATGCGATGGGTGGGCCATAGAAGGTGACGCCTTTTCTGTGGCCAGAGTGATCAAATTTGTCTAATTCAATATTGGTTTAAATAGTATTAGTTTTCAAGCTACATATATGAGTTCTTTGACTAACTGAATAGTGCACGCCCCTTCTGGCTCACTCGCCACTATTTAACATTAATTTTCAGATGCCTCGATATACTTGCATAAGTTTATTATTTCTAAAATAAACATTACGTAAAAGGTTATTCAAATTGATATCAAGTTTTTCTGACATTTGTATATTACGCATATCTTTCTTAATTTGCATTACTCACATTACCCCAGACAACGAACAAATTTTAGAGTTCTGGTTTGAACTTCTCTTACAATAATAAGCAAATATACGAGGAACAAATTTACCATTATTGACGGTGCGGAGGGGAGGAGATTTTCTGGACTAGGAAGGAATGTGTGCGGGTGCAGAGCAGAGGTCTGCACGGGCCGGAATTTTCAGCCCGGGCCCGGCCTGTGAATTTACAATGTGAGGCCCGACCCGAGTCCAAAATATGTCTTAGCATTTAGGCCCTAGCCCGGACTGAGCTCTGTGATAATCAAATGAGCCCGAAATAAGCCCGAATTGCAGAAACTTAATTATTAATGCAAAATTGTATTTTTATTTACAGCAATTCGAGGTTTGATTTTGCAGTTGTGTTTTAAAAGTCCTCCAGAAAGAACGGTGCAATTTGTATCGTTTTACACTATATTTACAAAGTTAGGCCCGAAAAAGTCCGAGAAATATGGTTGTATATTTAAAAATTCACAGCCCGAACCCAGGGGCGTCATTTAGGAGGACAGGGAGAGGCATTTGCCCCCCTCCCGAGTTTGAGATTTATATAATTTTATCAATAGCATAGTAGTAAATCAGTGAAAAACGCGAAATTTTACATATACCAAGGGGTCTTGGCCCCCCAAGCCAAATCTGAAATGACGCTACTGCCCGAACCCCTCCCGGGCCCGAAGTGATACATTCTTTGTAGGCCCGAGCACGTGCAGACCTCTAGTGCAGAGGCGTTTCAAGTGGTGGGCGACTGCCCACGGCCTTGCATCTTGAAGGACCTCGCAAAGACCAACGAGCCTAAATCGATTTAGCACTCACTTTTGTCGATGCAACAATAGAAACAAATATGAATTCGGACTTAATTACAGAAAAACAATACGCTTCAAACTAACTTTTCATCTATTCGTATATATTAGATCGCTAGCATACGCGACAGGCGGCGAGTTTATTTTAAAATTGCAATAATGAATGTGTATAAGTCTTTATCGTTGAGATGAATTGTTTTCGATAAATTTTATTATAATTAGCAATTTTTAAAAAAGGGGGCAGGAAGGACTCGTAAACCTTATTCGCCTTCTGTGCAGATGGTATGGTAAAAATCAATACTGGATAATGAAAGTGTAAGTGTAAAGGCTAATATGGAACAGAGAAACAAAAGAGAACTTCTTCAGAAGGGAATTGGGAGGGGAGGGGATGAGAGTACAATGCTGTGACACTTAAAATGCGTCTTGATTTGTATACTTCAACAAACTTTTCTTATTAGATTACGCAATTTCTAGTTTCTTACTCCGATTATTCAAAGTATTCAAATGTTCTCGGAGGGAGTGACCGCCCCTCCCTTTAATCCGTCCGTGGTGTCATTCAGTTTGGCTTTTCGCTACTAATTCAAAGTGCTTTCCGAAACAAGTTGTCTTCTTGTGACAGCAGGGGGTAGAAGAAACAAACAAACCGTGAAAGGAAGAAAGAAGAGGTTTTGGGCTCTTCCAGTCCAGACCATTCTAACCACTGAGAAGTGAGAATCACAACGTGATTTTTCTGGTAAGAGCGTCCTTTTAAAAGCAGCTAACAAGCAAACAGATGGTCAGCCCTCTCCCCTCTGCAGCATACTTTTTATTCTCTGTTGCCAAACTTACTGAAGAATATATTGCAATTAATCTAACGCATGTAACGTAAATTGGAGACCGTGGTTGGATTTATATGGGTCTTGTGTATTTGTATTAAAAATTTCAAGTTATTACCTGCAATACTTTGTTAGAAATTACCATATTAAATTTTACATGTTATCAAATGGAGAGTTAGAAACCTAAGCGGAGATGGTAGAAGATCCCCTTAAGACACTGTAGTAATGGATTTCTAGTTTTTGTTTGCAAAGCGGATACCACACAACGAATTGGAAATTCATTACCATTTAAAAAATCGTCAATTTTACATATAAAATTGAACAACTTGTGAGGGTCATTACCATCACAAAATTGGAAGATTTTCCACAAATCTATTTAACACCCTCAAAGCAGTATTATCCTCCAAACGAGAAGAATTGGCACGTAGGTAAGCGTCATCACCTATGTCCTTTGTATAATCACTATGACATCTATTACCAAATACTTTACTAGTACGTTTAGGAATAGCACCAGTTGACCTATCAAATTCTGTATTATCCTTACTAACAGGTACCCTAGAAGACATCGGACCCATTTTTCCAGCTATATCTTCTAACATTTCACCTAATCTTTCAATTCCAAAAAATAACCTATCAATTTTATCTATATTGAAAGGCGGCGTTTTTACACCATCATCATCAAATCCGGATATAGTATCTGAGGCTACCTTATCTTTATCTACACCTTCGGCCATGTTTAATATATAATACGAACAGCAAGGGCATTAACAAACTAATTCAATATGTAAAAAGCCTCGAATTGGTGAGATTGACTTCAAACCTTTTATATGTAGTGATCATACATGCCCCACCGGAAGTCAGGAAGGAACTGTACCACTAGTTAGATAATTTAAAAATAAGCAATACTGCCTCGCATCATAGCAGCAGCCTATACAACACATACATAAAAGCACGTTATTAGATTGAATACCCCCTTAGGCAGATATAGTAGAAACCAGAGGCTTTTCAAAATCAAAACATTATCCTCAATTAAAATGTATACCAATGAACCATTTATTAACGAGATCATATAGAACAAGTAAACAACAAATAGATATATAAGTGAAGCTCATATAGAACAAGATATAAATATATAGTATATATCCTCAAATTTCAATTTCAATTAACCTCTCTCTATATATACGTATATATAACACGGTAGTAACAGTAGGTTCATATCAAATCAGCAAAAATAATTGAATTTAATTATACATGAAATTAACACTAGTTTTACCTGTATATGAAACGGGCAACTTCCAATGATCAACTCGGGCAGAAAGTTTCACAAACCCAAAATATCATATATTAAAAAACAAGAAAGAAAACACTGGAGGAAAAAAACTATAATAAAAAAATCACAAACTACAGAACTAAATAACTGATCACTTCCGTCTTCGATCCGTTCTCTCGTTGTCCATTGAATTGCGAGACACAAGTTTACACCTTAAAAAAATCCAACCAATACGCACCAGATTTGAAGTCAATCTGACAAACGACAGAAGGAATTCAAATCACGGAGCCAGACATAACGTCATGTTCTATACAATAGTACAGGAACAATTACCCAATAGAACACCAGAATGAGAAAACTTATTTTTTAGAGATATTAAAGTAGAATACACTACAGCCTTTAGCTATCATTTCTATAATGCTAGTGCACAAGTCGAGTAGAGTGGAGATTAAGACAGTTTCAACTCTTCTCTTGAAAACGGTGTTTCGACCCGTTCCGGGAAAGCGCTGTCTCGACTCGGAAATATATTGTTTTTCCGACTTGTTTCTTGGCTCGAACGTGTTCTGTCTCGACTAGACTCGAAGTCGAGACAAAAGCTACATGATAATATAGATATATATAATAAATAAACTTTACGATATTTGCAACATTCTAATTAAGTTGAAGGAAATCTCAAAAGTTATGACAAGGAGCAACTAACACTTAGAAAAGAGATAATCGATGAGGCAATATATATATATATATATATATATATATATATATATATTTTTTTTTTTTGAGTTTAGATTTGACAACAATTGCGTTTGCACCAATTGAGTGCAACAATTGAGTGCAACACATATTTTGTCTTGTAAGATGTTGATGCTTTGATGTTCGTTAATTGAGGGGCTGAGAGGTAAACTATAGTGTCAGTTTTTGGCCGAAACTGAGTTATCATATTTTTCTCTTACTTACATTAGTATGAGGGACACTAGGAAAGTTTTGAGATGTGGACAACTGGAACGCAGCGAGTGAAAAAATTCCCTCAATAAAAGGTCGACGCAATTCAACAAAATATTATTTTGAAAATACTTTTCTGCTTTTCCTCTGAAATTAATGTTTTACGACTTATACTATCTTATTTCTCAGCCCCAGAATTGCCCTCCATTTTTGTATAGATTTCTAAACATTTTGAAGCTTAAAATGAATCAAAAATGCTTTTTCCATTTCCGATTAATTTAATGTATACCGGTACATGCAGCGCTATAGTTGATGGCACACGGTGGTACACGCAGTACATCTTCTGCCTAATCTGTCATTAGACTATACCTTTTGCTTCAAAGGGTATAGAACTTTCTACTTTAGTTTCGTTTATATTTATTTATTTAATCGTACCACGACTCCAATGATAAAGTAATTATATCACCTTTCCCTCTTATATTCTTAACAGGTTTTCAAATATGAGTCATGAGGGAAAAAAGTTTTTTTTCTAACTACCTACAATCAGACACAAGAAAGAAACCATTTTCGTTTTCACTGTTGTTACTAGCTACTATTATTTTGTTCTTAATATACAGGAAGGAACCAAAACAAAATTGTTGTTTTTGTGATGAGGGGATAGATCGATGCAAAATGACACATTTTTGTTCTGAGAGGATATCCAAGCGTTTTGAAGGTCGATGGTTGTGATATTTCAATTCCTTAAAACCTTGTTCTCTACTGAAAAGAACCAAATCTGTTCGATACTTTTAAACTAAGATATGAATATTCTTAATATCATACCAATGTTAATAAGTAACTTAGCGCAATACAGAACCTATTAATTGAAAAAATGTAATGTCTTAATGATTTTATAGAGCTAAATTTGGGTATTTGTTCTTAATTCTGGCATATTTTGCGCAAATTGTTCTGTTCCTTCTGGGCGTGAGTTGGTTCTTCTCCATACGTACGCCCATTTATGCTATTAATTTTGTGATTTAAGTAAAGAGTGTCATCAAGGAAACAGTATAAAATGCATTTAGACTACAAAACAGTAATAGTATCCTTTATATGTTAATTGAATTAATACATGCGTTTTACATTGTTCATTAAAAATGCCTTCTATGTCTTATGACAATCATAGACGATCACAAAAGTTTACCCTCTGAAAAGTTTAGGACTATAGCACTGCATATATGTCTTCTGAAATTGTACATATATGTTGTTTTAAGTAGACATACGTATAACAAAAGAGTTTTCTGAACAATGAAATTTTAAATTTAATGTTTTTCCATTAGTTGCTCACTGCGAAGACTGGTTAGACGGTTGGAAATAAAAATTATCTCCTTTGAATACTCATGATTTGATGTAACTAAATATATTCGCCTTTTGTGATTTTGTCAGTAAAATGAGAAAAACAAAATAGTGTTTCTAGTTCATGTCAATAACTAAACAACACATTGCAAAGTTTGGATACATGTTCACCTTTCCATTCAATTCAATTGAAGCCTCTTCTGATATCTTATAGTTGTATTTGTTTGTGAAGAATTAATTGCTCAGCACGTAAAGTCTGATTAAAACCTGAATTCTAAAATTGGGAACCCAAATCCCATCTAATATCTAAATAACTCTTATGGATAATTCGATCATATGCTGATTAAGCTATTTCTAGCTCTTCTGCTGGTTATAAAACTTCTACACTCAAGTGGGGAAAACGAGAAAGAAAGTTAGAAGTAAATATGTTTATTTTGCAACTGGGTCTTACTCGGGCTCATGCTGACTATCCTCAATGGGGCTCCCATTCACTAATCTCAATGAGGATTAAAATATGACTTGCACTAATTTGAACTTAGGATCGCTATTCACAGATTATGACTGATTGAGGATTTCAAGTGCGTGTGATGGCACATCGAATGGGGATCGGACACATCATATTCTTATCCAAGACTTGTACATGAGAAAACTTTCATTCCGAAGGTTGCTTCGCCAGTTCACGCCACAAAGTTCTTTTTTTCACAGGCTTGCTTCCAACTCGAAACTGAAAGAACTTCGCTCCCAAGTTGTACCCCACCCCTTTCTAGCCTCATCTTGTCCCAAGTAATTTCCATCTGCTCCCAAAATTTAAGAAATTCTTGGTAGCAGGAAATTTCAGTTTACGGAAAAAGTTATCTTCATAGTGACAGATTACCTGTTCTCACTAGTCGATATATTCTGCTGGTGCCAAGGGGTTGGAAGGCCGTTAGCAGAAGTCTATTAATCTTCGATGAAATTATTTTCAGAAATAAAACGTCAATCACTTTGATATTGTGTTTCTTTTTATAATTTTTTTTAGAAATTTAAAAACAACACACTTATAGGGCTATGAGAAGCAGGAAAACTTTTCTTTTGATTAGTATGGGCATTTTTCAAAAAAAGAAATAAAACGTAAAATTGAGAATTTTCTACATGAAAATTTTCATAATTTTTAAAGTATCAACTATATAAATTTTAATCAATCATATGGACCAAAGTGTTAAACAGTTTAAAATTGTTCCCTTGTTTAATAATTTTGGCATTTTTTCGATTAATTTTTACCCGAAATTCTAGTGGTTATTTTCCCATAATAAAAATAGTTCTAGGTATGTTTATTAATAATCAAAATGGCATTAATAAAAACAAAGATATTTCTTTTTAAACCCGTAAATTTCTACAATTAATTTCATGTATCAAACAGAACTAGTGATAATGATTAAAACTATTTAAGGATAATAGATGGAAGTAGGTAAAATATAAAGGGAACTACTTGATTAAAATATAACAGGAACTACTTGATTCAAAAATAACAGGAACTACTTGATTCAAATATCACAGAAACTACTTGATTCAAATATAACAGGAACTACTTGATTCAAATATAACAGGAACTACTTGATTCAAATATAACAGGAACTACTTGATTCAAATATAAGAGGAACTAACAGGAACTATTTATTAAATAAGAGTCTACAGTTTTATGTAACCTCATCGTAAAAGTCCTTTACATCGCCGTGAACGGGTGTAACCGAGAAGTAATCCAAAGAAGGGAAGGTTGCATAGGAATTTGTGACTAATTTTGAAGAGTTTTTATTTTGACTATGGAATTAACGCAGGTATAGCGAGTAAAGGCACAGATTTGAAGCATCACTGTATTGTCATCTCTGAAAACATTCGTATTCTCAATTTCTCGATTTATTGTCTTATATGTTAAGTTAAACACCACAACATCTATCACTGATAGCGTAGATCATCTTACTTTTTTAAAATGGCCTCTATAGCTTACTTGCCAAATCTTTATTCTCCAGACATGATGTAAAGAGATGCGAAAGAAAAAGATACAACATCTGTAAGATCATTGTGATTCACTTAGGATTGTAGAAATTGAAACATCTGAGTTAAACACACGCAAGAGAGCAAAAGGGAGGTCTGGAAATTTGAACTTTTAGAAATGTCTTACAGAGGGGAAAATATAGTTAAAAATTGCAAAATTAATCACATAATTTATATTTCTTTTCTTATACCCTAGTATACTTATTTCAGCATCCAAACCTCTCCATCTAGGATAACGAGATAAAGAGAAAAGGGAAACATTTTGTATTTCAAGAATTAAATCAGAAAGAAATTCCACTCTACTTGACCTAGACTCGAACTCATAACCTTTGAATTGGAGAGTCAGAGTTCTATCAATTTAGATAATAACTGCAACTAGCGCTTTTCTCTCTTCAGAAATTACCACAACCTGTCCGCAGGACACTTTTCTAAGTCTTAACAGTGTGCATGAATTATTTAATTCGCCTGACTGTCCTTATTCTCGAAAAAGCCAAAGTCGAAAGTAAGTCTCGAAAGTGTCCTCACTAAGTCTCGAAAAAGTCAAATTTAAATAGGCCCTTTTTCGAATTCGAATTCCAGAAATCGACAATGGTGGTCTTTATCAGCGTAAAGGAAGTCACGCATACGCAATCCAAAAATGCGTATTTTATTAATTTTTAGTGGGTGTACAGAGTATTCCATAAAGGGTGAAATTCCCAGAAATTACATCAACCGATTTTTGAGATATGCTCTGATTTTTTGATTGGTCCAAAGTAGGCAAACGATAAGCCTTGATAGCAGTGAACACAAAATTCTTTGGCGCGATGTCGGAAGTGTTAAAAATCGTCACAAGCACTGTTTCTAGTTTTCGGGAAAACGCATGCTGTGATGTTTTCTTTTACAATTATAAGTGAAGAACACGTAAAATATACAGTGACGAAATACATCACATCACACATTGTTCCGAACACACACACACACACACACACACACACACACACACACACACAATGTAGCTGCTGGTTCCTAACACCTTCGACTTCGCTCCGAAGCATAGGATGTCCAATGTTGTCAAGGCTTATGTTCTGCCTACTTTGGACCCTCCTTGAAATCAGGGTACGCCTGAAAACTCTATTGACAGCATATCTGAGAGTAACACCCTATATGGAATACCCTGTATACCTATTGAAAATTGAAGAAATATGCACTTTTGAATTGTGTATGCGTGGCTTCCTTTACACTGATAAGGAGCACCATCCACAGTTTCTGGAATTCGAGATAGGGTCGATTGAAACTTGTCATTTTTGTGATTTTGGACAGCCCTAGTTCTGAAACTATGCACTTTTCGTCATAGGTCCGTAACAACTTTTTTCCTTATCTTGGTGTGAGGAATCAGTTCTTACAGTTTGTGGGTATAGTTCATACACCCTGTATCTATATCTATCAATATCTATCTATATCTATATCTATCTATCTATCTATCTATATAATATATATATATATATATATATATATATATATATATATATATATATATATATATATATATATACTAATAGTATAAAAAGTTATTGTTATTAAGAATCCTAAAGTTCTTCCTACGTTATCACTATATACTTAATATGAATTATATTAATAGGAAATTAGATTAAAAATGGTTTATTGTACTAAATTCAATTTAATAAGTAACGATAATAATAAAATAAAATAATGCAGTAATAAAAAGGTAATAATAAAAACTGACACGGGAAGGTCCTGCAAATTGTCGCTCAAATAATATCACACATTTATGATTGTCACATAGCACATAATATTATGATTGTCACATAGCACATATGATAGAGCATAATGAAAATGAATATAAGTAAAATTTAGGGTGCAATGGACCAGAAGGATAGGAGCTACGGAGCTTCAAAATTTGAATATCCAAGAAATTGTATCATGGAATTATGTACGTTTAAAGTAAATATCTAGAAAACTGTTAAAGGAATCAAAACAAAAGTTGCTTAATGTAATGAGAACAAAATGTCATGACGGAAACCACAAACAGTGTTACCATAGGTGGGGCAGTGTTGCCAACCCAGAATGAAAATATTTTGTTTCAAATAGGACCATATAAAAATGTGCACAGATTTAAAATTCACTTTTACCACTAAATATAACAGTGAAGTATAGTGGTGCAGTGTTGCACACTATTGGAGCTAAGTGTGCTGAAAATGTTCAAAGGAAAAGTCTGATATATGGCAACAGATGGTAATAAAGGTATGCATTACGAAAAATAATGGCTCTGCATTACATTTCCGTAATCCCTGTGAATAAACATACAACTCGCGAAAGCGGACAACACCCGAAGAAAGTAACCTGTTATCTAATTCTGCAAACTGCTTTTTCAGATTATCCAGATTTAGTAGAATACTTTCTTGGTTTATGTCCTTCGTGTTAAGTGGAATATTCTTCTACTTCCTTTCCTAGAATCATATGACTATGTTAGTGCACACTGTAATAATATCGTATTCACATTGAAATTATAATTATTTTATTACTGGCTCATTTCGTTTTTGCCGTGGGGTCCAGAAGGCTAGGCCAGCGATTTATTTGGGATCGCGGGTACCATTCCCGCCTCAAACATGTTTTTCTTGTAATTTTCACCTTGCACTTCATTGTTATCTTTCCCTTTCATAGTCGTTCAGATCTCACTTTACACTATATTCCCGTCCTATATAGCTTCGAAGCTAACACAGGACGTGAAAATGGCATCATTCAATTTCGTTTTTCAAAGGCATCAATAGTTTGTGACACTGCTGACTTTTTGCTGTGTTATACTATCGGTGTTATGCATTTGAACTAAATTGATAGTATGGGACCCAGATTCCTTTATTACCATCTGTTGCCACATATCAGACTTCTTCATGGTACATATTCAGCACACGTAGCTCCGACAGTATGTAACATTGTACCCCTATACTTCACTGTTATGTTTAGTGATAATAGTGCATTTTAAATATGTGCAAATTTGTAAAGTGCTATTTCAAATAAAATATTTTATGCTGAGTTGGCAACACTGCTTCACCTATGGCAACACGGCTTGTATTTTTCGATAGGGCATTTTGTTCTCTTTATATTGTGCAGCTTTACTTTAAACGTACATAATTCTATGATATAGGCCTAGTTTTTTTATATACAAATTTTGAAGCTTCGTTGCTCCTACCCTTCTAGTCCAGACCATTTTAAATTATGCTCATTTTCATTTCTCATAATGTTCTATCAGATGTGCTATGTGGCAATTAGATTTGAGCGACAACTTGTGGGACTTTCCCACGTGAATCTTTTTTATGGTAATCCTGGATTCTCTTGTGCTGAACAACATGGCCTTCCTCAATGTTGCCTGCAGAAAGGCTGAGATAAATACCAATTATGAAGCATTGCAGTCTACAATTTAGTTAGCGAACCAAATATATATATATATAAAAAGATATGTCTCAAGTTTGATTTTCAGACTTGTGTCCCTCTTAAATATTCCTGGATCCGCCCCCGGTATCGGCTGTTACCAATCAACTGCTAATAATCATAGCGTACTTTTTCAAATGTTTTCATACGTTCTTTGCATAAGGAAAAGTTTTCCGTATTATTTTTTCTTCGTCTTTGTTCCCTTGTGCTGTGGGCACTGGAGCAATTGCTACACTCGCTCCTTTGTAGTTACGCCACTGGATATGATATCTGTAAGATCTATGTAATTCACTAAGGAACTATAGGAATTCGAGTTAATCACACATAAAAGAGCAAAAGGGAAATTCAGAAATATGAAATTTTAGAAACGTCTTAGAGAGATGTAAATATAGTTAAAAACTGAAAAAGGAATTACGTAATCTATTTTTATTCTTATATTCTAATAAACTAATTCTAAATCGAAACATTGCTATCTACGATTACGAAACAAAGTGAAAGGAGAAATATTTCTATTTAAAGAATTACATCAGAAAAATCTCTCTACCTGATCTAGATTCGAACCCATAACCGATGCATTAGAAATCCTGAGTTTTAGTAACTGAGCTAATAACTACTTTGACAATAGAAGGTCTACCGATGCTTTTCACAGTTCAGGAGTATACCATGAGGTGTTTGAAGGACACTTTTGCAAGTCTTAAATCTGTGCGTCAATCCGCCTCACTATCTTTATTTAAGAATGGAAATTGGTTATCCTGAACATGAATATGTTTTGCTTTTGCAAGGGCCATAATCAATGTAAATAAGATTATAATTATTACATAAAATACGCAAGTATTTATTCAGAAAAAGGTAATACATATTTCCAAAAAGATATTTCAATAAAAATTAAGAAATAAGCAAGTTATAATAAAAAAGAGAGATATCTGAAACTTTCATCACCAAATTATAATTTCCGTTTTTGTAAACGTGGCAAACACTGAGCGAAATTTACTAACAAGGAGAAAGCAGACTTTGGTAAATGAACCATTGAAATTTGGCCATTTTTGCGAGGTGGTAGTGCACATTTTAAGTGTTAATATTACAAACTGAGAGTGCGCAATTGCCATAAATAACGGAGAAAAAGATTCTTAAAATTGTCGACTCTCAGCATATATCGTAAGATACGTAATGTTACTAAAGGGCAGCGTGGCATTGTGCAGAGCAATTGCAGTCATGTTCGATTCCCGCTAAAGTCAACTTTTTTTTTGTTTCAACCAACAAAACAGTCATTTATATCTACAAGTAAAATATTAATTCATCATATTTTTATAATGAATAAAACAATAGAAATGTTCAAATCAGTTTAAAATCTTTCAGTGTCACATTTTAACTTGCAACAAAATGTAATCTATTTGGTAAATATATTGATATCCGGAGTTATAAATATTACGGTTCCCACAATGGTTCTGTAAAAGTGTTCTTGACGTCTTGTGTGTATATCTGTAGGTATTGTGCGAATTACATTCGGGATGAGGGGGAAATTCCCGTTGGTAATAAGTTCCCATTCTCAAAAAAGGACAGTGAGGTGAACGAAATAATTCTCGCACATATTTAGGATTTATTAAAGTGCCCTGAGAACAGGTCGTGGTAACTTCCTGAAGAGTGAAAAGCGCTAGTGGCATTTATTAAATCAATCGGTAGAACTCTGACTCTCCAATTCAAGGATTGTAAGTTCGAGTCTAGGTCAAGTAAAGTAGATTTTTTTTTTCAATTTAATTCTTGAAATGGAAAATGTTTCTTTCTCCCCTTTATCCTGAAATCCTAAATGGAGATGTTTGGACGCTGGAATACGTATATTAGAGTATAAAGAAAAGAAATATTATTTTCGTGATCCCTTTCGCAATTTTTAACTATATTTTCACCTCTCTAGGACGTTTCTAAAAGTTCAGATTCATAGATCTCCCTTTTGCCCTTTTACGTGTGTTTAATTCGGATGTTTTACTTCCTATAGTCTCTTACTAAATCACATAAATTTTACAGATCTTGTATCTCTTTCCTTTTCTTCTCTCCACATTGTGTCTGGAGATTAATATTTTGCCAAATAGGCTACAGAGGTAATTTTAAAAAAATAAAACATGATCTACGCTATCTGTGATAGATGTTGTGGTGTTTAACTTAACATATAGGAGAATAAATTAAAAAAAAAAAACTGAAAATACGAATCTTTTCAGAGATGACAGTGCACTCATGCTTCAAATCTGTGCCTTTACTCGCTATACCTACGTTAATTCCTTAGCCAAATAAAATGCTTCAAAACTGATAAAAAATTCTTATGTAAACATCCTGTCCTTGGAGTACTTCGCGGCAGGGTTGAATTCAGGGGATAACACGGGGGGATCTACCCCCGAAGAAAATTTATTCCCCTCGAAGAATATAAAAAAAATTCAGTCACAAAATGTAGAAATTACTTCACATAATTATTTGCTTTCTTTCCGTGCACGTGGAGACGAAATCCAATCTCTCAATATACATATAAATGACGCAGACCCATTCTATATAAATATTAAACATGTAACATTTAAGATAGAATACCAAATAGCATATAAAACTTGTATTTCTTAACGCTATGAGCGAGTTTGGCAGAACATGAAATTGTCAACTGTTGAAGAAAGGTTTGTCGTATTAGTAGGTAGCACTAGCACAGGTTGAGATAGGAAAGGAAAGATAGGGAAGATCTTTTGATCATTCCACACGATCTCTGATGTCAGCAATCTTCAGTTCTTGAAAATGTACAGTTCTTGCATTATTTGAAATAGGACACCTAAATCCCATTTCTCGCATCGGAAGTAACAGACGTAAATGTGTTTTACGATTGTTAAAAGTAAACACACCTTTCTTTAATTAAAAATAATTCAGTTAAAGGGAGAGATTCAGAGGGCGTCATTTAGAGGGATCAGGGAGGAACAGTTATCCCTCCTGGATTAGAGACTTATATAGAATTTATCAATATGATAGTAGTATATAAATGAAAGATTGCTATTGAAGGTGATGAAGATCCTGCTCAGAGTCGTGCCATGGGGGAGGAGCAAGCGGGGCGACGGCCCCGGGCGCCGAAGTAAGGGGTGCAAAATTCGGAAGGGGAAAAGAAAAAAGAAGGAAAGAAAAACAGGAATAAAACACATGTGCACATATTATATAAAATGAAAGGAAAAAAGTAATGAAAAGTGCTCAAAATCAAGGAAAAGCATGGTTTACTTGGTTTGGGTTAAAATTTTCTCACCTTTCGCGGCTGGTCTGTTGACCTCACTCATATATACGGGGGTGCCGTCGTATACTCTCGCGCTAAGCGCTGATTTTCCACAACACGGCACTAATCCTACTGAAGATTTCGTAAACTAAACTATTGATGTGTATGCAGTGAAGAAACCAAGGGTAATATGCTTGATTTAGAATCAGAAGTGTGAGAAAGAATGATAACTTTTTGTTAAGATATTTCTGTGTGTGTTTGTTTAAGGACAAAAAATATTTGAGTTAATTTAAATCTTTTTAAAAACTTCTACAAACAGTAACATCTGAATATAGGAAATAATAACAAAAATAGCTACTGTAAATCAAGGTTGCTTGAAATGACAGGTTGTCTCACACGAGGTAAACAAACGTCACTCGTGACGTCACTGAAGGCCGGTTGACCCGCACAAATAATCTGTTGCTTGCTTGAAGCGTACTGTCTCCCGTGATTTTGGATGCTTTTTAAAACCAATTGAGCGGGTTAGTATAAAATGAATTGAGAAGATGGGTCAGTTGTTAATCAAGAGCCTCTAAAAGCTCTGATAGAATTGACATCGAGTGAAATAAATGTTTGCCTAAGATTAAAAATCTCCATATGGAATGTAAGGGTACTCAAAGGCAAAATGTGAAATTGGCTTCACAGTTGCTGTTCCACACGGTGATACAGCTCTAATACATTACAATGAAGACGGTACATTTTATCGAACTAGTGAACGACTGGTTCGAAATACTGAATGTTTCGACCAATAAAGAAACGATAAATCCATATAAATCCCCTTTTGGTAGACATGAAGACGTACAGAAACAGAAACTACAAGATTTTTATGAAAAACAAAACAAGTGCTATTTCAGAAAGGCATATTAATGTTATAAACGCAATTCAAATGCTCCTCCAAGACTTGAGAGATTATGACCTAAAGTATATTCTCATAGCCAAAGTTAACCAGGACGTGCTTAAAAGTTTGCTTCTTTTTTTTTTTTTTTTTTTAATAAGATGTCGAGAAGGTTTTGATGACCGTCCGTCACTTTTTGAATGCTCTATACAGGCTCCAGGTGGTAGTTTTAGGGAAAAGCCCAAAGATGTTTAAGACAAATACGTGTATTACTGATGCTACACACAGAACCACAGACGCGTTAGTTGACACAAAAAAATGCATAACTTTTGTGACTCCAGCAAAACGTTTAGGTGCATAATTTTTAAGGATGCAACTAAATGCATAATGAAAACTGTGTTAATTGATGCACTTGTGTGCATAAAATTTGTTATGCAGATAAACGTTTTGCTGAAATCACAAAATGTTATGCATTTTTTTGTCTCCTACTGAAGCATTTACATGCATTAATTGAAACAATGGTTGGTATCGCTGGTTGCATATTCCCTAAATATACAGGATTTCCAAGGGTGTGAAAACGATTAAATAAATTTAGAACACTACTAAAAATATGTAATCGAGGCTTTTTGGGTAATGCAGGACAGAGTACAGATATTCCATATTACATGAGAGCCTCTACGGCCATTTTGGAAGTAGTCATACTGGATTTGAGTTAATTAAGTGAAATATAGACTTTACGATACACTACTATTTTTGAAATAAAGTGTGATTTTTAAAGACATTAACAAGATTGTTTTCTATATTCTTTGTTAACGAAATTTTGATCATATAGGTCTAGATATAAAAACTTGTCATTGTAAATTTATGATCATAATTTTGTTCAGGATGCAAACAAGCAGAGAGGAAACTACCATAATATCGTTACGAAATCACACCTTATTTCAACAATAGTATCGGATCGTAAAGTTCCCATTTCACTGAATTAATTAAAATCCAGTATGATACCTTCCAAAATGGTCGCAGAGGCTCTCATGTAAAGTGGAATATTTTCACTCTGTCATGCATCACACTAATAAACCTCGATTTCATAGTTTTGGTAGTGTTGTAAATTTATTCCATCGTTTTCACACCCTTGACAACCCTGTATATCAGATGTGCAATATACAATTTAGGCCACTCAATTTATGAGATCCATCTAAACTATGTCACAACCATTATGAGAAAATAGTTACAAAAATAAGGCCTTCAAATAGTATATCTTACAAGTCAAAAAAGGAAAAGAACTCAATTTATTGTACCTAGGTACATAGCGTTTTTTTACAGGTTGCTCTACAAGAGCAGTTTTGCCATTTTCACTAAAGCTAAAATCCCAAATTATCTTTGGTTAAATAAAAGAACATGGGTCAATGTTAGAAAAATTGTACCGATAGCAAATCTAGCGATGGGAAACACAAAACTTTACAGAGAGAAAAAAAAAAGTGGAAACTACCAACTCAGATTATAAATCAAACTTTGTATGTCTATGTTCTCTGAATCTTTCTATCGCTTTTTTATAATATATTTTAGTATACTAATTTATGCCCGTTTCGCCTTTTTCCGTTTCGCCTTATGCCCTCAAAACATTTTGCCATACAACCGATAAGGATGTTATCTTAAGGCGGAAGGGGAATTCCCGTTTGGCCTTTTCCTGCTTGACCTTATAACATACAAGGGAATTTTCACTCTGTTTCTGTAACAAAGAGGGATTTATCTTATTCTCAACTGCAACGTCTCTTCTATTTCAGACAAATTAAACTCAAATATCTTAGAACATAAATTTTATTATCACACCCGAAATAGCATATCAAGTTTCTATGTGGATATAATATGAAACAGCATCAGTATATGAAATTACATCAATTTCACTGTTCTTAAGTCTATCTTTTAGGCGGTGAATCCTGTCGTCAAACCGTCTCTGCCTTAGCTTTCTAAGTGTGTTTTCTGATAACCACTTGAAGAAGTACTCGCAATCTTTCATTTTCACGTTGCCTGTCTTTCATTAATTCAATGAAAGAATGTCTAAGTGATCCCTTGATGCCTTTCTTCGTAATTTGACGTGCTACTGTCTTGCATTGTTAGTCATTTGTTCTTGATCGTTTTCAAAGTGATTCCACAAGTCACTGCAAATAGATAAAAATACATCATTAGCACATTAAAAATTCAAAGGATTGCAGGAGAATCTACGTTGGAAAGTCGATAGCAAAATTTTGGGTGAACCTAATTTATTTCTTTTGCAAAGCAAAAGAATGTGTTCTTTTGATAATTTACAAATCAGTGAATGTAGAATCTTCAATACATGCACGTCGCAAGAAAATCTATATTACACTTTACATTAGGTATTAATGGAAAAAATGCTATACTGTAGAGTGCTCGGGATAGCTTAATTAATGATTTAATAATAAAAAAACAATCATTAATTTTTTGCACTAAACGCCATCTATTTATGTAGGAAAGAAAACATACTTACAGAGAAAATAACGTGTCACCATCATCCAGCCAAGTGTCTATAAGATAATCATGGAACTCCTCCTTCATAGAACGTCAGGCGCATCTTCTTGCAAACGTACAAACACTACATCTAAATGGGAAGTTGGTACCAGAGGCTGTGCTGCTGCATGTCGAATCCATCTTTTTACTTCAGTGTTCTCTTTGTACAATTGAGAAAGTTCTAACTGCTGAACCTCCCTCCAAACAGACTGAGAGAAGTGGAAGGAACATCCTGTGATTTTAACCAGGAAATACTTTATTTATAGCATTGATTGCTACTTTCTTAAGATCAATAGAAACTTCTTTCAATTTGAAACGCAGTCCAAATTTCTCAGCTTCTTCCATGATTATCTCCAGTAATCTTACATGTGTCTCTTGCTTTTTACTGGGCAATATACAGAAGAGGAGAACAAATACCTGGCCGAAATATTTTCCGTGCAGGATGTACATTTGGGAGAAAAGGAGAGGTACAGTCTTAAGTGTCCCTCCATTACAATCCTGTCGCACTGACACATAATTTTCAAAGTTCCAATAGTGCCGAAAACCTGTTGAAGATAGAAAGACTAGAATAAACAACACAGACATTCTAAAGAAAATGCTTTAATATTAATATTCTTACTCCTATTACTATTGTCATAACAGATTTTCACGATTTCAAAAAAAAAAAAAAAAAAAAAAAAAAAAAACAAGAAGAACGTAAGAAATGATAAACTATTTTCTTGATTACTAAAATATAACTTACAAGAATTCTACTGGTGTCATCGCCTTCGTCCCCCAATAAAAGTTTTTGCCGTCCTGCGTTTCGCTCCACGATCCTTCCACATTCAATTTATTCAATCTTTGCGATAGTGGTGCCCGGTTCATGCTCGTACGTTATATAGAGAGTGTTTAACGGCACCAAAAATAGGGACAACAGATGCAGTTTCACCACAGTAATTTCCCTTAGCAATCTTCTTCCTGGAGAGAAGAAAAAAATTCATTTTAAACATCAACAGCAAAAAAAAAAAAAAAAAAAAAAAGTCGTACTTTCCCTCTAGAAAGTAAAGACAGACGGAATATTGCTTAACTACGACCGGTTAATTGTGTTACACTATAAATTAAAAAAAAAAATGGACTATGTATTTGTGTGCTAGCTAGGATGCCATTTAAGAAAAGTTCCACATCTAAAGTTCTAAAATAACTTTTGGAAAAGTTGCACGAGTAAATATTAGAAACATGCAGAAAAGCTTCAGTGTCAAAATTACTTATACCTTATTACAACTATTATATATACTTAACTATACTTACCTATATGTCTTAGTAATTGTTGATGTTCGTTCTTCCGCCGCTCTCTTCTTCATATGTGAGGTACAAATACAAGGCTACATGAGCAATTTTTTAAACAGTGACGCAGATAACACAAAATTCTGAATACTTGCTTTGATTATACGCTATTCTGTTCGTTCAAACGTAAATACTACTAAATTTCCCTATCATAACTTGAAAATCCCCTTCGCTGGTGTAAGGCGAAATGGAAAGGGGAAAGGGGAATTCCTGTTTCGCCTTACAATCAAATTAGCATATACTATCTTAGCATCATAGCCTGAAGTAATGAAAACAGGCACAAGGCGAAACGGGAAAAGGCCAAACGGGAAGACATCCAAAGTTTCATTTTAAAATCATCTGAAAGAATTTTTCACTTACATTTCCCTGTTTTTAATTATTAAAGATATATTTCGCAAACGGACAAATACGTGGACGTTTCGAATTAGGTACAAAAATATGAAAACTGTTCTTGTGATGTATAATTATAATATTCTAAAAAAGTTATATTTCTGGGATAAAAGTCTGTAGGTCTATAGTAATTTACCATGTTAAATTCAAATCTGAAATCAGAATTTCGCTATCAGGTTTACTTTCTCAGTAATATAGGATGTTACGTAGGTACACGACGCATGTTCTTAAAAAAAAAAAAAAAAAAAAAAAAAAAAAAAAACCTGAAAATGGAACAGTAACTAAGACGTTACTGGTTTAGCCTGTAGCATGTTTTCTAGTACGTGTGTCTCTTGTCTCTACTGACACATCATCAGTAGCCTTCTGACATGCTGAGTTATGTTTCTTTCATTTCCCATTCATGAAACTACGAATTTTAATAAAAAATGAAGTAACAGTCAGTTTAAATCTCATAATCAAATTGAATTCATTGGAAGAACATAACACTAGTGGAAAATCCTGTTAACCTCTGAAAAGTTAACCTGATAATGATACCAGAAATTACATTTGAAATTTCCTTTCCTTATTATACGCTGTGTTAAAACGGCACCATTCACATTTCCCTATCATGTCCCTGAAACGGAAAGTTTGAGGGGAAAAATAAGGCTTTTGGTAGAAAAAATCCTTTTTTTTTCTATTTTGGGTCCCTCCGGAACACCCTGTGTTAACACACAGATCTCAAAATAAACTGAAAAATACTAAATGGTGTACGAAACGGGTGTACAAAATTTCAAGCTTCTATCTTGAATAGTAAGGATGGGAGAAACAAATTACCAATCAGCTAAGAACATCCCCACAGTGGCCCAGATGACTCAAAAAGATTCGGATGTAATATAAACATTTTCTGAGACATCCTAGGGTCATGTTTTACACTTCATTCTCATCAGAATAGAACAGTCTTTCAAACGGTACCATTCATATGTTTCCGTCATGTATCTGAGGCGGGAAAAATTGCAAAAAATGTGATTTTTGTTAAAATATCCCTTTTTTTTAGCATTTCTGGACCCCTCCCCCCCTGTGTTAACACACAGATCTCAAAATCAACTGAAAAATGTTAAGGGCATAGTGAATATGTCTACAAAATTTCAAGCTTCTATTTAGAACAGTAAGGTAAATATGTATATATTAACACATGTGCTAAGAATATCCCCACAATACCCCAAATTCCCGCAAAAACTGGAAATTTTCTAAGACATCCCTATTTACCCTAGGATCATGGTTCGTACCTCATTTTCTTCAGAATGGAAAGTACTTTCTAACGTTACCAATCACATGTCTTCATCATGTATCTGAGGCGGGAAAATCTCGATAAAGAGATTTATTAAAATATCTCTTTTTAAAACCTTTTTACCCGTTTGAACACAACTTGGGGCACCGCAGAGATCTGAAATATATCTGTAGAATACTAAGGAGTACACTGAATGTATGTGCAAAATATCGATCTTCTAGGTGCAAAAGTAAGCCCGCCAAAAAATAATATGCCCACAGTACCATAAATTCCCGTTTAAAACAAGATCTCAGGTAAAAATTTCCTGAGACATCCTTATTTACATTAGCATTATGGTTCGTACCTCATTCTCTTCAGAATAGAACAGCCTTTGAAACGTTTTCCATTCGCATGTCTCCGTCGAGTATCTGAGCGGGAAAATCGAGAAAAAGGGAATTTTTGTTATGGGTGCAAAAGTAAGTAACTCAAAAAATAGTAAAAATAGGCCTAACAAAAAATTCTTTAGTTTTAAGTTATGACGTATCACACCCTATGTTTCGACCCGGAAAGGCGTAAAACCATACGTAACGTGTTCTAGAACGCTTCCACTCTAGAAAGAAAGCTTTATTAGTACTTTTTAAATCGAATAATGAAAATACAACCCTAACGTATAAACATATACGATATATGTAAGGGTTAATGCCGTGCTACTGTTTTTAACCTTCAATGTATTTCCTGCTCAATAGTAGGCATACCCGTGTTTTGTCAATATTTACTTCAATATCACGAAATCGGGGCTTTTGGCCCGATACTCTAACCAAAACATCACAATTACGTGACCATGTGTGACTTTTAGTAGATACTCAACTATTGGTATGTGCAGGACAAGGGCGCCGTTTTCTGTGTAACTTTGGAGGGCCCTATGAAAGATATGCATTAGTAGAAAGGAAAAATGAACGACCATGTACTGTAGAAATAGGAGAACCTGCTTCAACTTAGCAATTTGGCCCCCCTCGTTAGAGGACCATTTCAACTTTGGGGGTCCCAGACCACTAAACCCCCCCCCCCCCCAGGATCGGCGGCCTTGGTGCAGGAGTAACAACTTATACGAGTTAAATGAAGTTTTTCTAAATAATCAACCTTCACCTAATAAGAATATTAAGTATTAATAATAATAATAATAATAATAATAATAATAATAATAATAATAATAATAATAATAATAATAATAATAATAACAGCGGTTCGGAGTTCACGCATGCATCGGATATATTTAATGAGAATCAAGCAGCCACTAGCATGAGTCACTTCAACATACAGTATGTACTGTAGTTAACCTAAATATTTCTTCACTCCTTTGTGGATTTTTGTAGGAAACGAGTTCCTTCTGAGAATCCCTTATGGCTTTGTTGTTTTGCTAACGGTACTTTTCTTAATAACTACATACTTGCACTACCTAACACAATAATATCGTATTTTAATATACACTTACCTCCGTTTTTCTAAGCAGACTCCAGCACTAGACAAAAGAACACACACAATAACAAGTCAGAATTCGCTCCACAACAACACGAAAACCAGTCGAGCATGCGCAGTAAGTGCTGGAGACTAGCTTCAAACAAAACACGACAGGTGACGCTCACATCAAGAAGAAGTGCATAAGTACCGATGCAAATATCTGCATCAATTGAGTAATCTTAAACCACAATGCATTTATATGTCTCAAATGACCCATTTTTTATTTTCGGTCATTCTCTAGGGTTGAAAATGCTGCGCATCAGTGACAAAAACGAAATTTATACATATTAACGCGCCATTTGATGCACGTAAATGTTTCAAATTTCCTATGATGCACTTGTAGTTCTGTGTGTAGAGATGAAGAATTTGTTGTTTCATCCGCTCAGGCGAATAACTACAATGGATTCTCATCTAACTGTAAGTACTAGCAAGATTGGATCAGCAACAAAAGAGCTTCAGATAGGTGATACTTTTGAAGACAGCTTGAAATATCTTGCTGGATGGATAGCCACGAAGCATAAGAAAACATATCAAAATTTGTGACTAAAAACATGAGACCAAACACCATCATGCCATGATTATATTATACCAGACTGAGTCTCACATTTATCATACGGATATTTAACTGTTCCAATTGATACTTTCTTCAAGTAAGTTAAGAAAATAGAAGTAGTTTTAGGAATTGTTGGAAGGGGCATTCCCAAAGGCAAAGTTACAGTAATAAATATCTCTAACAGAATTTCACGTAGGCTGTATGGAGAGCGCATTGATTCAAGTGTCATGAAAACTTCTGTAAAGCAGCGTATAATCATTCATAGAAGACATATTAATGAAAAATCGAATGAGAAAATGAAATCTTTGAAAACGAAGACACATAAAAAGTTAGGTAAAGTGTGATTCACACACTTTTTCAAAATAGTTCATAGGCCTCCAGGCTCCAGGGAAATCTTCCATTAAAAAAAAAAAAAACGGTAACGCGCCATACACAGTACTTCAAGGTGGTGTGGAGATCTGTGTTTAATAATAATAATAATAATAATAATAATAATAATAATAATACACCCCTATTATTATTATTATTGAAGTAACAGGTTCGAACACCACTGATGGAAATTCTGAAAAAAATTTCAGCATTTCTCCTCAATCTCACCGGGATATACGGGAATGGTACTCTTTAAAAATAGGCGCCTGCCACGTCCTTCAGTCGCAAAATGAGCAACAGATGCCTGAAGGTCTTAATAAATTATATTATTTAACTAATAAGTATAAAAACAAGAAATCCATTCTGGCATGGGTTTGTATACCGTAGGTAGATATCAAAGTATGGTAGATTTTAAAGAAACTCATTAATTTCCAATGTACAAAGTTTATTTGATTCGGATAAAAACGTGCGTAGTCGCTAACGCTCTCGCCTACGGTGCGAGCGGTCCCGGGTTCGATTCCCGGTGGGGGCACTCTGTTGAATGAGTGTAACAGCATTTTCAGGCTAGCGACCTTGATTGAGGTTTTCCTGGGTTTTCCTCATTCACCACCATAACTTATAACTCCCAGGCCGCTTCCTTCCTTCCCCAATCCTTTCTTCCTTCCCTTTCCCCGGATAGTGTGCTCGCCGAGGGACATCATCCCTCAAACGTGACGGGCTAAATGGCCATAAGATTCCGAGAGCCCAGAAATCTAAATCCAAAACTCAGCTGCTAGCTTAAGTTAACATAACTGCTTTTTTTTGGGGGGGGGCGGAGGAGGCTAGACTTTCAGCCCCTACAACGATTTGACCTATCTTCGACTGTGACCAATATTTTACTCCATATTAATTATGTATAAAGTTTGGTTTGATTCAGTTGACAAACGCACGATAATATTTAACATGATAATCTTAGAAAATAAGCGTTTTAATACTTAAAACTAAAGAGAGGCATAGTGTGAAGAAAAATACGAAAATAAGAAAATCAAAAGTTCAAAATATGATAGAGTATCAAAGGTTAATTATATGCTATTAAAAGCTGAAATCTATCTATACATCGACATATAGATATATACTATATAGGCATGTGTAAGAGTACAAGTTACTGACCCATCGCCCAGGTCATAGTACTATAGGTAGAAACGTGAAATGTGAACAGAATACTCCCTTGTCAAGAGATAAGAAAGTAAACGTGACCAAAGGAAGTCGTGTCAAGTATCGAGTTTCTCACAAATCCGTTAAGTTCGAGAGATGAATCTTGGCACATGAACATGTGATTTTCGTAATAGTAAACTCATTCGTAAAAGAGGAAAGAGATGAGATTTCTGTAATATTATAATTCTTCTTTATTTATTCAGATAGTTACGAAAGTGAGGATTTGCAAAAGTTGAGGAAAAATTTGGTTTATAAGTTCTTACTTGAAAGTAAGGGAATAAGCATTTTATCGTACTCAAAAATTCTGTTTCTAAAGAAGAAAATTTCCAAAATATTGAAGTTCACTGTTTTTTATTCAGTAAATGTCCAACGTGAGTATTCGCTTAAATGGGAGCTGTGATATTAGTCATGTAAATTCTTAAGTAAAAATGATTGTTCCCGCATTTTCGAAAATTTTGGCCTTATTGAGGAAATTTCCAAAATATTCAAAATTCTCTTTTTTCATTCAGAAAAGGGCAAATGTGCGCATTTCTTAAAGACTGTTAGGGTATGTATACCAATACCTAGAATTACCTAGGTACATAAATTTCGGAGCATAAGGGAAGATGAGACGACGAAGCATGAGAAGTGGTAACGAATGGATGTTATTCAGTGAAAAGCAGCAGGGCCGTAAACTAGAGGAGAAATGGAAAAAAGCGTTACAATATACTCCTGAAAGACGAAGAACGTACTTGGATCGAGAGAGAACTGACACGTGGGTGCATTGAACAACAATGTTTTCAGGATTTTATAAGAAACTTTCAGCCAGAATGAAGGAACTATTTTCCGAGAAGCATTACAACACTATGGAAGCCATTGTCCGTGCTATATCGTAGTTCCTGTGGAACATCGACAAAGATTGATGCGCTGACAATGTATGACGCCTTCCGCACTTGTGACAGAATTCGATAGAGAGGAAGACCAATACACCGAAAGAATGTAACAGGTATTCATTTGTGCATGCTGTCTTCCTATTACTGATCCATCTCTTGTATATATTTGAAAATAATAGAGTATGAGGTTATAAAAGGAATTTGCCTAACCCGGCTGACATAATCTTGTCAAAAATCAAATTGAGGAATAAATTGATCATTCCTAGAAATGAACTACTCTCTGCATCGAAGCTTGAATGTGTGAAAATGATTTCCAGAAGATCGAGGTATCGATACGTAAGGTTAATTGAAAGTGAGGTCCAAATGATGTCAACGTAAGATCGATTGTGCGTGACGTCAAATTATTGTGAGGTAAGTTTGAGGGAGCCTGATGTCATACTAGTGAAGTGAGTGTGATCAAAGTAGTGAGTGTGATGTCAACGTGACATTGAGTGAGCGTGACGTCGAAATAAAGTTATGAGTGTAAGATTGAACTTGCGTGATGTTAGATTGGCGGTGTGAGGTTGAATAACTATCAGGTCCAAATGATGTCATGAACATGAGATTCAGTTAGGTTAGTCCAAAATGAGCATCTTTGTTTATTACAGTGAGTTCTTTCTTTTTAAAAACATCTTACAGACTTCTATAAATAGTTTTTGCTTCCTTATCACCGCTTATTAGTATACTTCTTAAAATTTCTAATTCCTCCCAAATATTATTTTATTATTATTATTATTATTATTATTATTATTATTATTATTATTATTATTATTATTATTATTATTATTTATTATTATTATTTAAGTATAGATGTGTGTAAGGGTGTAATATGCGTGTATACTGATGCTCTCATCTAACCGTCTGATTTAGCCTATACGACATAGTGTGGGAGGTCTTTGCTTTTTGTCTGTAAGTACGATCTTCGTTTGCTTTTCGTATGTTAAAAGCCTCATAGCCTGAAAAATTTATCGCGAAGAACAACTTAATTTGCACTCCACTGATAATATTGTAACAGAACATTTTTGAAATTGTCAAAAATGAAGAATACAGGGGCGGCTTTAGGATTTCAATATTGGGCAGGCCTGCTCTTTCGCTTATGTATACATATATATGCAGTAGCGAAGCGTAATCCCACAAGTAAGACAGGCCCGAAAAACTAATAACACAAGTAACATTTAATGTATAACAAAGAGTTCAAATTACTGTCATAATTCTATTTTCCTTATTGATTTAAACAAAACTAATTACCTAATCTATTTATTTTAAAGAACTTCCTTACTTATATTTTTTACACTGTTTAGAATTGAATTTATGTGCATGTATGCATTTAAGAAAGAATGAATATATAAGCAAAAGTAGACGAAAAGTTATTATTGTTTATTTATTTATTTATTTATTTTTAAGGTAGGTACATCATTTTATTTTCATGTACATTATTTGTGTACATTTTATTATTTTTTTTAGTATTGAGAATTGTTAATTTTAATTTTAATCAATTTTACACAAAATGACGATCTTAACTAATTTAAACTAACAATTAATCAACTTAAACAAATATAAGTAAATATCATGTTTAAACATCTGATAAACGTAAAAAAAATCTATTTCATCACACATCTCTACACCTCGCACTGCATTTTCGACAACGATAAACACATTCAATGTTACCAGAACACAGAACAGGAACTGGAGACCACAGTTTAGCACTATAAATTTTTAAAATAGAAAGAAGTCTGTCTAAGTTTAATATTATAGGCAAATCTTTTCGGAATTAGTGACAAAAATTTGAAATAAGAATATAATGCCAGCGTAGAAATATAAAGGAAAATAGAACGGATTTACTAAATAAACTTAGAAAAACAAATCGCTGTCCATCACCATGTTTATACTACTTATTTTAAGTAAAAAATTTCATCCAACTCTTGTACTGATGGGAAGGATTTTAAAATGCTGACTGCATTTCCTCTCTGCATTGCTAGGCTTATTCGTTGTATTAAATAGTGTTTGCTTCTTGGGTCGCCTGACTTCTTAATTAAAGTTGATCCTAACTCATTCAAAAATTCACTGGCGTCTTTGCTAAAAACCCTCATCGTTTCTGTAGCAAAGGCAACAAAAAGATGATCTTCTTTCAGTCTGGAGTACTTTGTATGTTTGCGTTTAGCGGCTGCTTCTGCTGCATTTCCTGCTTCCTCACAGGTTAGTGTTATGTATGAAGCAGAGAAAGTATCAACACATGTTACATCCCATACAAAACTCTGGCCCTTTTTCCAAGGGATTAAAGTTACTCCGTCCGGTCTTTTACCATCATCGCGATACAATCCTTGTGGCTCAATGATGCTAGGAACATCGATGCTGGCGAGTGCTCGTTTGATTATTTGGTTTAATTCCGTGTGACGTGTGATTCTATCCCCACTTCTAATGCAGCTCAAAGCACGTAAACCTTTCTCGACCACTCGATCTTGACACGCACATGTGAATGGGTGTCAAACATTTAGTCCCAAGCATAATGCTACACATATTTTGACAATATTATTGTGTAAAAAGTTCCGATGTTTTTCTGAAGGTGTAGCTTGTAACCAGGCGCCAGACTCTTTTTTCTGAAGTGCTTTTATTCGAGAAGCGTCAAAACTATATTGTGAAATTACCTCCTTCCCAGCTATCTCGTTTAGTAGGATTTCATCCCATTTTCTTTGTGATTCCTTGGCCTCCGGAATGGTATTATTATAGATGTCTTTCCATAATTCCAATGCTTCTGACAGATGAGGGATTTGCACTTCGTCAAGTGAAATTTTCAAAATGTTGGAGACTAGTGACAACATCGCACAGCAAGAAGACAGAAACGCAGGAAGGCTCAAATCGGATGCACTTCGAATATTTAAACCACCGAATCGTATTGGTTAACTTGCCTGAGCCCATTGACTTTAATTTAAAACTTGATTTATTATTGTTTGTAAAGATGTTTTCAGCGAGTTATCCAACTGAAGAATTTTTGATGGGAGAAGCCATGTGGGAGTGGTTCGCAAAAGGTAAGTTAATTTGGGGACACCTAGACAATTTTTAAGGAGAAAGAAGGCTATATGTGATGGCAGTCCATTTAATCTATGTGTTATCATTTTTAAACTGTTCAAATGGTCTTCAAAATAACTTTCATAGCTGTCTTCAAGTAGTGGTGTTTCTAATAACGATAGCTCGTGAGCTTATTTTGTCCAAATTCAAGGCAACAAATTGTGATACTGGATTTCTATAATTGGATCTGATTTACCCGACGAGAAGAACAGTTCGCATGTAGAAGGATTAACTTGCAGACCTATCTTCTTAGATTCTGTCAATAAGAACTTTAGATCTTGTATAACCATATCTGGTGAGCCCCCTAATGTGCCATCGTCTAAATAAAATAGATTTATTTCAGAAGAAAGCAAGCGTACTATTGGGTGGATTGCTAAGCTAAAAATCATCGGTCCAGCAGGTTCACCTTGTTAGCATCCTACTTGGGATGAAATAGTTCTATTTCCATAGAATAACAATGATGGGCTAGAATAGCTCTGCCAGAAATATGGATATAGTTGAGGTAGAATTAGTTTCACTTCCTTTAACATGGAGTCTCTTTCGACTGCGTTAAAAGCATTTTTGTAATCTATTTTGAGGACTACCTTGTTCGAATCTTTATTTGCTTTTATGAATGTTCTGGTAGCGTGGATAATGGCCTCATTGCTCTTTTTTGTGGTAAATCCCAATTGACGAGGTTTAAATAGTTAGTACAACGATCGTAGACCAATGAAACAGCAATCTTTGAAGCCAATCTTCTAAAAACACAACCTACTGCTATTAGCCTGATTCCACCATCTTTCTTTCGTAAGGCATATAAATTTGCTCCGTAAAAATATTTGCATATATCCGAATTTGCCTTTCCATTTAAAATTAGATTTGTCATTGTAGTTATTGAATTTTAGTAAAATGAGCGCTGAATCACCTGCTGATTTGGACGTCAGGTCTTTTAAATTTTGAGGCGACAGTCCGTCTATCCCTGAAGCTGAACCGCAGGGAAAACTATGGATGGCTTTTAATACATCATCCTCATTAACTTTTAAGCATGGGTGTAATTCATTTGGAGGATCTGGCATTATTTGAACTCTTGATGGTGATGGATGTTTTCCTTGCAGGAGTTTATAGGTTTCCTCATTTGCAGGAGCCAAGGTATCATCTGAAGCTAGTAATCTCAAAGCCCCTTTTGTATCAAATTCAGAAATTTTGGATATTATGATGTTTGTTAAATCAAAACTACGTTCTCTACTAGGAGCGGGAGGAGTGTCCATAGAGGAGGTTTCGTTTAGATTTTGTTTTATGATGTTTGTGACAAATGTTGAGCTACGATTTCTGGGTAGACATAAATTGTGAAAAGAGAATAATAATAATTTCTTCCACGAAACAAAATCATTCTTGTCGATGCATTCCTCTACTACAGATGAGAGTTTTCTTGCTGCTGCGTTTCTAGCCCCTCTTGGGATTCGTTTAATCAGCCAAGTGCTTGATTTTAAGTTAGTGAGCTCTTGAAGAAAATCCTCCGTATTGGTTGTAGGTATTTCCTGTGTGCCATGTTTTCGTGTCTTATGTATGCTCAAAAATTTTTCGTTGGAAATTCCTTGCCATATTCCGAACATGTTTGAGCTTCGGTTTTAATTGACAAAGGTATGTTTTGCGAAAAAATCACAGTATTATTATCCATATGAAACAACAAAGGTACAGATATTTCGTTGAAAGAATGTTCATTGTTAGAAAGTTTTGAAAAATTTAACGTTAGCATACTAACCGAATTCTACATTTTCGATTATGACACTTCAACCGATCAACCAAATTAAAAACAGATTTCACAAAAATGATCTCGAAGACTTCAAAGATATTTCGCGTCACATTCCACACATTCAAAAAACATGCTCCCTCACTTTATGTAAAATTTCTTGCTTATATTCTATTATTATTATTATTATTATTATTATTATTATTGGCAGAACAGTCACGAAAGAATATACATGCCCATGTAGTCTTTAGTTAATAGTAGTCTGTGGTTGCTAAGAAAAACAAGATGTATGAAAGATTATGGATATATGTCGAGAGGACAAAGATTAGGATATCTGTCATAAGGAGAAAAAAAAGAAAGATTATATAAGTATATGAATTGAGAAAGATTCAAAGGAGATTATTGCTAAAAGATTAAAGAACAAAGTTACGAATTAAAGTAAGAATAAAGATTCCATATTTACATAACAGTGAACATATGTGTTTGATTACTGGTGCATTACGATTCAGGTTAGTTTAAGGTAAAGTATAATCAAGCCAAATATCCTCTTAGAAATAATATCATTTCATTTTAAAGTTAACTATTATTATTATTATTATTATTATTATTATTATTATTATTATTATTATTATTATTATTATTATTAAACAGATATTTACATGAGGAAAACACGCAATATGTATTAATGAAATAGTCCCATTTAGATCAACTACAAATATTTTGAAGTGTAGTTCATATTTTGTTCTGTCTGAAATTTGAAGGGGGTCGAGGGGAATTTTCTCCTCACTTACTGTTTTCATTTCCTGTATATTTGAAAATGGAGGGAGAGAAAAAGAAAGTACATTCTCACAATTAGCTGTCAAATTTCTTGAATAAACGTTTGTTACTTTCATCTCTCACTTTAAAATAAGTGCAATACAGCATTTAGTTAATGCATTATGATAATGACTTCACTAGAAACGTTAAAGCTCAGAAGGAACTTTATTTGAATCAACGCAAGATATTTAATATTGTATTCTATGTAGTGGCGGTGGATTTCGATCTTAAGCACTCACTGAAATTTTATCGCAACTTTTATTGTCTTTTATATATATAACATAATTTTCACACATTGAGGAATAAAGTTAGCAAATCCCCAAAATTAAATCGTGAATACCCCACTGATTCTATGAAATGGAAAACTTAAATTACACACAAATAATTTTATCCTGTACGGTAGCGTTTGTTAAATTTATAAAAATGTTTAATGTATCAGACTTATATTCTATATGCTATTATGGACCAGGAACAATGTAGAAAAAAAACAACTACTCTGAATAATTCCTGAGAGTACAGACCTAAATCAAGCAAGTAATCACTAATAGAAATACATAATTCTACACATAAACTTCTTACTCTTGTGTTAAGGAAATCATTTTATAACATATTAACATTGAAAGATGCCTTCAACGCTAAAACACCTACAGGCAAGCCTTCGCTCCTTCCCAACAATGCGTATAATCTCCAGTGATAATAACTTCGCTCTCTGAGCAGCATAGCCCGTAAACCAGTTTAGCGAGCTCGTGAGACTTAAATGGAAGGGAGTCCGAGTGCTTCCAACCTACTATTTTGTTACCCCCCCCCCAAAAAAAAAATGAAATGTAGAAGTATTGACTATGTCTTATAAGAAACAAAGATAAAGAAATTACACGGTAGAAAACCTGGTAGACCCGACCTTAGAGCCTCATAGTACACTTTGCCACTGCATATATATACACATTTGAATTATTAATGCCAGTAGAAAATTATTTTTACAGTAGTGATTGATGCTATTTTTAAATAATTATCTACCATTAAGATACATAGTGGAAAATGTATTTACTCTTCGTTGTATGTTTTAGCGTTTATACATTTTTCAAAATTTTTGAGTACGCTCGTGTCTACCCGGCCTAGCCGCTAAAATCACCACTGGAATTATAGTTCATATGAATCTTTAGTTTGAATTGAACTGCTTGAGCCTTCACTTTTGGTGCATGTGGCCCATCTCATGCCAAGTGAATTATGTGGTGGATAAACACTGTATACGTAGGTTTCTTAGGTTTTTTCCGTTTCCTTCCACTTTCTTCATTCCACTATTTCCTTCATTTGTTCTTATTACCACCGTCTCCTTAAGCCCAGCCACATAACCATCGAATTTGAGATTTAAAGACTTCATGTTAAGTTCAATTTTGAGTTGCTTTAGTTTAAAACCTTTAGTTGGAGCTCTAGCTTTTTTTTTAAGCATTGAATTAAAACTAACCCAAGGTTATTTTATTCGTAAGAAACTATTGTATCGTCATATGCTCAACGGTTTATAAAACAATCTGAAAGCAGACACACGTACACGATATAGTAGTAGAATTGATCTTCCTTCTGTTAGTAGTTACTTTCGCAAGAGATGGCAGGATATTTGATCTTATAAGTGTTTTTGAAATGTTACAGAAGGGTTAATGTATGCTTAATTATTTGTAAGTACAAATTTCGTGTAATACACTGTATTTGAATGTATGTTTGAAACCAGATTTGTGGTCATATTTAAATGTATTAAAAACGATGATCCCAATACACATACTTTCATTAAAGAAGTTACGACACTACTCGTCGGAAGCTTACTATAGCACTCCTTCTGCCTACTCTTCCGATCATCTTCCCCATCATGTTTCATCCACATATACTGAACTGTAAATCCATTATACTAACAGGGCTTCACATGTCTTCATCACCGTCCAGAGTAGCCCCTGGACAAGAAGATAACCAGCATTCGTCCTTTTAACAAATTGTTTGTGTTTGTCCTGTGAAGTGCATCTCACCATCATATTTTTTCCTGCCCAAATGATTATGATCACAAGGTCATAATGTCCAAATGGATACTGCAATATTATGAAATAAATATGTAATATAATAAAGTGCTATCTGTATAAAAGATATTCTAGATTTCCTCTTCATCCCATAGACAGCCCCCAATCTCCTTTCTGCACCAGTACTTTCACCTCTCACCCGGGATAGAGGACGTAACCCTCGCAAGGGAGCTAGCCTTTGGCTAGCAAATATATATATACTTTCCGAAATGTAATACTTTCCGAAACATTCTACCGTCATTTCCGTTTTTAATTAAAGGAAAATGAAATGTTGCCAAAGCAATAGTTAGTCAATTTTGTGTAAGTTGAAGCAAAAGGATTCACGAAGCAAAATAACTTCTCAAGTAGGGAGAAAAAAGAAGCCAGGAAGAGAGAACATTGTTTTACTGCATGCCGCTTGCAAGCATGTTTAAAATCTCCCCTTCCATTCTACAAGTATGCATGAGCGATGACAGAGTTATAGCATTGTCATACGTCACTTTGAAGAGGTTCAGTGTGATTGGTTATTTTGGTAGTTGTTCTTACAACACCGGTCATAAAATCCTGAATCCGAGCCATGTATATATATGAAAGCGTTATCTATATATGAAAGCGTCAAACGTTCGGTAATGAAAGCGTCATCTACGTAAACATACAGTATGTTCAGAATTGTGAATACTCCCGAAAGTTAGTTACTGCATTTCCACACACAATATATATTTTTGGTATTATGTTTGGCGACAATCACCCTGTACCTTGATTCCCCAAAGGTAAGAGCAGGTCTTCTTTTCATTTTCTGCCCAAGAGACTGATTAGCAATAAGCATCACGGGGTTTGCCACTCCCCTCCGAGCATTGTGTTTACTCAAGGTATATAAAATAACAGGTAGCCCCAGTTTGCGATTAGCGTTGTGATTGGCTCCCTGTCCGTGACGTCATGTTGAGGTACCGGTGAAGATTTTTTTCGCTTGCCTGCTTGTTATACTTCGCGCTTTATTCGCAAAACTGGATTCAATAGATAATTATGATATTCCTTGTCTTTCCAAATACAAATAATGAGTTATTTCTACTCACAGATGAGACAATATAATGTAATAAGTATATAAATACCGTCAATAAAGGTTTAATTATCTATACAAATAAAAATGAATATAATGTTCACTTGCTAATTCATTCTAGAGCTTTGGACCGATTTTTATAATATTTAGTACCGTACATGAGTTGACCTGGTCTAACTAAGATTTTTATCACATTACTTTGATTAAAGGGCGAATCCTAAGGGGTAGTAGGAGTTCAAAATTTGTACCTAAAATACAGTATCTCACGAACCTAACAAGTTAGAAAGATGAAACTCGGTATATAAACTCCTCATTAAACTTAAAGAAAAACATGTCCCACTGTTTTTGAAATTTTCCGTTTTAAGGGAAAGAGGGGCATTTTCTATTCATTGTAACAATGTTTGATTGCTAACTTCTCCTCGACCGACTTTAACGATTTTTGGTACTTTAATGCAGCCAGGCCTAACTTAGGATTTTATCATTTTTTCGCTCGGGATGAGAGGAGATAGGAAGGATGTGACAAATAATCAAAAACAGCCGAAATTGGTGTCCAGTCCATAATGTTCAGGGTCACTGAAATGAATAGTAACCATTCCGATACCGTTTAAAACCAAATTCATCCTCTTTGGGCGTGGGGAAGGGGTGACATTATGGATTTTTGTCGTTGCACTTTCATTGAAACGTGAATTCTAAGGGTGGAAGAAGTTCAAATACTTTCCATAAACCAATCTTCTCAATAAGAACATTTCAGGTAGTAAAATACATAAAGCAAACATTATTCAAAATTTCAGAGATTCCGGGTATGTAATAACAAATTAGGTTAGGTTGCGTTAGGATAGGTTAGGTTACGCTAGAAATCTAATCTACCCTAACCTAATATAACCGAATCAGGTTAGAAACCTAACCTAATCCGTTGTATTTAGTGTGTATTAACCAAATTGTCAGAAGTCGTGACTGCAAAATATTTCCTTTACATTACTAATATTCGTTTATTACTCAATATAACACATTTTACATTATGTATTACAGGTTATAAGTTGCACAGATATCTATAGAGTAGTATACATACTAAAAGAACCACCTTCACAGGGGAAAATTTGCAGTTATTTGTCCTACACTTTGCCCTTCGATTTATCGGAATTTAGTTTTTGTGGCTTACCCTCTCTCTCGGCCAGTTCTTCAATTATAAGAATATGGTAAGAGTGCACTTTGAATAGAGCAAATGATTTTGACACATGATGTGGGATTCGAGAAGGAAAAAAATCAATGTGATTTGTACGTAACAGGTGCGGTTCGGTTATACAAGATTAGATTAAGTTAGATTAGGTAAAGTTAGGTTGGGTTCGGTTCGTAACAAGTTCCTATGAATGTTCTGTTCAAAGTGAACTTTGAGCACTTTGCCAGAATAATGTTTCAAATAATTAACAAAACTTACGAATATAATTTCAACTAAAGAATATATAAGAGTATACATTGATATTCTCGTTGGTACCCCCTTCCACTTCGCTTTACGTACATAAACTCCTTAAGCTTCAGGCCCTCAGAAACAAATGTCATAAAAGTAAAATTAATTATTGTTGTTACAGACCTGTTTTTCAACTTGACTAGTGTCTAGTTTATTTTTCCCCATGCCAGTTTGGTATCAATAATGAATGAACAGCGTCAGATCTTGAACACTACTTTTGCAGGAAACTTAGAAGCTTGTTTTTTCAAACTTTCTGATAATCCTCTGGTGAAAAGTGAGCAGAACATATTCGTGCGTTATCCACATTAAAAGTGTTCTTTCGCTTACAACGGGAAATCAATCTTCTTCGAAGTTCATAATTTTTAGGGAATCGATGGAACATTATTTCATTTGTATTGCTTCCTGTGTTATTAGAATGAGCTACTGCACAAGTAAGATAACTTTTGCCCATTTTGAAACAGTAGTGTAATTGTTTATGCAGTATTTCACTTATTTTGAAAAATACCGTGATACCTCCAGGTGACGTCACCGACCGCAAAGTATCCTGGGAAAAATGAGAACACAAAAACTATCCCGAGAGCCCCCTGGTGTTTACTAACGACCTTTTGATAACGATACGTTGCGTTAAGAGGCGTGGGGTAAGGCTTATTCTTGAAGTAGGGCAATCTGACAATTTTTTTCTAGAGCATATTCTCTGCTTCAGCTTATATCTAAGGAGATGCGGTCGTATAACTAAACGTGTCCGAAGTATTCGTCGTATAATATGGCTGTATGTGGTATTAGTATGCATACCTTGTATTAGCAAAATGTATTCTTGAATGTGGTTTCTGATATCTTTCCCCTTGCGGCTGGACTTCTCCCGGTGGCCAATTCTATACGTATGGCAAGAGAGCCACCCACTTTAGAAAATTGAAACAATGACTAGGTCATTCGTTTGTACCACGTTTGTACCATTTGTACCGAAAATATTTTCGTTTGCACCATTTATATTATAGGGTTACTTGAGAGGTCAACTGCGGTGGCTATCTTGGCGCCACCGTGATCACAGCACAAAAATTTGAAATACACCATTCGAAAGCAAATCGTTTGTACCGTTTGTACCAAAAAAAGTTTTGTTTGTACCCTGATAGTTTTCGAAAAACAGGGGATGAAATTTTGGGGGATATCTTGGCGCCAAGATAGCCCCCCTCCCGTATCATAGCACAAAAAATTGGAATACACTATTCGAAAGCAAATCGTTTGTACCGTTTGTACCGAAAAAAGTTTTGATTTTACTCTGTTAGTCTTCGAGAAACAAGGGATGGTATTTTAAGGCGGGAGGCTATCTTGGAGCCAAGATAGTCCCCCGGTATCACAGCACAAAAAATTAAAATGCACCATTCGGAAGCTGATCGTTTGTACCGTTTATACCGAAAAAAGTTTTCTTTGTACCCTGATAGTTCTCGAAAAACAGGGATGACATATGGGGGGCTATCTTGGCGCCAAGATAGTCCCCCGGTATCACAGCACAAAAATTGGAATACACAATTGGAAAGCAAATCGTTTGTACCGTAAAAAGTTTTGATTTTACTCTGATAGTCTTCGAGAAACCAGAGATGATATTTTAAGGCGGGAGGCTATCTTGGCGTCAAGATAGCCCCGTAGGTATCACAGCACAAAAATTGGAATACACAATTGGAAAGCAAATCGTTTTTACCGTTTGTACCGAAAAAAAGTTTTGTTTGTACCCTGATAGTTTTCGAAAAACAGGGGATGACATATAGGGGGCTATTTTGGCGCCAAGATAGCTCCCCCGTATCACAGCACAAAAATTGGAATACACCATTCGAAAGCAAATCGTTTGTACCGTTTGTACCGAAAAAAAGTTTTGTTTTTACCCTGATAGTTTTCGAGAAACAAGGGATGATATTTTGAGGCGGGAGGCTATCTTGGCGCCAAGATAGTCCTCCGATATCACAGCACAAAAATTCGAATACACAATTGGAAAGCAAATCGTTTGTACCGTTTGTACCGAAAAAAAGTTTTGTTTGTACCCTGATAGTTTTCGAAAAACAGGGGATGATATTTTTTGGGGGGGCTATCTTGGCACCAAGATTGCCCCCCGTATCACACCACAAATATTGGAATACACCATTCGAAAGCAAATCGTTTGTACCGTTTGTACCGAAAAAATGTTTTGTTTGTACCCTGATAGTTTTCGAGAAAGAGCGGACGATATTTTGGGCGGGGGGCTATCCTGGCGCCAAAATAGCCCTCCCGTATCACAGCACAAAAAATTGGAATACACTATTCGAAAGCAAATCGTTTGTACCGTCTGTACCGAAAAATGTTTTGTTTGTACCCTGGTAATTTTCAAGAAAGAGTGGATGGCATTTGGGAGGCTATCTTGTACGCAAGATAGGCCCCCTAATATGTACTTTTTCCATGCCCATTAATAAGTATTATGTGTCTATTCATGTGAATTGATTTGTATTTAGAACTCTTGTTGTACATATCCAAATAAAAAAAAAGACTTGTTGGGAATAACGCAACGTTAAAATTGAATCGGCGAGTGGGAAAACAGTGTGAGTTCAAAATAAGCCATTTTGAGTTAAAGGCGAAAATAACGCTAATGATGTTGAACTACAAGTTGTAATAAAGAGCAGTATAATTCGGAAGACCTCGCACGTTATAGCAGAATGCTATAATGTCGACTGTACATTTGTGGCATTAACAAAGGAAAGTTCTTTCTTCAAATATCTCAAAATGCGTTTTGTGGACGAGTTTTGTTTTTCCGCTCAACGATTCAATCAAATTTTCTCTGTTTGTGCCGTTTTCCGTAAATAAATACCGTAAAAAGAATAACAAAGTGTGTACAAATTCACAAAGAGACTGGATTTACAGAAATAATCTTAGAAAAGAAAACTAAAAGATCAAATGTTTGCTCACCTTGCGTCCTTCCACGTTTCAGCTTTACACCAACCTGAAAAAATTAGCTGTTTATATCTGTCACATTAACGGTTCGAGAAATTTGCCGCTTTCACAGACAATAGACGAAAGCAAATAGGCCATTGCTGAATAATACGTATTTACTTAAGGCAAAGAGCAAAAATAGAGAAAATTTAATTGAATCGGTGAGTGGAAAACCACTACCAGTCCACAAAACGCATTTCGAGATATTTGAAAAAATAACTTTCTTTTGTTAATGCCACAAATGTACAGTCGACATTATAGCATTCTGTTATAACGTGCAAGGTCTTGGAAATTGCACTGCTCTTCATTACAACTTGTAGTTCTACATCTTTAGTGTTATTTTTGCCTTTACTTCAAAATTGTTTATTTAGGACTCACACTGTTTCCCCACTCGCCGATTTAATTCTAACGTTGAGTTATTACTGAAAAATTCATTTTTTTTTTTATTTTGATATGCACAACCAGAATTCTAAATACATATCAATTCTCATAGATAAACATTTAATACTTATTAATGGACATGGAAAAAGTACACATTAGGAGGCCTATCTTGCGTACAAGATAGCCACCAAATTTCATCCCCTGTTTCTCGAAATCAATCAGGGTACAAAGAAAACTTTTTTCGGTAAAAACGGTACAAACGATTTGCTTTCGAATGGTGTATTCCAATTTTTTGTGCTGTGATACGGGGGGGCTATCTTGGCGCCAAGATAGCCCCCCAGTCGACCTCTTAAGTAACCCTATAACGAAAATGGTACAAACGAAAATATTTTCGGTACAAACGGTACAAACGTAGTACAAACGAATGACGTAGTCATTGTTTCAATTTTCTATAGTGGGGGGGCTATCTTGCCATACGTCAATTCTATGATGGAATATCTGTGGTAAACAACTGTATACAACGGGAAGTTATAATTATCGCGATATACAACATACCGCGATTCTTGGCGTACCTGAAATGTCACAAAATAAATCATATCTTTTCCCCGTGTTCATTGTTTACAAATACGGCAAGCTGTTTGACGTATGTCTTGAAAGATACGTCTTGCGATCTTGCTAGAATAAGTTATAAATATTAATGGTAATTATATATTACTCAATTTAATAATGATGTTGTTTATAAGGTAGATATCCAGGCCTGGAGTACATTAATTCACTCGTATATATTTATTCATATATATTTCTTATTAATGGTATATATTAGAAAATTATTCATATATATTAGAAAATTATTCATTTCTCTACTACTGATATTTACATTATAGTTTTTTGCCTGTTAGAAGCCTGTCGATGGAGGCTAGGAGAAAATTCCATTATGTTCAGTTTCCCTTGCTTGGAATTTTCCATTCGAGTAGTTGGCGCTAAAAAATTTCAAATGAATTTTTTTCTAGCTTTTCTTTTTAGGAGGCCAAAACATAAAAAGGCAGCCTCCCTCATATTTTGGCGCTGTGCGTTGTAATTATCCTTGAGTATGGGATGTAGGCCAGCCATTCGCTGCACTGGAAATGAGTAGTGCAGTTTGGAGAGAATCCCGTGTTGTTAGTTACGGTATGTAGTCAAGTTAGAGATTCTGCTACAATACAGATGCCCCTAAAGCAATTGGTTTTGGCCTTAAGATAGTTTAAGCCATGCTAGAAAATTAGGAATTAAGTTTGTCTCTTAGAAGTTTGATCGTAAGTCTATAATAGAGGCTACTTGGGACATTTATTGCATCATCTGAATGGAAGTATATAAGCTTCCTATGGGTTCTATAAGGAAAGTGAGTGAAGCTCGAATAGGATTAGGAATTGGTTCCGTCCTAGTGGTGGAGCAACATCTTATTTGAATGCGAATGCGTTTGGGTTCGATCCCCTGTGTATTTTTTTAGCACAATTAGGTGCTTTGAATGATTAGAGATTTCTCATGCAACTTTCATGCAGGAAAGTGTAAGAGTGAGTGTTGATCAAATTCCTCATTGCTTGAGTGCAAGGAACTTTAGTCAGCGCCGTGGAGTGAAGCTGACAACCTATCCCAAGACAAACTTATCCTACATATTTAATTTAGATAGATTCCTTAATGTACACTTAATTTGGAGTCTCAGAATCAGAGTAGGCCAGACTGTGTCCTGTGAGTCAAGGTTTAGTCTTTGAAATGTAAGGAGTACGGGCCAGGATTAATTGTTTCCTGTAAACCGTATTTCCACAGGACCCTCCTGAATTAGAGAGATATTGAATAATTAATGAAATTAGGAAAATTGAAAGTTTGCTTGAATTCTTTCTTTCTCCATTAGCTATTAGGAAAAGGCAAACAGGATATTTGGATGTGTATAGGGGCGGAGTAGTGTCCTGAGAGTGTAGTCTTTATCCCACCTCCAAAATTAGAATATTTATTTGTAATAAATAATTAATCTCCATTCAAATTCTTCGATCTTTTCATTTATTTTCTTCAATATTAACTAATACTAGACATAACGAGCAGGTATTTATTAGTGGTCGTATAAACATATAATTATTGAGAAGATGGTTGTTAATACGAGGTTTTTGTGTTTGGAGGGAAAATAATAACAGAATAAATTCTTGAGGGAAGTGAAGGTTATTTCAGCAACTTCATTTCAAGTGGAGGCTGAGCCAATTATAGATATTTAATTTCTATTTGTATAGAGTTATGTCAATCGAGACAAGAGAGATAAGAATATTTACCGTACGGACACTCGGATTGACAGCCAGAATTTTAAATTTTCCCCCCCTTCGAGTCTATTCCTACCTTCCCCTAAACAGAACAGATAAAACTAGTTTACTTTTGATCAAGTCTTTCTTTCAGTGTAATGCATAAAATGGATTTGCTTTGTCGCTGGACTATAACTGTAGCCCACGCCGAGACGCTTACAGGATTTTTGCATTCTGTAATGTATACAAATAGCTGTATTACTACCCGGGAACAAAAATGTTACCAAGACACTCTTTTGGAAGTGTTATGTTGTAATCATTTAGAACACAGTGTAGTGTGCATGAAAGGAAGTACTGTACGAGCAAGGGCGACACATCAAGAATATGAACAGCAAGTGAGAAACACAATCTAAATTGTAGGATGAACATAGGTATTTATACAGTGTTCCGATTGAATTTTGAGACATATATTTAGCGCTTTGACAATGACACATTTGTGATAGAAAACAAGTGATATCACATGAAAAATTGAAAAAAAATCGCCCTTTCATTATTTTCTAGTTAAGCTTTAGTGTCTTTATTTAGTCAAAATCTCCATAATAGCTTATTTTTCATTAATATTCACAAAGTATAATATATCTAAACGCATAAAGAGTTATGTAACATGCTCACCCATTATTTCTCTACTTTCTACAGATAATAAACTAAATTGGTACACATTAACAAATAATAAATAAAATTCAACTACTTTCTTCTAATTTCAAGTAATCATGAAAATTGGTTTAATCTCTAATATTATGAGAAAAACAGCACCGCTTTTGAAGAAAACTAAACCAAAACCTTCGCATAGCATAATGAAATCCAAATCCGAGTCGAATTTCTGCTCCATTCATATAATTTTCCTGACGTTTTACTTACTCTCCTATTTAATTATAATTAATTCAACACTAATGTTTGATGTGACAATTTTAGAATCAGAGATGGAGTTAATTCTGCCAACTTCAC